>NC_081845.1:76996120-77349862 GCF_963259705.1 Myotis daubentonii | reverse complement strand
CACCAAAGGGTTGCTGATTTGATTCGCCATCAGGGCACATGCCTGTGTTGCAGGCTCCATCCCTGGTAGGGGGTGTGTAGGAGGCAGCCGACTTTGTTTCCCTCTCACATGGATGTTTCTCTCTCTTCCTCTCCCTACACTTCTCCCTCTAAAAAATAAATTTTAAAAAATTAATAGAAGTCACACAAAAATAAATGTTCTGTTTATTCTTCATTAGTCAGATCACGTGTTAAGTATTGCCTTGATGCCTTGGCACACTGAGAAATTATTCTGCACCCTGAAGGAGATAGCTGGAATGAAGAGAACTTCAGAGATGTGCATACTGGGACCATCTGCAAAAAGGTAGGACTAAGAGAGGACTTAGGAACATGAGACTTCTGAGTGCTAGTGTTTTAGGGGGTGTTGTACAGCAAAGACATTCATTTACAATTTTTGTAGCTTAAGGTGTCAAAAATTAGGCCCAAGGGGGGATTTATAGGGGCATGAGGTCACACATGTAATACCTTAATCAATAAAGAAATTAAAGATTGAAAAAAAGAAAATTAAAATTAAAAAATTAGGCCCAATGGTAGAAATTCCAGGGAACTGATTTAAAAATAAGGAAAGAAAACTCTGATGACAACTGGGTTCTAATGAAGAAAAGGAGCCAGTTTCCAGTGGCTAAAAGGATGGAAGTAAAAGAAGCTATGGGACTGGGGTGATATAGAGGGGACTCTCGCTCTGGCTGGGCACTTGCACTGGATCATCGCTGATATTTTCCAAAACTCTAAGACTCTATGTGTTGGGTTCCAGTTCTCCTGACACCTCTCAACTCATTGGATAGTATCTTAGTTACCAGTTCTATTTGAATTACAGCCAGCTCTTTAGTAGGGATAATTATTTTGGTTGTGTTTTTCATTCTTTGCTTCCACCCATAGATCTCTAGCTCAGAATGAATCAGAAGTAAATCAGGAGTACTTAATTCATGGTTTATATCAAGCTAATAAAGAATGATTTCCAAGTGATCCTTCTTGTTTCCACCTCTTCAACTCCAGTAAAGGCCCAGAGCATTCAACTATACTCTGACTATGATAAAAATCAGCCTTATATCGGTATTTATAATAATGCTGAATAGTGATGGAAAAGGCCTTCAAAGAAGTAGGTGCTGGAACCAACACTATTGCCTTCAAGGGTTCAAGATGATTGCTTTCAGTTTTACTGGAACAACACTGAGATACTCCTTTTAATAGAATATTATTTGAGGCAGTGTTATGAACACAATTGGAAGAGTAAATGGCAAAGATGGAAAGTCTAAAAAAATATTTCAATCAAAAACACATTTACAGAGTAGCTACCACATGCAAGCATTCAATTACTGCTGTGGTTGATATGCTGGAAATATTGGGGACATGAAACATGGGTAGATAAGGAGCCTGGACAACTGCAATGTATTTGAAATTTGATTTTTATCCTTAAAGCAACGGGGGCCTACTTATTAATGTTTATGTTTTTGAAAAGTGTGCCATAATGCCATAGTTCTCCCCACAACATTAGAAAGAATGTTGTGGCATTTGGGGAGTATAACCTCAGCAGAATTTAGTTTTATGAAAATCTATATTATAAAAGGCCAGTGACCGTAACGCCGTAACACCATAACGACCAAATGACCGGTCACCGGGAGGTGCACTGATGGGTCTTGCAGCGTGGTGGGACACTGGGTCTCGTGCAATTTTGCACACTGGGCCTCTGGTATTAAAATATTAGGTAAGTTACTGGGATAGAGTAGGTGGTATCAGTGGTTTGAGGAGGAGAAGGTATCAAATTATCTAGAAGAGTGAGGGAGAACATGGGCCAGAATGACCAGGCAGGATAGGAGACCAACTTGAGGGAAACAGCCATGACTGTTGGTCTGAGACCTGTCAGCTTGCCTGTATGTTTTTCTTAAGCCAAATTCAGCTGCAGACAAACAGGACAGTTGAATTTAACTGGAAAAGGAATTTTTCAAGGTGGGAAATTTATTTGTTTTCATTGTTAGTGCCTATCTCTCCTTCAGCAACTTCCTGCTACCCTCTGCCACAGAAAAACTTAAATATAAGCTCCATGAGGGCAGAGATCTTTATCTATTTTGATAAAATTGATGAATCTCAAATGCCTAAAACAGTGCCTGTCACATAGTAGATGATAAATAATTGTTTATTACTGGATAAAAGGATGAATGAATTAATGAATATTGAATAAGATGAATAAGATGAAGTGAGAGGACAAGAGAGTTGAGGATGTAAACCAGGAACTATTATAATGGCAGGTATAAAAGTGAGCTAAATGAGGAAAATGAAGTCCCAAAGGCAAGGACTTCTTCTTGTTAACGACTATAACCCCAGAACCAAGAGAATGCTTAGCATATAGTAGGTCCTCAATAAATATTTGTTGAATAAAAAAATAATACTGACAACAGAGTAAAATACAAAGACGAAAAGTATTGTGATATTTTGCTTTGTGCTTATTCTAGTTGCTTCTTATAGCAATTCACAGGGAAAACAATTCACAAATTTTTTTTCAAAAAGAAAAGAAAGAACAGTGGGACAATAACCTGTGGTCATCAAAATATACCTGTCTGCTGTAGATGATAGCTCTGATAATTTCTCAACTCATACTACTAATAAGAAGTCAATTTGTATGCTGCTTCTCAAACTTTAATGTACACAGGAATTACTTGTGGACCTTGCTAAATATCAATTCTGATAAGGTATGTCTGGAGGGGGCCCAATATCTGCTTTTCTAATAAACTCACAGGTAATGTTGATATTGCTGGTCTAAAGACCAAACTTAGAGTAACAAGGATTTAGAGTAGTTGGCTACTAAATATTTGAAGGGAAAGAGTTTGTCAAAAAGGCAATAGAAGCCATTCTGTCAGAATACACTCAACATTCCGACACCAAATCTTCAAATCTACCTGGAAGAAGTCCACAATCTTTCCTCCTTTAATTTGTTAAAATGGAACAGCCCTCTTTCTAAACCCAGCCCCTCTACTATTGCTTTTGATTACAGATACAACCTGTTCAGTTCTCCCCACTCACCTGTATTCAACCCTCCATATCTGCCAGCCAATTTCTACCACTAGTGGTACTCAAACTTTCCTATTTAAAACAAATACAACAAACACAATTTTTAATTTAGTCTACATTCCTTCCCCTCCAGGTAATGCCATATTACTCTCCACTTCTTCATAGGCAAAATTCTCAGCTATATTATATGTATCTACACCTGCTGCCCCTATCATGTTGCTTCCCGTTTCCCCCTCAACTCAATCCAAGCAGGCTTCCCTGTTTACCCTCTACCAAAGTGGGTTGGCCAAAGTCATAAATAACATGGAGTCACTAAGTTTTTTTGGACATTTGCCAATACTTGACCTTTCAGAAGTATTCCACACAGTTAACTAATCATTCCTACTAAAAATGCTCTTTTCCCATTGGTTTTTGTTTTCTTCAAATGCCCTGGTTATTTCTTCTCAGTCTCCTTTCCTAGTGGAAGGTCTTCTACCCAACTCTTGAAGATTAAAATACTTGGGAGCTATCCTAGACTCTCTTTGATCCTCAAAACTGCATCTGGCAGATGAGCTCATACACTCTTAAATGTCTCACAGGCTCCTTAAACTCATTATTTCCAAGATGAAAGTCATCCTTTCCCCTCAAATATGTTCCTCCTATAAGTCGCTTTGATAGTAAACAACCCAGTTCCTTAAAGAGTAAATCTGTGTCATCATTTACCTCTTCCTCACCACCCTGCACTTGCATAGCCACATCTGCTTAATCACCACCTCCTGTTATTACATCTGTAATCCCTGCCCCCATGCTATCGTTGTGGTCTAAGACATCACCACCTCTCACCTGGAACAGTGCAAAATCCCCCTAAATGGCCTTTCTGTGTCCACTCTTGCTTCCCTGCCATCCATTTTCCACACAGTGTAACTGAAGTGATATTTTCAAATGTGATCATGTAATTCCCCTGCAGAAAATTCAACAGTTTTGCATTTCCTCAGGATAAGATCCCAAATCCTTCTCTGGCTTGCAGTGACTTTCAGCCACCTGATCCTTCTACATCTGCAATCTCTTCATGCTCTAGCAAAACCAGTCCCCTCCAAGTGCTTCAAATATATCACACTCACTGTCCTGCCTAAGGTCTTCATACTTGCTCTCCCAACTACCTGAGAGGTCTTTCTCCTCAATCTGTTTCAGGTCTCCTAACTCATCGTTTGCATCTTAGCTTACATATCACTTACTCAAGAAGTCCTTGCTTGAATTTTTATCCCACATTCTATGCTTTCACAGTGCCTTCTATTTCCTCTTCCATGTCACAATTCAACAACTCCTCAATGGACAATAAGTGACATAAATAACAAAAGCTAGCATGTATTGGTACTTATTCTGTATGAGGTCTCTGTGGTAGGTAGCTTCTAAGATGACCCCAAGTGATCTTTGCCTCTTGGGATTCATAGCCTTATGTGATCTCCTCACATTCAGTAACTTTTTTCTCCATAATAGAATACCTCAAAGTTGAGGGGATGTGACTTCTGGGTTAGACTCCAAAAGATCCTGACTTCCATCTTAATAGCAGTCTTCCTCTCTTGCTGGCTTTGATGAAGCCTAGTGCCATGCTGGAGATGCCCAGGCCAGAAACAGCCAGCTAAAAAAATAAATAAATAAAAATGAAGCCCTTAGTCTCAAATCCCCCAAAGATCTGAATCCTGCCAACTACCACTGTATTAACTTGCAAGTGGATCCTCCCTCAGATGAGCCTTCAGATGAGACGTCAGTGGCCAGCATCTTGGTTGCAGCCTTGTGAAAGGCCCTAAAGCAGAGACTTAGTCAAGTTCTGCCTGGATCCCTGGCCCATAGAAACTATCCGATATAATAAAAGGGTAATATGCAAATTGACCCTAACAGCAGAATGACTGGGAATGACTGGTCACTATGACACACACTGACCACCAGGGGGCAGACGCTCAATGCAAGAGCTGCCCCCTGGTGGTCAGTGCGCTCCCACAGGAGTAGATCTGCTCACCCAAGCCAGGCTGCCAGCTGCCAGCAGAGTGGTGGTGGCAGGAGCCTCTCCCGCCTCTTCAGCAGCACTAAGGATGTCCAACTGCAGCTTAGACCTGCTCCCCTCTGGCAAGTGGACATCCCCCAAGGGCTCCTGGGCTGCCAGAGGGATGTCTGAATGCCAGCTTAGGCCCGATCCCCTGGGGAGCGGGCCTAAGCCAGCAGGTGGACATTCCCCGAGGGGTCCCATACTGCGAGAGGGCACAGGCCAGGCTGAGGGACCCCTCCCCCTGTGAGTGCACAAATTTTTGTGCACCAGGCCTCTAGTGATATAATAAATGGATGTTGTTTTAAGCTATAACAGCTTAAAACATGTTATGTAGCAGCAATACATGTTTTGCAGCAATTGGTAACTAATACAGTACCCTTCTATGAGCTTTTCATGTATCAACTAATGTAATCCTCATAACATCTTTAACAGACAGGATTCCTGTTTTACAAGAAAACTGGAGCAGCTTTCACTTATTCTAGAACACATGCTGATCAGAGATGGAGCCAAAATTTGCACCCACATTGTCAGGTTCCAGAGCCTGTGCTCTAAATTACTCAATTGCATGATGGCAGTGACTTTGTCTGAGTTCATAGCTGTAGTCCCAATCAACAGTGTTCAGCACATAGTAAGGCTCAATATCTGATTGATTAATTAATTGATTACTTCATTTAGATTCTAAATTTTAGAAAATTGCTCAATGAATGATGAATAGCGTTTCTGTAAGCGAATTTTATAAAGTATTCTCAGTACGACTGTGCCTCTTTGGTCTCAAAGGCTTCTTTTCATTTTGTGGTATGGGTTCTCCAGGCATGCTAGTCCACTGAAAATTACAGGTGCTTTTCATTCACTCCCCTCCAGCATTAGTTCTGTGAGCTGCCAGTATCCTTTCAAAAGGTTCCTTTCTTCTTTAGTTACTCAGTAGACTAGCTCAGGAGCTCAGCTCTTCTGCATAATAAAAGGAGGGGAACTAAGGGAGAGACGCTGAGAGGAGGCAGCCTGGAAGACAGGGAAGGATAGAGATGGTGGGATTCCTGAGAAAAATGGGAGCTACTTTACATGACACAAAGCTGTAGTCTGGAAAGTGAGGAATTTCTGATGGCAGGGTGGCTGAAGGACCTGTAACAACAAAGGTGCCTAATGATCCATATTCACCCGCTTGCATTTCTGCACTGTAAATCCCCCCCATGGCACAAAAGTTTCAGTCGAGTCTGTCATACATAAGTGCCCCGCATAGGTATTTTGAATGGAAATCAATGAAGTCACCCAGGTTGGCACAGAATAGAGATGACAGGAGAGCTGTGGAGATGGGCTATGAGGGAGAGTTCAACAGAGTAGTAACTTGGAGTCACAGGTAATTGCCCAAGGAATTACCCTGGGCAATTTTCTGAAATCCTGGTGAGGGCAGGGAACTTCCCAATGACTATGACTTAGAAAGATCAAGCCAATTTTCTTTAAATATCAAAAAGGCTTTGAGACCTCAGCTGACTACTGGGTCACACCAATATTAATCTATTTGTCTTCACTCAGAAGGACTGGCTCAGGGATCCGTCACAGGGAACAACACATGCTGTTTCCATCTTTCCTGGGTGAGTAGTAGTCTTTGCCTGCAAGAGGAGCTCTTAGTGACTCCACAAAATGAATGGGACAGGCAGAGCTAGGAGAGCTCATGCCAAGAATGTTTAGATCATAGGCTGGAAGCATTGCCTCTTCAAGGTGTTACATGGGGATATGTTTTGTTATTCAAACATAGATTTTAAGCAGGAAGTATTGATTACAATAAGACCAACCCAAAAGCACAGATATGTTCAAAGGTCCCACTCAACTCTTACTTTTGGAAAATAAACAATGAGGTCAATCAATGAAGTAAAAACCTTTATGGAAACTGCAGTTAATTCAGTGAATTTAGACAGCCTATGCCAATAGCATCTAGAAATGCCAGTTGTGCTTGGGCTGTGCTCAATATAGTTAAGAGGTTCTTGACGTAAGAGGATAGTTGCAAGCCACATGCTCTGTTGTGACATTTTAAAGGTAGCAGTACTGTTAGATAAGACACTTGTAAAGAAGAAAACATGTTCATTGCAAGCATTTCTATTTTTTCTTCTTTTTTTATTTTTATTTTTTATAAAATTCTTCATCTTTTTTTAATATATTTTTTATTGATTTTTTACAGAGAGGAAGGGAGAGAGAGTTAGAAACATCGATGAGAGAGAAACACCGATCAGCTGCCTCCTGCACATCTTCCACTGGGGATGTGCCCGCAACCCAGGTACATGCCCTTGACCGGAATCAAACCTGGGACCCTTCAGTCCGCAGGCCGACGCTCTAGTCACTGAGCCAAACCGGTTTTGGCATTCCTTCTTTTTTTAAACAGAGGAACTTGAGAAGCCTTGTGGGTTTTTTGGGGTTTTTTTAAGCTTCTCTATATTTTTGCTTCTCTATATTGATTTTAGAGAGGAATGGAGAGTGAGAAAGAGAAACATCAATGATGAGAGAAAATCATTGACTGGCACAGCCTCTTACTGGGGATCAAGCCCACAGCCTGGGCATGTGCCCTGATCGGAAATCAAACCATGACCTCCTGGTTCATAGGTCAACACTCAACCACTGAGCCACACCAGCTGGGCTCATTGCAATCACTTCTAAAAGTATGACGTAATTTTCAAAAAACAGCACAGTTCTCCAATGGATTGTAAGTGTATAGTCACTGAGGGCTGCTGTTAGGTATCAAATAAGAACAATCCACATGTGAAACTGAGGACTCACTCTCATTTGCTGTGGCACCATTGAAGAGTCAACCCTCCTAAAATGCAGAAGCCTGTTATGTGGAGAACTTGCTTTCCTGCAAAGTAGTTGGTTTAATAAATGTTAGCGACTGGCTCCTGTGACCATACTGAGTTAAAGTAATATAACTTTCTTTACTGACAGGTTTTGAATGGTGCATCTTTTCCATCAATTATCTGCTTCTTGTAGACTTTTCCTAACCTCCCTCCCCTTTCTGACCCACCTCCCAGACTGTGTTAAGTGCTCATGTTCCTATAATGCCATGGGTATAGCTGTCTCTCATGGCACTTAACACATGATAATGTGCCTTTCTCCTCCCTTGCTGTGAGATCCTGGAAAATAAGGTTCTTGTAGTGTCCATTTAAAAAATGGTGCCTGGTATATGGCAGTGCTCAAGAAAGCTTGTCACTCTAGGAATGACCCGTTTGCTTGCATTAATGACTAACTCTGGAATTTAACAAGATTGAAACAAGATTAAACAAGATCCTAAAGATTAGATTTTCATCTTTCTCCTTAGTTGCATTGTCCTATTACCTTAAAAAGTTCATTGAAAGAATAAAAATTTGCTTTCCCTTATTGCTTTAGACAAGTGATGGTGCCATTCTATGTTGCCTGCCAACTTTCCCTTTTCACTCACCCAGCTATTTGTCTGAGCTTCAACTGCATTAAAATATTTCTCCCTTGTCACCATAATCAAAAGCTATTATCATTATAAAAAATGTATAGAAGCTCAAAGGAAAGATGTGAACCTTTAAAAAAAAAGTTTTAGCAATCATTTTTTATTCCTTTTTTTATATATATAAAGAAGACCTGCAAATCACAAAACATAGTAGCAAGTTGAGGTCAATTATGTGTTGTCTTAAATAGTTTTCAGTTGCACAAGTTATTTCTAAACAGAAGAATTTGCAATTCCTACTCTCTAGTATCTTAGGACCTCCAGGCCATTAAGAAAAGTTTTGTTATCTACTTACTGGCCACATAGATTCACTGCAGTTGGAAAGGCGTGAAGGAAATTTGCTTCTTGCAGTGCTAACCCTAATATAAAAAGCTGACCAAACAGGACAACAAGGGACCAAGGGGAACTCAACAGGAAGAAGAGGTGGTCTGGCCACCGGCCAGAGATCATACAGGGGGAGCCTGGCTCTGGAGAAGCGTGGAATTGGGCTGACACCCACCAGGACCCAGCCATGCTGGTGCGGTGCTCAGCCTTGGGAAATGTTGCTGAGCCTGGGAGCATGGACCTGGAGAGCAACCTCCTCATGGTTCCAGCAAGGAGGTGCAGCATGTCATATGACCAAGACCAAAGCAATGATGGTAATGGAGACTTTGGAATTTCTCATTTTCTCTGCCAGTTTGTAGGAATGATGCCTTCATGTGTGATAAAACCCTTTTGATTTGGAAAATCTGGGAGTTTGGATGAAGAGAGGACTAAAGAGAAAAAACCGGGATTGTAGCAAAGGCATATACTTACCTCCCTTAACGTGCTTTCCTGCTTTCCCTTAGTAGGTAGCATTAAGCAATTTTTACCTAGGCCCACTGCCACCTAGAATAAAGTATCTATTTCCCAGCTTCTATTGCAGCTAAGTGCATTGTGTGACTAAGTCATTTAAGGGGAAGAGAAAAACTCATTTTTTTAAAAAAATTTAATGGTGCTGATAATTTTATCTATTTATATGTTAAATCAAGAATCAGTGTGAAACTTCAAAGGAAATTAACTAGTCACTCCCCAAAACCTACAGCAGAACAATAGCACCAAAATTTTCTCCAGTGTGGGATTTTCAAAAATAATAGTTGAGCAGATGATATGTCATCTTTTATTTTCCCTACTCTGAATGAAGAGGTTACTATTTGTTTTATTTCTCATCAAAAGCATTTTTTAAATATGATATAGGATCACCTGAAGAGGGAGACACAGATTCCAATCAGCAATGAGGTGACTTACGCAAGAGAACAGACAGGATTTATAAGATTAAAAATGGCTCTTGCCACATCCTAGGTGGTTTAAGGGCCATGCTCCTCTGATGGAGTTCAGAGCTATTGCATGACACAGATTAGTAAATATTTGGCCGGACACTTCTTAAACAATTTTTCTAAAGATAGAGCAGTAAGAAACATTAAGATTACTCCATTCTTATGTCTTTTTGATGTCTGCCAGACCAAGTTTTAATAGACATGATAACATAATTTGAGTGAATATGGACATTCAAAGTCAATCTCTACACTAATACAACCATCAGCCTGGCTCCCTTACCAATCTATCCAGACTAGTTCTGACAGATGTTTCAAGGATAATCTCAACTGTGTTCATGGAAGATAGCATTTCCGTGAAGTATCTCTGCATGGCTGACTTCCTTCTGATGGCTCAGCCTCCTTCACATAGTGTTCCCATGTTCAGCAGCAACTGGGTCCACATTTGGTCAGCTAATTTTGAAAGTCACTTCAAGGTGAAACATGAGTAGTTTCTATCTCATTTGAAGGGAGGTATAAGAACAAACATAAACTCATATTCCAAAGTGTCCCATGCAAATCAGGTGGCCAAAAATCTGTTTGTTTGTTTGTTTTGTGACCCTTAGAAGTAATTTAAAATGGAGCTAGGAGGTTGTGAAGAAAGCTAGAGATCAAAGAGACAGGATTTTATGGAGAAGATCCTTGAAGAGCCATGACATTTCCCACTTTTATTTTCGTTGGTAGAGAGGTGTGCTTCCTCCCTTCTCAGCCCATGTCAGAAAGTCTTTGAGGGGGTCACTTGAGAAGCTTGATCTGGGTCCTCTGGAAGTCAGTGGACTAGTGTCTGATCTCTGAGGATGGCTGTTCAGGTTGTGCACTGCACAGCTCTAGAGGGTGCCAGTCACATCGACAACCATGTTTACAATCTGCACAGCTATACTGGGAAACTCAAGTGTCTGACTCTCCAAGAGGCAAGCTACTGTGGCTAGAGCTGCAGTTATGCAATAACATGGGGAGCAAGTTGTATTTCCACCAACAATGGGACAGGGAGTTGAGAGTTTCTGGTTGGTTGAGTGGGTCTGTGTGTCGGGGAGCTGTCCTGGGGGCTTCTTAAGAAGGATTCCAGCCCTCCTCCAAAAATGAGGGTTGCTCAAACTAGAAGCCTGAGGATTGAGGCCTGGCAGTGAAAGTGGACAGGCAGAGGAGTTATCTCCCTTGTCCAATGGAGCTTAAAGTGGGACTCTCCCAAGAGAATCAAACCTGAGCACCCACCAAGTCCAATGAACAACAACACCAGATCACAGAGGAACCATCAATGCAAGACTGTGTCCTTTGTCCTAACCCATTGGCCCGGGCCCAACCCTAGAGGGGTTGGAAAGACAGCTAATGAGGGAAGGTATTGGAAGAGGAAAGATGCCAACCTGCTCTAATGGCCTCTAACTCCCAAGACCCCACCCCAGGCTTCTTGGCTTGAAGCAGGTCTCAGTTCAGGGAAGGAAAAAAATTTTGAGTTTGTTTATTACACTACACTGAACATTTTGATACTGAAACAAGACTTCCTTAAGACCAAGGTGACCTCAGGACATTTAACACCTAAGAGTGACTGGGAGAGCTGTGTGAGATTTCACATAGGGACAGGGAATGAATCAGCCCATTCAATGGGCGCAAAGGAGGAGAGGTTGGAAAGAACACAATGACCTTTCTCTGTGTACCTGTTGAGAGCCATGCCTTCGGTAACCAAACCATATGTGAAATCTGTAATAGAAATACCTAGCCATGCCTGAAACCTTTTATTTTGACTTAAAACATAGAAATGTACACTCATCCCCAATCTTTTGGTGTAGAGCCAAGGCCTTCTGTATGAGCACAGATAAATGGGTCTTTCTTAAACTCACCCACAAAACATCAACTGTAAGTTCCAATTTTGGTTTCCTTACATTGGAGTAAAAATTTTAAGAAACTTGCAAAGTAACCTGAATATAGTAATAAATGTATACGATTTCTTTGTTTCTTGTGTTTTACAATTGTCTCACCCACATTCATTTTTAGAAACTTGCATTTGTCATGTCTTTTAACAGCATTTCATAGAAAGAACTTCCTTTTTATGCTCACATTTCATGCATTTATATAATATTTAATGAAATTATGTGATTCAGTAACAAATACAAGTACTACTGGCATAAACAGATTTGGGAACACACCCAGCTGCCTCTGGGCAAACACACAGTTGAACTTGTGGGAGCAGAAGCCCATGGGCGAACTCGAGAGTAGCCTCCACTGTGAGCCTCTAAGTGACCCGAGCATTGGGAGTACATCTCTCAGAGAGAATGGAGAGCACAGGATTATCCACTGGAGCTCAACTGGGTGAGCCTCTACTTCTGAGGCGCAAAGGTTTGTGAGAATAAACAAGTCATCTTTTCTGTCAAAGAACAGATTAGATCAGTGATGGTGAACCTATGACACGAGTGTCAGAGATGACACGTGAACTCATTTTTTTGGTTGATTTTTTTTTGTTAAATGGCATTTAAATATATAAAATAAATATCAAAAATATAAGTCTTTGTTTTACTATGGTTGCAAATATAAAAAAATTTCTATATGTGACACAGCACCAGAGTTAAGTTAGGCTTTTTCAAAATGCTGACACCCTGAGCTCAAAAGGTTCGCCATCACTGGATTAGACAGCTGCCATTTTGGGCTGCATGACTTGGCAGCCACCATGTTGGCCACCTGGCTTGCAGCTCCCCTGGGGGCCACCATCTTGAAACAGCAAAGGCCAACCCCTCCCTTTGAATTAGCCAATCACAAAAGAGTGTGTGCCTGAGCTCCAATCAAGAGCAAGGGACAGGTCACGTGGGTCAGGGATTATAAACCCAAGCAGACCACCTGCTCGTGTGGCATGCTTCCAGATCATGTGTGTTGCACCCTTGTACGTAGAAGTAAAGGTGTTTGCCTTGCTGCCTGGCTCCCGAGTATGTTTTGTGTTCTACCAGGACCCCTGACTTGGGGGGCTCGCCTTATTTCTAACAGGTTGAAGTAGCCAGCATAAAAAAGCTACCATGTACTGAGAAACTACTATGTGCCAGGCAGGACCCTGGGCACTTCACACACATAAGCTCAGTTACCTTTCACAGATATTAACACCCCCCCCCCCTCCCGCATTCCACAGTTGAGCAAAGTGGAGTGAACTCTAGCCCCATAAGTGAAACAGTCGATACTTCTCAATCTCTAATATGCAAATGACTCACCAGGGGGATATGATTTAAAATGCATATTTTGATGGAACAGGTCTGGGTGGATCCTGAGATTCTGCATTTGTAATAGGCTCTCAGATGCTATTGATGCTGCTGTTCTGCTGGGTGTGTTTTAAGATGGAGCCCAGGCATCGCTCCTTCCTAAAAGCTCTCCAGGGATCTTTGATAAACAGAGGTGAGGTGGTGGGTAGCTTAGACCCCAGTGAAGGCAGGAAAGTTAAGAAGTGGGCTGATATGGAGATACTGAGTTTTGAATACTTAAGCTAAAACAAATATTTGAAAAGGACAAGAATAAAACAATATAGAAGTTTATAAAATAAAAGGTAAAAATCTTTCATTCTTTACATTTTATGAAGAATTACAAATATCATATCAAGCCGTCCTTGGGATAGGGGCAGAAATAGAATGTTGGGAAGTCAGTTAGAATTGTAAGATATTAATCATGCTTTGTTAACCATGATGGTTTTGTTCTGATTAAAGAAGGCACGTTCTTGTCCCGGCCTGCAGGACAACAACGGGGGAACGAAGAGACACCCTAGGAGAATAAGACAAACAAGGGACACGAGAGAATGGAGGCAAGACAAGAATCTGATCAAGCCTCAAATTTTATTTTTTACAGCAGCAGATTATATTTGCTCCAGGGACGACGGTGGGTAGCAGGGGTGGGTAGCGATTAGCCTATCAGCAAGTGGAAGCTGTTTGTTTGCGATGTGACAAATGGTGTGTGACGGTTATTCTTTATTGTTAGCTACAGGACACGCGTGGCTTCCAGCAACTGGGAACTGGAACTTTTAGTTTCTAGCAACTGGAAACTAGAGACTTCTACTGTTTAGTTTCTAGCAACTGGGAACTAGAGACTTCTAGTTTCTAAGATGGAGTTGCTTGTGCCATGGCTCCCAACACGTTCTAACCTGGCTGGCAGTTACACAGAGGACCTGGGAGCTCACTTGGAAATGCAGCCCATCCTCCCCATTTGGAGCTGCTTATTACATGGAAAAATTAACAACTTTGTTGCAGAAACCAGAGCCACCAGCCCTTTGAAGACCCCCAGCCCTTGCATATCATTAGCCCTTTGAACATCCCCAGCCTTTTTGCATATCTGCAGGCCTTTGCAAATCTCCAGCCTGCTTACCCATTAACTGCCCATATGGCAAACCCTTTCACATGGGGTTACTTCCCCATGTAATCTTTGTCCTGCCCAATATAAGCAGCTGGCTTATGGTGGGCTGCAGAGCGGATTTTTGTGGATGACCTGCTGCTCTCCCATATTGCCAGCAGTATTGGAATAAACATTTATGGTTCAACCCTGTCTCTGCTTAATTGGCTCAAGTAGTGACAGGCAGCACAGACCCATTGATTGTCCAGTGACACTTGCACACACTTATGCAACAATTTCCTAGCTCAATGATGTATCAAGAACCTCTTTCATCGTCAGCACATACAGGTCTACTTTGTCCTTATTGACTCTGCATTGTATTCCATAGCACGGAATACCATAATTTATCTCACCAATCCCTCATAGGTGGATATTCAGTTAATTCTAATTTTTCAATTTTACAAATAATGTTTTATGCACACTCCATGGGTATGTGCACAAGTCATTCTGAAGAATAGACTTCTAGATGTAGGATTGTTGGGTTATTTCAACAGCTATTCTCAGATTGCCCTTCAAAATGCTCACTAAATTAATTACACTCCTACCATCACATATAAAAATGCCTCTTTCTCCCACCAGGGGGCCTTATGAAACTACTGGGTATTGTCAATCTTTTCAATATTCACCAATCCCACATATGAAAAATGGTTCATTGATGTTGTAATTTGCATGTTATGATGACTAGCAGAAAGACTGATCTATCTATTGACTTAAGTATGCCTTCTTTCATGAATTGCCTGTCTATGTCTTTTGCCACTTTTGGTTACTTAACATTTTATATTAATTTTTATCTACTATATATGCTACAAATATTTTCCTTCCAGCCTACTATTCATTTTTCAATTTGTCTTCTATTTTTCAATTTGTTTAACAGAAGTTTTCAATTTTTATAGTCTAGCCTATCAATATTCATTCATGACTTCTCATTTAAGAAAGATTATAAAACATATCCCTGGTTTTCCCACTTACTTCTTGCATAGATCTGTCATTCATTAATCCACCTGATCATTAGTCCATATGCGAAATGCATATTTTATTTATGACTTGAACTAAAGCTCTTATGTTGTTTCTTTTCTTTCCACACACCATTCTCAGCACTATTTATTGAACAGGCATTATTATTATTCTGGGATTTGAAATGCCTTTTTGTATCATATAGTCAATTATACATACACAGACTGGTCTCCTTTGATCTCTGTCTTTTGTTTTTCCTGTGACTGTTCAAAGCTGTCACAATTTCTGCAGTTTTACAGAACTTCTGGAAAGACAAGTTTTTCCTCATTATTTAGTTTTTCTTTTTTTAAAAAACAACTGTCTTCTTTACTATTTTTCCCCAGATGAATTTGAAATTCCCATCTCAAGTTCTAAAGCAAATTATCATTGAAATTTTTACTATAATTTCACTTTAATGGTCCACTAATATGGGAATAATTGATATTTTTATAGTATTGAGTGTCTCATTCAGAAACAAGGTATTAGCTCTTCATTTATTGACATACATTTTATATTTTGTCATGAAAATAGATCATATATATATGTTTCCAAGTCATCATTTAGATTACCAACAATATATAATAGCTACTGACTTAAATATACTTCTCCCCTAGTTATCTAGCTTATCAGACTCATAAGGTCTAACAATTTAATTGATTGTCTATAGAGCTTTGATTTGACAAAATGCATTTTAAAGTTTATTTTTTTTCAACAATGAAACTAATAAGTAAGCAATAGAAAAAAATTCTAAATGTAGAAAAAAATGACCCCAACAACTAAGGACAACTATTATCATTTTACTTGTATCCATTTTTGTTCTTTTTATATTTACACTAGAGGCCCGATGCAGGAAATTTGCGCAGGGGCTCAGCCCTCAAAGCCCTGGCTTCATCTGGAAGGTCGTTCTGCTGTTTGCTCTAATTAGCATATTAGCTCTTTATTATATAGGATAGCTTCTTCTACACAGTATAATTAACTGAGTGCTTGTTTTAAAAGAATAAATGCATTCAATATGCCAAAACCATTTTGCTGGAGGTTTGTGTGTTTGATAAGGAACCCTGTGCTTCTCACTAATGGGCAGAAATGCTAATGTAACGTCTATTCCTGACATTATTGAGTTCAGTTCAGTCCCTTCTTTTGCTGCCAGTCTAGCTAGCTGGCATTTATCCCACCTGATTATAGTTCAGCGTAACGAAGCCCTCTGTCCCTCGCACCACACATAGCTGCTGACCTCACTGCACACTCAGCCATTCCATTCCATTCCAGGCCTCGGCTGGAATCATTCTTACAGCACAGGTGACGTGGAGGTTGCTAGGAGTTTATAATTCCATTTAAAAGGCTGACTAGATCACAATCGATATAAATGAGATTTCCAAAAACATTAAAAAAAAAACACATCATTTCTCTTGTGTCTCCCAGTTGAGTTTGGATTTGTCTTTTCTTTTGTAATGCTTCAAATCTGATTAACTCACTTGCTCATTTTCTTACCTATAAGGATTGCTCTTTTATTCCTTCAGCTGTCTACTCATTCATCTCACCAAAGAGGGTTTCCTTGACTTGTTTACATAAAATAGGAATCCCCATCCTATCCTCCTGGCCAGACATGCCCCTAACATATACAGGGCCAGAGCAAGAGTGTGAATGGAGGACCACATGTATGTCTAAGTATTAAAAGGCCCAGCAGCCTTCATGCACACACGTGTGAATGCCTGGGCTCCATGTGGGCATGACCCTTTGGCCCTCGGACTTCCAACCCCTTGGAAAGGGGAATGGCTGGAGGAAAGCAGGAGCCTTATAAGGTGGGGGCCCAGGTTCTCTCTTGCCCGAGTCCAAGGATGGTACTGCCCTATTTCCCTTATTCTGCTTAACATTTTTCCATTGTATGTATTCCTTTCTGACATTTCATATTTTTCTGATTTGTTTATTTATTTGTTTCTTATTAAAGTAAGCTCCATGAGAAAGGAACTTTATTTTGTTCACTGCTTTATTCCCAGCACTTGGAAGTGCCTTGAACAAGGTAGTTTCTTAATTAGTATTTGTGGAATGAATGAGTGAAGTTTGAACTATTTTGCATAACATATATAACATTAGTGGAGGGGATCACACGAAAATCATATGTCTGAAAGGTAGCCACAGACAATATAATTGGATGTGTCAGCAGAATACACTGTATTCCCTCTCTCTCTGCCTCTGTCATTCCTTAGTTAAATGCCCCATTTTAATGTAACACCTAACTGGTGAAGTTGAGAATTAAATAAGACAACATAGAGGTCCAGCCTGATTGTTTTCCAATTGTTTCAAACTTTGCTTAAAAAAGCAGCTTTTACCACATAAAAGAAATGCTTTCTTATTAACAAATATTAAATTAACATAAATAGATTCTCATAAATACTATGTTCTATTGGTCTGCGTATCTATTCCTAAGTCAAATACTACACAGTTTTCATTGTAACAGCTTCAGAGTATGTTCGATATCCGGGACGGCAATTTTTTCTCTGTCAAAGTTTCTTACTCTATTCTTGTGAATTTTATCTTCCATGCTGTGAAGTTGATCCTCCATACAAACATATTAACAATTTTGAAAATTTTCATAAGATAATTCTCTTGCAAATGTGATTGGCATTATATTTACTTTATTGCTTACTTTGGGCAGTATTGATATCTTTGAATTCTGAGTCATCCAATGCCTTAACTTAAGTCTCATTTCTGTCTTTCAATAATATTTCTTAATGTTTTTGATACACTAATATGCATCTCCTGGGGGTGTTATTTTTGTTATTTTTTAACAAAGCCAAATTACCTATTTTTCCATTACTTTATCTAGGTGATTGTTGCTGGTTGTAATAGATATTTCTAGACACTTCCTAATATCTCTTCATCTTTTTTCCTTTCTAGCCTTTCTTTTTCCTTTCTAGCTGAAAGATTACCTTTTCCAAGTTCCCTTGGCCATGTGACTAAATTCGGGCCAATGGGATGGCAGTGGAAGTTTGATGTGGGACTTGGAGGAAGTCTGTTTCCTAAAAGGGAAAGAGGGGAAGAACACATCTTTCATTTTACAGAGAATGTCCTCATTGGAGGTGAATGATCAACTACCTTGTTGTTTTTTTCTGCTGAAGACTAGTAGTCAGGTATTCCTGAAGAATCTCCTCTTAATTTTTCTTTCTGAGTCTGCAACTTAATTTGTTTATTTGAGTAGATGTATCTTTCCTGCCCATGTCCATAACAAAATATCGGCGTCTCACAGTATTTTCGGGGGTGGGGGTGAGTATGGCATATTCCCTTCTCTTCAAACGAATCACATCAATTAATGCCAGTGGGAAGGCAATCATTTGGTTTCCTTGGGGAGCTGTGGCTCGATGGGCTTGCTTCTCACCACAAATAAAACATTGTCAGGTTGGTCAGTATGTTACTTGATGCCCAAAATGATAAGGGCATTTGTTAAGAAAGTATAGACTTTTAAATAAGTAAATTAATCCAAACCGCTTGTCTCGATTGATCTTGTTATTTAAGGTGCTGTCCGGGAGTCACAAATCACCGCCTGTCCATGGCAACTGTGTTAAATAATGTGATTTTGCAACATGGCAGCTTGGACACGGTGCTGCTTATGCCAGCAAGTGATATGGATCAGTTTTCCTGCTGCATATAACATGGTGCCTCTGGCAGATGTGTTATAAGCCTCTGGGTCTACAAATATGACTTTTTAAACGTGATTTAAATGGGGTTCCATGCTTGTGGAATGTTGTCAAGGACTAGGGCTACCAACCCTCACCTTAGAGCAGATACACCCTCGTTAGCACTAGCATTGTGGGTCTCCACAGGCTTTTAGCAAACTGTAAATGAGCCCTAACTCAACCCTAGGATTCAAGACTGTGGATTCTGCCTGCTTCCAACATATGCCTAACCAGCAAGACAGACATAAATTAACTTCTCTGAACCTGTTTCCTAATCTGCAAATTGGCGACAATAGTAGTATGCTCCCATCAGGTTATTTATGGGAATTAAATGAGCTAATACACAGTAGGCCCCAAACAATGTCAACTGTCCCTATCCACAATGGAGTGATGCCATGAGATTAATTTTTCCAAATTAAAATAAGTCTTGGATTCACTGGGAGAAAATGTTATTTAAGAATAGAGAGACATGTCTAAGTGCACACTGGAAATTCCTGCTTCAAGCAACCCAATCTTTTTGTTGCTAGCCAAAAATGACAGAAGCAGAATTACTGTTTTCCAGGCGTAAGAGGAAGCAAGAGGTCATGGAAGGCATGGCAGTGTAAGAAGTGGCCGGTACTAACAGTACTGTCCTGGCACAGGGGCCATGGGGAGTTTGTGAAGGCAAATTTAAAGGAAGCAAACTGACTACACAGAAATAATGAATGCTTATCTTGGAAAAAGTCATCTCTAGATAGCCCTGGGCTCCATGACTTTCCAGTAACACAAGCCTCCAAAGCCCTAAAGAGTCTTCTGGTCCAGCCAATGTGGTTCAGTGGTTGAGCATTGACCTATGAATCAGGAGGTCATGGTTCGAATCCCAGTTAGGGCATATGCCTGGGTTGTGGGCTCAATCCCCAGGTTGGGGCATGCAGGAGGCAGCTGATCAATGATTTTCTCTCATTACTGATGTTTCCATCTCTCCCTCTCCCTTCCTCTCTGAAGGTATATATATAGAAAGAGTCTTCTTCTGAACAGTAGTCCCTCCTTAATCCATAGTGGATATAGTCCAAGACCCCTAATAAATGCCTGAAATTACAGTACCCAACCCTATTGTACCATGTTTTTTCCTATATACATACCTATGATAAATTTAACTTATTAATTACGCACAGTAAGAGATTAACAACTATAATTACTAATAAAATAATTATAACAGCATACTGTAATAAAAGTTAGGTGAATGTGGTCTCTATCAAAATAACTTATTGTACTGTACTCACCCTTCTTGTGCTGTTGTGAGATAAACCAATCTTCCTGATGGGATGAAGTGAGGTGAATGCCATAGGCCTTGTAACATAGTGTTAGGCTACTATTGACCGCCTGGTGATATGTAACAAGCACTTTATGGCTTCTCTTTGGCATATCCAAATTACCAGTCCCACTCCTCTTGCTTCTTGAGGCCATTAAATAAAATAGTGTTACTTGAACACAAGCATTGTGATACCAGGACAGTTGATCTGCTAAGTGAGAGGGCTACTACATGACTCAGGGGTGGGTGACTGTATACAGTATGGGGACTCTGAACTAAGGGATGATCCACCCCTCAGGAGGAATGGCACGAGATTTCATCACGCTGCTCAGAATGGCGTGCAATTTGAAATTGATGGATTTTTCATTACTAGAATTTTCCATTTAATATTTTGGACCACGGTTGACCTTGGGTAACTGAAGCTATGGAAAGTGAAGCCGCAGAGAAGGGGAAACTACTGTATTAGAGGGTCTGTCTTTTCCCTGTGGTTACTTGACATCTTTCAAATGGACAGTTTGTGGAGGTTTGTGCCCAGACCCTGGAGGTTGGAAATGCCTGGATTTGTGTCCTGACTCTGCCTTCCTCTTAGCTTTGTGATCTTAGGCAAGTTAATTAACTTCTCTGTGCCATGGGCAATACAGATTATATCCACCTCATCCAGCTGCTGTGAAAGGAGACAATTCAAGTAAAGCATTTCACCACTGACTGGCACTTATTAAAATGCTGTTATTATTCACACCGGTATTTTTTAAATTTATCTTCCATTACCTAAGACCCCTCATCATTTTTATAGATGCATGACATCGTCTGGGTTCTCTTTTCTCCTTACCAAACCTGGTGCTCAGGCTGTGATTTTTGCAGTTAACGTCTTCCAAAACTCTGCAATCTGCCACCATGATCCAAAGGTTAGCTGCTGAAATGGATGCCATGATAATTCAACTGAATGTCTACCTCAGAGTCCCTCGAACTACGGCCCGTGGGCCACATGCGGCCCACCGAAAACATTTATCCGGCCGCCGGGTGTTTTTGCCGCCGCTGCCTGTCCTGCTTAGCAGCCCACTCGTCCCAGATCCGCAGTGCGCATGTGTGGAATGTCTGAGGGACAGTGAACTGGCCCCCTGTTTAAAAAGTTTGAGGACCCCAGGACATGGTCAAATGGAACATTAACACTTCTACAATGATTATGTGGCCAATACTATTTGAGAGCACCAGCTTGGGAGTCAGATGGACCTGGATTCAAATCCTAACAGTTTACATGAACGTACACAACACTGTCTCTCTCTGCCTCAGTTTGCTCATCTGCAATAGCTGCTGTGCTGGACATCTTCTATGCGCTCCATCAGATGTCACTTGACCCTTCCCCACCCTGTTCTGTGCCCCCAAAGGCATCAATAAGCACTCTTGCCCTCTGGTTTCCACATGGGGAGCCCCCAGGAATCAGTTCACAACCTGACTCCTGGAAGGTCACACAGTGGTTCAGACTTCTCCAAACACAGCTCTAATGTCTGAGCACAAAAACTTGCCAGTGGAGGAAGTGTGTGTATATAGCCTCCAATTTAACAGGGCTCCTGATCCAACAGTCATGCAAGCTTTATCTCTTCTTGTTCCTCTTGATGTGTCCTCATGCTGATGAAACCAAATTACTCACTCGCTATTTCCTGAACTTGCCCATGCAGTTCCCTTTGTACCTCTGCTTCTGCCGTTCTTGGCCAGGGCCTGACTGTACCTGACTACATGCTACCTTTTGCTCAAGGATGGGCTCAAATGCCTGCAAGGCATCCCCACCCCCCATTCCTAAGCACAGGAAATTATTTCCTTGCAAGAACTCCCATATCACTGCATGTGTATCTTTCTTTCTGCATTTTATCACTTCCTGCTTGTATTATAATTGCATGTTTATTTCCCATGTTGTTTTCTAAGTGCTATGGGGAAATATCTGTGTTTTACTCCTCCTGTGCCCCCCACCATTCCTTGCCCACAGAGGCGCAATAAACACTTCACGAATGACGTGTGCGGCTTTTGTTGGTGAGTGAAGACCAAACGCTGGTTGAAAGAGTGCTGTGAGCTCATGTTAAGGATGTACTTACACAACACTTTCTCACAAGCACTTCTTGGGGTGTTCTTCAGCTATCTAAGTATTGTGCTCAGGTAGGAGGGCGGGGATGAGGGGTAAATTCATCTCTAGTCTCTCTTTTAGATCATTGCTACTTATAGTTCATGACCAAACACTGTCTAACAAGGTGAGGGGTAACCCTGCATGAATGATGATATTCCAGAACAGATGGCAGGCGCTGGGGGAGGGGAGATTATGAAGGGAGGGTATAAATGGAAATTATCATTCTCCGCCAACGGGGAAAATAGAATACATCCTCTACGCTGGTATCTTTGCTTCCCCTCTTGACATTAGGACACACCGTGATGAATTAATGTTTATGACTCGAGAAATTCAGCCAAGATGCATCGTTGTATTAAATTAGCACTGTGTGCCCTGGCACTGCCGTGTGCTTTGGGGGATACCAAGGACTGCAGGCAGAGTCTCTGCCTCTATTTTATTGCTCAGGCTTATGCCATCTAAACGTCACCGTCCGCAGCAAGGAGGCATATGGATGGGTCCATCCTACGACAACTCTCTGCCCTAAAGCCATTCATGACTTGAAAGTACTTTAATATAATTTGAGTCACATTATATGAGCGAGATTCTCCAGGCCTGAGCTATTCTTTGGAAAGAAATAAGGTTCCTTTAAGGCAGCCAAGGGTAAAAATAGCTTGCCATGGACTTTGAGCTGGGAGCAAGTGTCAGTGACTACCTGCCTTTCTGACTCGACTGGCCCTTTTCTTCTGTCGCTCATCCCAAAAACTCGCACCGACACTGCTGATCTTGGCCGAGCGAGCGAGGGAAGTGACCAGAATGGTCTCGGATCCTATGAGTGGTCTGCAGAGGCGCAGGGGGTCTGCAGGCCAGGGAGAGGAGCAGGGTAGGTTACCAAACACCCAGCCAGTGCAGCACATTGCCTCCTTTCTCCCGAGTTTCCTTTTAACTCGTTATTTAAAATTGGTTTACATAGTCTATGACTTCGAAACGAAGAAACACGACTTCACATTTGTAAAGGTCACTTAATGTACTGCTAACTGCTGGTTCTATAGTTTTTGCAGCAACCTACTTCACGGAGGTTGGGAAGGTGGACTAAAATGGGCTCAATTGCTTAGTAGAGTGAGAGCAGAGTATGTAAAGTATGAGGCGTCACACATAAAATTCATCACTTGCACTTGCCACTGTGTCTCATTGTATTAACTCCTTGAAAGCACAACATACATTTGACTCCTCCTGGATTATAGCCCAGCACAAGGCATAAATTATTCTTTACTTCTATTAAGCCTTTACTACTATCCGATGACATATCCTAAAGAAAACAATCCTACTATTAACTGCTATAAATTAGTCCTCTGCCTTTGTTATGCCTACATATTTTTAATGACTGTCCCTCAATCCAGCACCAGCTGATTCTGGACAGGGGACCCTCCATCTCTCAGCCAGCAGGCTCAGCCATAGAGCTGCATTCGGAGTGGCTCGGGGAGGGCCTTGGCATTCCCTCATTTGTAAGGTTTTTTAGTCAGAGAAGAACAGGCGTCAATTCTTGCAGCTGCTCTCATGGCCTTGCCCAAAGGGAAGCCACCCTAAAAATAGAATCAAAGGGAACAACAAATGGACTGTCTGATAGACTATTCTAAGGGGCAGGTTGGAGGATTCAATAATGAAAGTATGTTTTCAAGTGTAATGAGAAGCATATGGAGTTTGGAGACTTTGGGGGTGTGACTTTAACAAAGAGGCTCAATTGGCCAAGTTCATGGCTATGTCACACCTGGAGATATTAGTTTAAACACACAAAATTGTCAATATGAGATACAACCGAATGTTTTAAAGTTTTACATGATGCTTCCGATATACTGCAAAGTCCTTAGGACACACTTTTAAGTGTTCAGAGTAAACTATAGGCCTTTAAAATGGTGTTAGGGGCCTGTAAGTTTTTTAACTCTTCAGAGAGCTATTAGGTTCCTTTCCTTCCAGGGACTTCTGGTATTACTGTGGTGCAAGTGGAGTTGTAGCCAAATGTATAATGCTACCCTGGACTTCACCCACGAGCTCACAGCCTAAAGCCTTCCTTGCCTAGTAGTCCTCTCATTTCTGTGGGCTTCCAATTTCCCATCTCTCTCAGTAACTTGGTGGAGAAGTAAAGCAAATCAAACAGGAGGATGAAATGCATACCATTTGAGTGGACTGATGTCATACATAGAAGCCCCTAGCACTGTGTCTGGAGCCCTTGTTAACTTTTTATTTTTATTTCTATTTTTTTATTTTTTTTAACAGGGGAAGATGATAGCCATCTACAAGCCAAGGAGAGAGGCCTTGGACATCCAGCCTCCAGAGTGGTGAGAGAATGCATTTCTGCTATTGAAGTCCTTGGTACAGTCCTTTGATATCGCAGCCCAAGCTGTTCCAGGTCTCATTCTCCCCACTTAGGAATACAGACTGCAGTGAACATTCTTGGGCATGTGTTTGACGGTGGAAGTCTAAGGACCCTTCTTGATCTCCTGCTTCAGTCTCTTGAAGAAGCTCTTCTGGTCATAGGGAATGAAGCCCATGAAGGTCTTCTTCTTGTAGGAGAACAGCATAAGCATGAGCACCTGGCTGTAGGCCACCCAGGGAAAGTGCACGAAGGCCCAAGAGTTGTTGCCTATGATGCGGAAGAGGCTTCTGTGGGACTCCAGGTCCAGGTTGGTGAAGGAGAACTGGACCATCCTTGATTTCCAGATATAATGGCCCAGTGGGATCAGCAGCCGCAAGGGGAACAACTCCATGATCAGCTTCTGAGGCCACAGGTCTGTTTTCAGGTTCTCACCATGATCCACGTAGACCTGGCAAAGCAGTGATCGCATCAGCAGGGTGTTGGTGCCTGGTTTGAGCTTCTCCTTCCACTCGAGGACCCCGCTCCAGGCCAGGGATTTTTTGGAGATTGGCTGCTGCTCACTGAGGGCCAAGACCCCTAGCTGGGCTGGTGAAGGGCCACTCTCCTCACCTTGGGATACCGTGCCCACCATGGATAGTGACCCAGGCTGTGCAATGGGGGGCAGGACCTGACCAGGGTCACTGAAGACTGGTTCTTTTTTATGGTTTCCATGTTCTTTTTTATGGTTTCCATATATTCTTTTATGGTTTCCATGCCTTCTTTTATGGTTTCCGTGTCCCCTTTTATGGTTTCCATGTACTTTTTTATGGTTTCCATATCTTTTTTTTAATCCTTACCTGAGGATATATTTTTTATTGATTCTAAACAGGCTCGATGTGGCTTCTTCTTTAAATCTCTAGTTGTAGGACTTCTCTTCAGCAAGATTTCAGGCAGTTCTGGATGATGGTTGTTCTGTAGTTTAGTCGTAATTTTGATGTGGTTGTGAGAGCCAGGCTGTGTTTTTGTGACCAGGTTCCCCTTTGCCCTTCTTCAGCTAAAATCCCTTGTTAACTTTTTAAATGCATGTTTTTGCCCTGGCCAGTGTGGCTCAGTAGGTTGGAGCATCACCCCATACCCAAATGATTGTGGGGTTGATTCGAGGTGAGGGCACGTATAGGAGGCAACCAATCCATGATTCTCTCTCTCCCTCTCTCAAATCAATAAACATATCCTTGGGTGAGGATAAAATAAATAAATTAATTAAATGTATGTTCTTACATAAGGTTTTTAAATAATTATAGAGGTAATTATACTGAACATAGAGTTAGTTATACTTTTTGCTTTTTCACTTATTTCTTAAGTAGTTTTACCCATATTATATTCATTTCATACTTTGTCACAAAATATGCTCATGTATAAAGATGAAATCACATAGAAATGTGTAATTTAAAATATAAAACCTCCCCTTCCTTCTATATCCAACACCCAAGAGGCACTAATCTGTGTATATTCTTCTAGAGCTTTTTATCTATAAGAGTGTCTCCATAAGCATGTTCCATATAGAATAATTTTTATTTACATAAGTGGGTCAATCTAAACATAAGGTTTGAAAACTTGCTCTTTTTCACTTAACAATGTACCTTGGGTTGTCCAATTTAGCAAATAAAAAAGTACAGGATGCCCAGTTAAATGAGAGTTTCAGATAAACAACACTTTGTGTGTGTGTGTGTGTAAATATGTCTCAAATATTGCACGAGACTTACTTAAGCTAAAAAGTGACTTGTTGTTGATCTGACATTCAATTTTAACTGGGAGTCCTGTCTTGTATATTACAAACATCTGTCTATATCTGCATTTAGTTGTCCCTCCATTTGTTTAAGTTGGCAGTGTTCCACATGCCTAAATATGGCCAGGACATATCTCTTGATAGTAGAATTAAAGATAATTTTTCTCTTTTTTTCCTCATTTGTCATTATTAGAAGTTTGTCGTTGTAAGTGCCTCATAAAGAGAGTAGGTTCTGCCGATTAGAAGGCACCTTTGTCTATACAACACCTTGAATGATGGGCCCATGGAAGCCTGAGAGGGACCATGTGGAATATTTGATTACTCTGCTCTCTAAAGTGGGAAGACTCCAGGGAAATCCAGAAGGAAGTAGGGGAGGAGAAGTCCAGCCCCGTATTGAGAGGGTTCCACACTCAGGTGACATTCTCAATATCTTCTAAGTCATCCTTCATTGCCTGGGACTGATGGGGTTGGTGGAATCTTCCAGCTGGACACCCTGAGCCCAGACTAGGAATTGATGGAGCCCCAGGTTCCCTATGAGCCCTGGTCCCTATTTCCCCCTTTGGGACACTCCCCAATCCTCTAGACTGGTTGACTAGATGCCTGAGGAGCTTGGGGGACTTCATGCCTAAGGGGACCTTGGGGCCTGGCCCTAGTTCCGGAAAGGAAGGTTGGCAAGTGGATCATCTCCACTGTTCAGCACAGAATTTACTACATAGCATTGTATGAAGTTGGGTAGCCAGTATGGGGCTGACACACTAATTCTGAATGATTCAAATTGTTTATATAAACAAGAGCCTGGCAAAGAAATATTTGTCCTCCCCACCCACATATCCATCTGCCCTAGGAGTGGCGCTGGAGAAGATGAGTGAGAGGAAAGAGAAAGACTTGGGAGAGCTGCAAAAAATAGGATGCCCTATTGACAAAGGAACTGAGAGAAACCAAGAAACCCAGCTGAGAAGGATTTGGGAGAATGTCTAGTAATAATAATATATAATAAATGATAGCTAATAAATATCCTTAACAGGCCAGGCATTTAGGAATTGTGTATATATACTTGTTTAATGCTCACAACCCTAGCGGGTAGGAGCTCTGACAACCCCAACTGACAAAAGAAAAAGGGGAGAGGAAAAGAGAGAAGAAAGGGAGGGAGGGAGGAAGGAACAGAGGCCCAGAAAAATAAAAATTAGGCAACTTAGCCAAGGTCACACAGTAACCAGGAAGTGGTAGAGCTGGGGTTTGGCTCATTGAGTTGACTCTAGCATCCATGGTCTAAAACACTTGGCTATACAGATTGTGTTTAATAAAGATTTTTAAGTTGTCAACTATATGGTGTGGGATATGACCACTTCCCATTACCCCCAACTTTCCAGCAAACTCTACTATACCCATGAATGACTTATTATTATTATTTCATAATTTTGCTCTGTTTAGGAATCAGGAAAGAGGCTGTTTCTTGTTTAGATCTGTAAAAGGAAGCAGCAGAAAAGCCTGGTCAGGAATGAACCTGTGACCATCAGACTTCCTGGAGCCCAAAGAAATCTTTGGGAACATCTATATATCAGTCAGGATGCCAACAGGGAAAAAAGACATTTCCCCCCATCCCACCCCCCAGGGTTTAACTGAGCAGAGTTTAATGGGGTTGGGGGGCAAAGTTAAGGGCACCAGCAAGGGAAGGTGAACCCCCAGGGACTAGCAATAGAGAGAAGCCTTTCCACTCCTAGTGCTTAACCAGTTAACTGCCACACATTCAAAATGGAAACCATCCCCACATGCCACGATATTTTCAATTTAATTGCATCTATAGATGCTTGTGGCATACCAAGGGTTAAGGGGTAGAGGGAGGAAACTGTTACTGAGTCCACAGAGAGCTTGGAATCTTGGAAGACAGCTGCCTGCCTGGAGCACTGACTATAGGATGTAGAGCCATGGCTACACAGGAAAGAAGCAGAGGGAATGAATATCTCTTCCTCTTTCTATTTCCACTCTTTGAATTCCTGAAGATTTTGTTGTTTTTTAATTGAATTTACTAGGGTGACATTGGCTAATAAAATTATATATCAGGAGTACAATTCTATAATACATCATCTGTATATTGTATTGTGTCCTCACCAACCCAATCAAGTCTCCTTCTATCACATTTATGCCTCATTTACTCTCTTCTACTTCCCCATCCCCCTTTCTTTCTGGTAATCACCATACTGTCATCTGTGTCAATGAGTTATTATGTTTTTCTTTGGTTTGTTTTTGTGGGGTTTTTTTGCTTAATCCCTTCACCTTTTTCTGCCAGCCATCCTTACCTCTGTTTTCTGTATCTATGAGTCTGTTTCTATTTTGTTTGTTAGTCTATTTTGTTCATTAGATTCCACACATAAGTGAAATCATAAGGTACTTGTCTTTCTATGACTGGCTTATTTCACTTAGCATGATACTCTCCAGGTCCATCCATGCTGTTGCAAAAGATGAGATTTCCTTCTTTTTTACAGCCACATAGTATTCCATTGTGTAAATGTATCACAGCTTTTTTATCCAGTCATCTACTGATGGGCATTTGGGCTGCTTCCAGATCTTGACTATTGTAAATAACACTGCTATGAACATAGGGATGCTTATATTCATTCGAATTGATGTTTTGAGGTTCTAAGGATATATTTCCAGAAGTGGAATCACTGGCTGAAAAGGAAGTTCCATTTTTAATTTTTTGAAGTAACACCATATTCCTTTCCACAGTAACACCATATTCCTTTCCACTAGGCTGCTTTCCCACCAACATGAGGGTTCCCTTTTCTCCACATCCTCACTAGCACTTGTTTGTGGATTTATTGATGGTAGCCATTCTGACAGGTGTGATGTGATATCTCATTGTGATTTTAATTTGCATTCCTCTGATTAGTGACATTGAGCATCTTTTCTTGTGTCTATTGGTCCCTATGGAGAACTATCTATTCAGGTCTCCTTGGCCCATTTTTTAATTGGATTGTTTTTATAGTATTGTGTTTTATAGGTTCTTTATAAATTTTGGATATTAACCCCTTATCAAACATATCACTGGTAAATATGTTCTCCCATACAGTGGGTTGTTTTCATTTTGTTGATGGTTTCCTTTGTTGGGCAAAAGCTTTTCAGTTTGATGTAGTCCCATTTGTTTATTTTGTTTCCAGTGCCCATGGCGATATATCAGAAAAAAATAACACTGCTATGAGATATGCCCAAGATTTTACTGCATCCCAGAAACAGCCTGAAATACCTGAAAAAGAGCAAGGCTGCCACCAACTGGTGGGCCCTGTTCATTCCTGCTCTACTGTCCAGTTAAGTATAACCGACTTTTGTATTTTTAGTGCTTACACTTTAGAAATTTCCTGTCTTTTGAAACAAAAGCTCAAATCTACAACCATATTTTAAGCATTTCAACTGGCTGCCTGTTACTATTCTCCACCAAATAGATAGGTGTTGCAACTCCTATCTATTGGGAGCCCACTCCTGGTGTTTCGAGAGAGGGTTTGGGGACTGTCCAACACCTAGTAACCATTAGATGAGTCGAGCGAGAGTCCTTATACTGTAAGGTCAGAAATTCAACTCAAAGTGGCTTACATCCAAAATTTGAGTTTATTTGCTTCTGCAGCTAGGAAGTCAGCTCTGGAACTGGTCTCAAAGACTCCCAGCACTCAAGTAATGTGCAGTAGGGCAAAGGGAGTTATAAAGCTAGATTCGCTTTGTGTGTTTTTTAATCCTCACCCAAGGACATTTTTCCACTGATTTTTAGAGAGAACAGAAAAGAAAGGGAAAGACACAGAGAAATACTTATATGAGAGAAACACATTGATAGGTTGCCTTTTGCACACATCCGGGCAGGGGAGGAGCCTGCAACCAAGGTATGTGCCCTTGACCTGAATCAAACCCAGGACCCTTTGGTCCACAGGTCAATGCTCTATCCGCAAGCCAAACTGGCTAGGCTCATTTTGTTGTTCCCTTTCTCTCACACTCAGCACTCTCACCGAGTCAGAGGTAGCCTTTCCTCAGGAAAGGATCAGGAATGTTACAGGAGGACTGCAAAGAGAAAGAAGCAATTGGTGTTGATATTTTCAATGTCTAAGTATGTTTGAAAATCTCATAACAGAGATTTTGAAAGACAGATCTTTGGATCTGCAAAAGCAGAGAATTTTTGAGAGAAGAAATGCTTTTGAGAACCCGAAGAGCTAATCCCTGAGGAGCCAGGGGATAGGGGCTGCGCCTGAACAGTATGGAGGAGAGGAATAGTTGGCCCGGCCCTGCAGTCTGTCAGGATTGTCAGGATGGTCCAGAAGTGGAGGTGGGGAGGTCGGGGGAGGCTTGGATGGACTGTGATCTGGAAGAAGGTTGGTGACCCCACGAGAGGGGAAGAGCACCAGGAGGGACTTTCCAGAGAGGAAATGGGGTTGGCTTGGGGATACTGCCCAGGCTTCTGCTCCAGCAGGACTTGAGACCTGGATTGAATCTCCCACTGAAAAGGAAATGCATCTGTTTTAAACAATCTTCATAGAAGCATTGATTCCTGGAATAAAGTAAAAGATATTCAAGACAAAAGGTACAAGAGGAACATAGAGGGATAAGTGCACAGAAGCTGCTCTTATCAAACAAGTGAATGTGAACTTTGAGTTTTAAGGGACTTGCCAGTTACAGGTACAAGAGAAAAAGCCCATAAAATAGGAGGCATCACCCTATAATAAAGCTGGGGTCCCTAAAGACCTATACTCCTTCTAGGACCAGCTATATAATGTGTGGGCCCCAGTATAAAAGGAAAATGGGGGGTTCCTTGCTCAAAATTATGAAGAATTTGCTCTAACCGGTTTGGCTCAGTGGATAGAGTGTCGGCCTGCTGACTCAAGAGTCCCAGGTTCAATTCCAGTCAAGGGCATGTACCTTGGTTGTGGGCACATACCCAGTTGGGAGTGTACAGGAGGCAGCTAATCAATGTTTCTCTCTCGTCAATTTTTCTAACTCTCTATCCCTCTCCCTTCCTCTCTATTAAAAAATCAATAAAATATATTTTTTAAAAATTATGAAGAATTTCAAGATGGCGACAGCAGAGCAATAAACCAAGTAAGGGCTCTTCTGAGCTCATTGCTCTGGGCAGACCCTTGTGAAAGGGCAGCCTAGATGCAAGCCTGACTCCCACAGCTCCAGCAGGCTACCTTGAAAACATCCACAACCCAGCCTTCATGAGGGTTTGCAACTGAAATTCCGACCATCTGGGTAAACCCAACATACCTGCAGCCAGCAGTTTGGTATAAAGGAGACCTGGGTTGGTGGTGCCACAAAGAACCAGTCTGAAGTAAAGACACGTTCTCTCTGGTGGGATCCAGCTCCAGTCCAAGGGCCAAACCAAACCCCCTGCTTAAAGTTCCAGATTAAAACAGTTCATGCTGGTGGTCTTAATCCCCCGTCTAGAAGGTTCAGGATTCTGGAGAAGCACTGTGTGTAAAGTAATCAAGGATCCAGAGAGGAAACATAATTTTGAAAGGTGTTTGGGGGCCAGAGGAGCTTGGCTAAAGAAACCAAGTTCTCCTTGTCTCAGGACCCCTTACTCTTTATTCACACAAATTGTCCTAAGGCAAGGTAGATATACACATCAAAGTCAGGGCTACTATACAGAATCCATTGTCAGATTGGCGGAAATGCCTACGGCTGTTCAGGTGTTTGGCCAGCAGGAGGCAAGAACATGTAGATTGAAATGCCCTCAGCTGTCTGGCAGCAAGCAATCATCTTATGCATCCTTTTCAGGTTTGGGGAAATGCCCTCAGCCATCTCCAGATGATTCCGCCCTGCGGACAGGCTGGAACTGGCTTCCGGCAAGTTCACAGTCGTAATCGTGAAATACATAAGAAAGCAAGTCACTATGAGCAAGAACCAACAGAAATAGTATTAAAGACATACAAAGACTTCTATCATTAGCTTTATTCCACAGAGCCTATTAAAAAGCAATGCAATGTATTTTTTAAAATGAAGGTCCTGGCGTCTGTCTACAGATCACGCCGGCCTCCTGGGAGCGAGTCACGGCCACCGGAGACCCCACAGGACCCCATCGCCACCAAAGAAGGGGGGGGAGGGCTGGCGAGAGAAAGGGACGGGGCTACCTGGTCGACCCCTGAAGCCCGTAAGAGAGTGCCGTCTGCCGTGTGCTGCGGGCAGGCGGCAGCCAGAGGAGTGGGCCGTCCACGGCCTCCCGCACCATTTCGCCCGCGCGGGCACAGCCGGGTCAGAACGTGCTTCCTAATCGGGACTTGGGAAAAACTCCGCGGGGCGCCTATGACCACCGGCCGCTCGCAGAACTCACTGCCCTCCCAGAATCCGCATCGGGACTGGGGGAAAACGACGAAGAACCGCGTCCGACGGCCGGGACCCACGCCGGCGCCGGTACCGACCCGCCTCGCCCTCCGCCGTGCTCCACGCACGACCCCTAGGGGCCCACCTACGTAACTCCGCGTCTCGGCAAACCGCGGGAAAGTCGAGTCCGGTGACCGGGCACACTGGGGCGCACGCCCGCCCGTGTAGACCTGGCGCGCGCGCGGCCTCCGGAACGGGACTTTGAAAAATGTTGTGAAGGTGCCTCTGACGACCGGACCCCAGGCGCGGAGGCGGACCTGCAGCACGGGTGGGTCGACACCTCCCGCTGGCACGCGCCGGCGCCAAAATAAAAAAAAAAACAGGGGGTAGAGGGTGTGGAGGGGCTGTGGGTCAAGGCACGAGATCCCAGCCATGGGCAGGATGGCGTCCCAGTGCAAGCCACCCTCTCCAGATACGCGCGGCGGCGGCCACGGTCGTTCCCCCGCGGAGGGCCAACAGCGAGGTCTGGTAGACCTGTCCCGGCGGCTGGCGCTCCGCCCCTCCCGGAGCTCCTCCCCTCACAGGGCACCGCCCCTCATGGCGCTCCGCCCCTCCCGGCGCTCTGCCCCTCACAGCGCTCCGCCCCTCACAGCGCAACTCCCCTGACAGCGCACCGCCCCTCACGGCGCACGGTGCGCCGCCCCGGCACAGCACACCGCCCCTCCCAGCGAACCGCTGGGCAGCGCACCGTCTTGCCCAGGCAGCGCATCCCAACAGGATCCCGACAGAGCCTGGGGCACCACTGCCGCTACCCCTCCCGGGAGGATATAACAAAAACATTTTTGCCGCCAGGGATCTAAAAATCTAAAGTCTAAACCAGGCAGTACCCACGGATCCTCTCATCTTCCCCACACACACACTCTCCCTCCCACCCCCACGTTGAAATTATTGGGGAGATACCGGGTCATAAAACCATACGGGTTTTTAAATAACATAAAAAATGAATGAATAAATAAAAATAATGAAGATCCTGGTATGACTCTGTGCTATGGTTTTGCAAGAGGTTACCATTGGAGGAAACTGGGTCAAGGATACACAAGATCTCTCCATATTACTCCTTACAACTGCATGTGACTCCACAGTTACCACAAAATAAAAAGGTTAATAAAATTTAACAAAATATTAGCCATGAGGTGAAAGACCAATCGTGAGCCAAAAACCAGGATTACAGGCTTTATTAGGAGAGAAAGACCTGCCAGGCTGTCTCTAGGGGGCGGGGGGGGGGGGGGGGGGGGAGAACAGCAGCCAGTGCAGAGGTGAGCATGCCTTTTTGAGGGGAGGAGTGGGAAGGAATGGGGGCTTAGGGTATTTGGAGTGCGCTGATTGGTGGCTTAATGTATGGTCCATATAAGGTACATGGTTAGTCACTCAGGTATTTCCGGGCTGCAGGTTACCTCATACTCCGCCCACCAGTTGGGGGAAGGGAGGATCTATCATGAGGATTATATGTGTGTGTGTGTGTGTGTGTGTGTGTGTGTGTGTATTTTAGAGGCCCGGTGCACAAAATTTGTGCACTCGGGGGGTGGGGGGGAAAGGTGCATCCCTCAGCCCAGCCTGTGCCCATTTGCAGTCCAGGACCCCTTGGGGGATGTCCACTTGTTGACTTAGGCCCACTCCCCAGGGGATCAGTCCTAAGCTTGCAGTCAGACATCCTTCTGGCAGCTAGGGAGCCCACGGGGGATGTCCGACTAAAGGCTTAGGCCCCCAAGGGTCGGGCCTAAACTGTTAGTTGGACATTCTTAGTGCTGCCACGGAGGTGGGAGAGGCTCCTGCCACCATCATTGCACTGGCCAGCCATGAGCCAGCTTCTGGCTGAGTGGCACTACTCCTCGGTCTGACCTAAACCCTAGAGATTAGTACTTCATTTTACAACTTTTTCTTGGTTCATAGGCAGCAGCAAACTGAGACCACACAGTCGGGTGTGCAAGAAATGTTGCTTTCTTTATTGTTTAGTAACCAAACCTAACTTCAACTTCAGCCCCCATTCTGCCAAGTGAAAAAACAAAAACAAAATATTATTTAACTTAGGTTCCCTACCCGCTTCTCTGGAGTTGTACTTCCATGTCAGACAGTTTATATCTCAGGCAGAGGTGCCAAAGAACCGAGCAGGGTCAAGAACATCTGGACCTCAGTCTTCTGTCTGGGCTGGCCCCCACCCAGCTGCCCTTGACCCTCACCTCAGTGCTCAAGTCCATGCTGATCCCTGGTATATTCTCCTCATCTGGGCCTTGAGGCCTCTTGAGTCCAATTTGCTCTCTCCCTCCCACCCTGCCACCTTCTCTCTCACACACAAAGAGCTATTGGGTTTTCTGGGGTGAGGTCCTCTGACACCTCCTCAGCCCTGTTGCATGGACACCATCTTGGTGCCTTGGTCACGGCCACAAAGCTGTGTGGCTGCTCTCAGACCCCCCATCTCCTGCTGCCTTAGGGAGTGGCTCAGCGGGAGGGGAGGGTCAGTCCTTTTTACATGGCCGCCAACAAACACTCAGTGTTCCTTCCCTCTAGTTCTCCTTCTCCTCCTCACCCCAGTCCAGGCATGTCTATGTGCAGGGCAGGGGAGGGTGGGAGGCAGGTGTGTCTCTGACCCAGCACACAGGCTTCCAGATCCACTGCTCCCCCAGGAGGTCTTCCACGCTCTGGACCTCGACACCCAGAACCTGCCCCCTCTCAGCTGCAGGTCTTTGCCCACAGTGGTCAAGTCTGTTTAGAGCAGTGGTTCTCAACCTTGGCTGCACATTAGAGTCACCTGGGAATCTTTTCAAAATCCTGATTTCTGGGCCTCATCCTCCAGAAATTCTGTTTCTTTGTTACTAATGTTGTGGCTCTACCCCATAACAAAGAAGCAGAATTTCCAGAGGATGAGGCCCAGAAATCAGGATTTTAAAAAGATTCCCGCCGAAACCGGTTTGGCTCAGTGGATAGAGCGTCGGCCTGCGGACTGAGAGGTCCCAGGTTCGATTCCGGTCAAGGGCATGTACCTGGGTTGCGGGCATATCCCCAGTAGGAGATGTGCAGGAGGCAGCTGATCGATGATTCTCTCTCATCGATGTTTCTAACTCTCTATCTTTCTCCCTTCCTCTCTGTAAAAAAATCAATAAAATATATATTAAAAAAAAAAAAAAGATTCCCAGGTGATTCTAATGTGCAGCCAAGGTTGAGAACCACTGGTTTAGAGGCTTGAAGTCAAGAAATGCCTCTTTGTTCTCTGCTTTCTGGAGGCGGTCAGCATGGAACATTCCTGCCTGGACTGGGGAGGGGTCTCTGGGTGTTAAGAATACCAGAGGGGGAGCACAGACTCCTCCTAGAGCTCTGAGATGGGAAAGGCAGCACCCCCTCACCTCTAACCCCAGGATGTTTCTTTAGAAGCAGAAGCCTCATCCTGTGCAGGGGCCTGTGCTGGCTGCCTCAGTTTCTCAGAGACAACGAATTTGATGAACGTCTTTTCCCCACTGGAGTAGCTGCTTCATTTGTTCATTCTCGCATTTTTCATTAGCTGCTAAATCACCCCTGTGGCTGCAAACCTGTTGTGCCTGACTCAGCCAGTGGGGAGCTACGGGAGCTGTGCAGGGACAGGGGAAGTGGGTGGGGGGCCAGGCCTGCAGAGAGGGTCAGTGGTGCCTGCCCAGCTGTCTCAGAGGATGTGGCTTAGGTTAGGTCCTGTCCTTTGGCGACTTTAGGAGGGGAGGCCGTGTCCTCTGCTCCCCACTTTGACTCAGGGGTGGAAGTTCTCCTTGCTCTCTGGCCTCATAACTCAGTGGATCATAGTGGGATGCGGCAGGCAGGCAGCTTCTGTGGCTGCACATAGGCATGGGCTGGTGGCTTCTGCAGCCGCACACGGCACTGGCCTGCAACCCAGGACCGGATCAGGTCACAGGAGACGGCAGGCGGCTTTTGTGGCTGTACACAGGCGTGAGCAGGCGGCTTCTGTGGCTACACATGCTGTGGGCAGGCGGCTTCAGAGGCTGCACACGGGCTCGGGCTGTGGGCTTCTGCTGCCGCACACGGGCGCGGGCAGGTGGCTTCTAGGGGGGTCGGGGTTGCCGCCTGGCCTGCTCCCGGGCCCTCCTGCCCTCCGATCACCATGGCGATCTCCTGGCGCAGGCCAGCCGCCAGCCCCTGGAGTTTGGGGTTGCCCCCTGGCCTGTGCCCAGGCCCTCCCGCCCTCCGATCACCATGGCCATCGCTGGGCGCAGGCCTGCCGGCAACCCTAACCCCTAGGGCGACCTGGGTTGCTGCCTGGCCTGCTCCCGGGCCCTCCACCATCCGATCGCCATGGCAATCTCAGGCCGCAGGCCAGCCGCCAGCCCCGGGAGTTTGGGGTTGCCCCCTGGCCTGCACCCTGGCCCTCCTGCCCTCCAATCGGGCGCAGGCCCTCCCGCCCTCCCATCGCCATGGCCATCGCTGGGCACAGGCCAGCCGGCAACCCTGGCCCTCGTGGGGTCCGGGGTTGCGACCTGACCTGGGCCGGCCCTCCCGCCCTCCCATCGCCATGGCGATCTCTGGGCACAGGCCAGCCGGCAACCCCAACCGGCTTTCCGATGGCGATCACCAGCTGAAGGCGGCCTTTGCCCACCCCCCAGCTCTTGCCTGCCTGGGTTGCGGATCACCATTCTTCAGTCCTTCCCCTTTTGCCTCTCAGCATTTCGGCTCTGTATGCAAATTAACCGCCATCTTTGTTGGTGGTTAACCACCATCTTGGCTGGCAGTTAATTTGCATATCGCCCTGATTAGCCAATGGGAAGGGTAGCGGTCGTACACCAATTACCATGTCTCTCTTTTATTAGATAGGATATTCTTTTTCTTTTTTGGTACAGGGGTGGTGGTGTGGTGGTGGTGGTGGATTATATATTTTTAATAAAAGTAAATGGACCTTCTAGAATGAAAAAAAAGAAAGAAAGAAAAACTCATAGGCTGACTATAGAATTAGTAAACTAGAAGAATGTTCCAAAGAAATTTTGCAGAATGCAGCACAGAGAGAAAAAGAGATGGGAAAAACCTGTTAGGTTAACAGAGTAGGACAGAGTAAGGAGATCCATTCTCTTCTAAAATCTTTCTATAAGAATAATCCTGCCCTGACTGGTTTGGCTCAGTGGATAGAGCGTCGGCCTGCAGACTCAAGGGTCCCGGGTTCGATTCCAGTCAAGGGCATGTACCTTGGTTGCGGGCACATCCCCAGTGGGGAGTGTGCAGGAGGCAGCTGATCGATATTTCTCTCATCGATGTTTCTGGCTCCCTATCCCTTCCCTTCCTCTCTGTAGAAAATCAATAAAATATATTTTTTAAAAAATAATCCTACTTTGGCGGAAAGAGAATTATTTCACAAATCCAGAAATGTCTACTGTTGTATGTTTGTTCCCCCACGTCCTGTGTGGCTTAGGGTTCAGGATATGGAAGAGGAGCCGCACAAAAATGAAAGAGAAGAGACAAGAGATAATTTGGAAATATTGGGGGTCCAAGCGGGCAAGTCCATCTCAGGGGGAAGGACTTCCACTGGTGCCCAGGCTTCACCAGCCTTTTATTCAACTTTGGTTAAACATAAAGCCCTTAGTCAGGCAGGTAATTGCAGTAACAGACAGGCCATCTTAAAGGCCAGTAAATATTAGAAGGATTTACTCTGAGACTATTTGGTCAGGAAATAGCTTGAGCCCCCATTGTCAGGACTAGACAATCGGTGCATAACTCAGGCCCTGCCGTGGGTTCAAGGGTCACCAGCCTTCTGGGATCCTTGTTTGCACTTCTCTGCTAGTGGGCGGCCTCCTGCAGTCTACTGTCATGAAGGACCACACCACTGAGAGAGGTGGGCAATCCTAAGTGTACAGGCGATTTTCACAGTGAATGTTGGGATAAACGGCACCCACAGAACATATAAGGCACCCCAGCAAGCCCTGTTAAATCTTAGTCATAAACTCCCCACCCCATCCCAAGTAATGACTACCTTGATTTCTACCACCACAGATGAGTTCTGTCCGTTTTTGAGGGAATGGACTATTACAGTGGACACCCCTCTCTACCTGGCTCTCACTCAACATTATGTCCTGAGTCTCATCCCTATGGCTGTGTGGGGCTGTAGTTTATTCACTCTCATGGGTATAAGGGGCTCCATCATAAGAACAGACCACACTTCCTGTCCTCTACTGCTCATGGGCATTTGTGTTGAACCCAGATTTTACAAATCGTGCTGCCATAAATAATTTCCTCATAAGTTTTGGCACACAGATTATGCATGTCTACTGGGTATATAACTACAAGTGGAAATGCTGATCATATTGTTAGCAAATGTTTGGGTGTAGTATTTTTCAAAGTATTGGAAACAACTTACTCTTGTAATCTTAATATATGAGATAGAATTAGTTCCAATGATTGCCAATAGCTGATTTTTTCTGACTTTTTAATTTTAGCCATTCTGGGAGTGTGCAATGAAAGCAATGTGGGAAACCGCCTATTGTCTTCTCTAGCAGAGAGGTGTGGACAAGGAGCCAGGAATGCTGATGACCCTTGAAGCCCTGGCAAAGGTCAGGGCTATGCACCCACTGTTTAGTTGAGACAATGGTAGCTGAAGCAACTTCCCCACCAGATAGTCATGTAAATCTGTAAATCCTTACTGATAAGATAGTCTGTCTAAGGGCTATAGGTGTATCCCAAACTGAATAAAAGGATGGCAACGCTTGAGCACAAGCGGAGCCCATCCTCTTGGGATGGGCTCTTGCCTGGCCCCCCAATTTCCAAATTATCTCTTGTCTTGTCTTTTTCATTTGTGTGCGGTCCCTCTTCCAGATCCTGAACCCTGAACCATGCAGGGCGTGGGGGAACATTCACAAATCAGGAAGTAAGAAGTTGCAGCCCAGCACACCAGGAAGTAAAGACAGGAAGTAAAGACAGATGTTACACCCTGCCTCTGCTGTAACAATTAAGTGTGGGGAGGGGCCTGGTGGGCAGGGTGGACCAACCTCCCACCTCCTTGCAGGATGCTGATAGGAACACACACATTCCGATGAGTGTGTTTACAGAAAGAAAGCAGATTATCTTGGATCACAAAGTGGCAGCCTGAATAAATCTCCCGTCCTTCAGTTCCAGACAGGGAACACGCCTCATGCTGTGGGAGAAAATGATCATGAACAAATTCAGCTTAATATCGCACTGTAGGTTCAATATGTCCCAAAGAATCCCCATCACCCAGTCCTGTCCCCTTTGCCCCAAGCTCTCCTATTCTCACCTTTAGAAGCCATGAGAGATACATCAGAGCCTTGGGAACTATTCCTGCCTGGGGTAAAACAAAACAGGAAGTGGTCAGAACCCCCAGGAGAGACTAAGGGAGGAACTATGAAGGTGAGGTCCCCCATGGGCTCCCCTCTGCAGTGTCACAAGGTCTCAGGGGTCATCCCCCATACTTACTGGAAGACTGAGCATAGCTCCCTCCTTTTCCACCTGTGGGAAGAAAACATCCTGTGAGAAGACAGGGAGGAGGTAGGGCCATGAGGTCCTAAAGGAGCTCCTAGTCCTAGAGCCCAGAGAAGTTTCCAGAACTGTGACTACAGACCCAGGGCAGGATCAGGAAACCCGAGGAAAGTACACGTGTGGGGACTGGACCAACCACCCTCCTGGAGGTCTGTCCTCAGCAGGGACCTTTTGCCCTGACCTGGGAGTGCTGGGAACCAGGCCCCATCACTGGAATCATCAGGTGATGACTCTGTCCCTCATTTCCACACGTGTCTGACTAAAGAGTGAGTGTCAGCACATAGGGCCCCACATGGGCAACCACACGTGTGGGGATGGTACTTGCCATTAATGAAGCAGAACACACTTCTACCTGGGCTGGCAACCCCCAGTGCGACAAGACACTCGGGCCCACCGCTTTCCCTACCTGAACGCTTCCTCCTCCTCATCATCATAGCTCCAGCGACCACAGTTCCAGGGATGACCAGGCACACAACCAGGCCCACAGCGGGGATGGTGGCCCAAGGAGGCGGCTCTGGGAAGGAAAGGGGAGGTGAGGGCCCTGACCCCCAGGCCTCAGCCCTGACCCCACTGAAGTCCTCCACAGGCCCCTGCTTCCCTGAGACCAGGCTCTGTGCCCATGCCCCTCCTCACCCCATCGCAGGGTCAGGGGCTTGGGGAGCCCCTCGTGCTGCACATGGCACGTGTATCTCCACTCCTCTCCAGGGGGCACCACCAGGGCCGCCCACTTCTGGAAGGTCCCATCTCCCGCAGGCCTGGTCTCCACCAGCTCCATGTCCTGGGTCTGCTCCTCCCCATCACGCTGCCAGCTCAGGCTGATGTCCGCAGGGTAGAAGCCCAGGGCCCAGCACCTCAGGGTGACCTCACGGTCAGAGATGGGGTGGTGGGTCACGTGTGTCTTTGGAGGGTCTGAGGAGAAGGGGGAGGAAATTCAGGGACTTGGCACTGTTAGGGGACCCTCCAGCAGCCCTCATGTGACCACCTGAGCGTGGACAGGGCACCTGGGGAGGGCCAGGGAGCACTCAAGCACCACCAGCCTGGACAGAGCACCTGGGGATGACCTCTCCTCTTTAGAAAGTTCTAGTCAGAGTGACACAGCCCAGGGCAGGAGGCAGGTCTCAGGGGGAGAAAGGGATTTCTGGTCCTGTCCTGGGTGGAGGCCAAAGGACTCAGAAAAGTCGGGGTCAGACCTCAGATACACTGGGGGAGGGGCAGGGAGCAGGGCCTGAGAGAGCACGTCCCCCATGGGTCCCAGAGCCACTGCAGGGTCAGTGGGAACCGCTGCTCAGTTCCTTCAGGCTGGTCTCCCCTCTAATTGTCCCTGAGAGACTGCACCCCTAGGTGTCCCTGAGAGAAGGGAGGGCGTCACTTTCGGGAACTGGATCTGAAAGAAAATTCCCTGGCCCAAAGGAGAGGCGTTCTTCCTCTGATCCCATTCCCTTCTCCTTGCAGGACCCCCAGCCCCAGGGGAGAGGAGGGAGGCCCAGGCCCCTGGTACCTGCGCGCTGCAGCACCTCCTTCCCCATCGCCAGGTATCTTCTGAGCAACTCCAGGCAGTCGTCCTCCAGGTAGAGTCTCCTTTCCTCAGCCTCACCGGCCTCCTCCCACTTGCGCCTGGTTATGTGAGCCAGGGTGTTGGCCGCGGTCCAGGAGTGCAGGTCCTCGTTCAGGGCGAGGTAGTCGGTGCCGTCATAAGCGTACTGGTGGTACCCGCGGAGGAGGCGGCCGTCCGGTCCCATGTCACAGCCCAACATCAACTGGAGCGTGTGAGACCCTGACCCGCCCCGAGGTCAGTCCCGTCCCCTGAGCCGCGCCCCCGCCCCGCCCGCGGGGATTACACAGAAACTTAAAGTGAAACCGGGTCCAAGTCCCGGGGAGGGGGTTGGGGTGAACCTCGCACCCGGACACTCGCGGCGACCCCGGCCCGTCCGTGGGGATGGGGGTGGTGACCGGCCCCGGGCCCCGAGGCTCACCGTCCTGGCTCTGGTTGTAGTAGCCGCGCAGGTTGTTCAGGTTCCTTCGGAAAGTCTGTGCGGAGTCCTTTGCGTTCCTGGTGCTCCAGTCCCAATAGCCCGGCTCCAGCTGCTCCATCCACGGCGCCCGCGGCTCCGCTCTCGGACCCTCCGAGTCGCTGTCGAACCGCTCGATCTGCGTGTCATCCACGTAGCCCACGATGACGAAGCGGGGCCTTAGGTGGCCCGGTCGGGAAGCGGCGGTGTAGAAATATCTCAGGGAGTGGGGGTCTGGGGGACGGAAAAGGGGGGACAGAACGGAGAAGAGAGGGGTCAGGACGGTGGGGTCCGGGGTGTGGGCGGGGGTGGGTGGAGACGCCCTTTCCCGGGGTCCTGCGCCCCCGCCGGGTGCCCTCGCTCCTCCCCCGCAGAGGCCATTCCCTCCCGACCCCGCACTCACCCGCCCAGGTCTGGGTCAGGGCCAGGGCCCCCCAGAGCAGGAGGAGGGTTGGGGGCCTCATGACCCGCATGTTCCGGGTGTAAGGAGTCCAGCAAACATGCTAGTAGACTGTGTTGTGCAGTGACGCTGATTGGCTTTTGTAGCACCGCACACCCAATGGGAGTGAGAACTGGGGCAACGTCACTAGTATCCATCCAGGAAGGAGCCCTTCACAGGTTGTGAGAAGAAATGAAACTGAGGGGGAGGTGGGGACTCCCCAACACTGAGCTTTCCGCTTCAGTCTCCGCCCTGGGGCTGGGACCGAGACCAGGCCTGGGACCTGGGACGTTGCCCTGACCCCTCCCCTGCACGGAGAGCTCTGTCACTCCCTCTCCCTCAGTCCTGCCCAGGGGCTGTGTGAGAACCAGGGAGACTCCCCAGGCTGGGACCAGCCCTTTCCTCCCCTTCTCCTCCTGGAACCCCTCGCCCTGGAATGCACTCTGCCTCCCACCCTCACCTCTGCCCTGGACTCTTCTAGAGGGAAACTCACCCTGGGACCTTGATGCCAGAGAGCGAGCTTCCTGTGAGAGGAGGTGGTGGACAGGGTCTCCTCTGTAATCCTGGGGGAGTGGGGCCTGAAAAGACCAGTGAAGGGCAGGGGGCCCACAGTCTTGGGAAGCCTGGACATCAGGAAGCTAATCTGTAAAATGAGTGATTTCAGAGGCTTCATAGGCAAAGTGTCTAAACAGCCCTGCAGCTAGAGCTACAAAGCTCCTCAACTCTCCTTCCCGCACAGGAAGTGTGACTGGGGCTGTTACATTGTGAAGTGACCTGCATTCCCCAGCCCTGAGCTTGTCCCTGTGAGTCCCCCACACCCTCCCTACAGGAGCCCAGGGAGCATGTGTGACTGTGCATTTCAGCAGGAGCCTGTGCATCCTCACAGTCGCAGGTGCTCAGTGGGTCACAGTGCCCTTCCTTCACCAGCGCTCCTGCCCTGCCCATCCTTATGAATTACTCACATGGAAGCAGTGAGCACATTTTATTGGGACACATTATTTTTTAACTGGTTAACATAAGGTGACAATTAGTTTTTAGGCAGCCCCACAGAATGTATTAAGTAACAATGGCAAGGAACACGCTGCTAGCTCTGTAGGTATATTTACTATAGATCTATAAGCAGATTTAAATCTAAGAGTTCCACTGCTTTAGAATCTCTACCTCCACTTCTTTTCCTCACTCCTGTTTCTCCAGCCCTTCTCTGACTCTCATCCCTCTACCACTATCTATCTCATGTCTCTCCCACTCTCCCACTCTGGACTGTGGCATTAGCAGCACCTACCACCCAGGGACTATTCCCCCCACAGGGTCAGCAATCCTGCTAATGTGAGTCAGGTTGTGTCATTTCCTCTCTAAAAATGCACCAGTGACTCAGTCTCATTCTGGGAAGCCTCTAACACAGGGGTGGGCAAACTTTTTGACTCTAGGGCCACAATGGGTTCTTAAACTGGACCGGAGGGCCGGAACAAAAGCATGGATGGAGTGTTTGTGTGAACTAATATAAATTCAAAGTAAACATCATTACATAAAAGGGCACGGTCTTTTATTTCAATAGCCCAAGCACAGGGGCTTTGGGCTGTTCAGGTCAAAGTAGTCTCCCAGCACATGAAGCTGCTTCTGGTACATAGTAGACATTAAATTAATTGTTGTTGAATGAATGAATGTCAATTGTATTAAATTTTTAATTGCATTACATAAAATCATAAAAAATACAAAAATGTTAGCAAAGATTTTAGTACACGTACATGTAATACTGCTGTGCATATCAGTTCATAAATTTATTCTGGGGGAAAAATGCTGTGTGCTTCTCTGTGGCACAGTTGAGCCTGTGTATTATATAAATGCTGTGTCATATATAAATACAACTATATACACATCACCACAGACTTGTGGCTCAAAACAGCCCTCATTTATTTGCTAACATTACCTTACTGGTAAATGCAGGTGTGGTGTGGATGGGTTCTCTGATCAGAGTCACAAAGCTGTGCCCTCATCCTGAGCTCAGACCCCTGTCTAAGCTTATATACAGACTAGTAGCCCTGCACACGAATCCGTGCACTAGTAGCTTGCCAGTGCCCGGCCCTCTTGTAGCTCCCCCCGCCCCCCGGCACCCCCTCCCCTGAACCCCCCCTCATAGCTTGCAGCCCTGCCCCCTCCTGTAGCTCTCCGCTGCCCACTTGTAGCTTGCTGCCCACGCTCCTGCTGATCCTTGATCCGGTCATTATGCTGTCGGTTGTAACACGGGCCGGTTGGTCGTTATGCTTCATGGTGTAACGACCATTTGCATATTACATCTTTATTATATAGGATTGTCAGCAGAATTCAGTGTCTTCAATTGTGGGTTTGAGGTCCCTGTTTCTGTGACAACTGTCAGGGAGGAGGAGCCTGGGGAGGGCTGCTCCCAACACCTGGTGGCACCAGCAGTTTTTACCATGTGGCCCTTTGTTTTCAAAGCCCCCAGTGGAGAAGATGGCTCACATTGAACTCCTCTCACCCTTGGGATCTTTTTGCTCAGGAGGAACCCCAGTCAGCCCTCATCTGATTGGGACAGTCTCACCCAGAGCAGTCTAAAGGTCAACTGATTTGAGATCTACTTCCATCTGCAAAATCCCTTCCCAGCAGCCCTAGGTTAGTGTTTGGTTGAATGACTGGGGAAGGTGAATAACCCAGGTTGGTTACTGGAGACCATCATAGCACGACCTGTCCTTCTGTTAGTGTTTATTGGTCATGGTTGGAAATGGACATGCAAATAAATAGATTGTTCCATGGCTAATAATGCATCCTGCCTATTAGCCATGGAAATTCCCCTCCTCCTCCTCCCCCTCCCCCTCCCCCTCCCCCTCCTCCTCCTCCTCCTCCTCCTCCTCCTCCTCCTCCTCCTCCTCCTCCTCTGGCTCCCTCTCCCACTCTCTCTCTCCTGCTCCTTCTTCTTCTGCTTCTTCTTCTTTCCTAGCCACATAAATTCTTACATCTTAAAAGGAAATTATATGTTTGAATATCTTATAATTATTTCCCAACAAATGAAAATTAAAGTGCAATCATTCATTCTCCCTTTGGAATCTGTTTTAGTCAGGTATTGCAGCATAACAAATTACTTAACACTAAATATTGTTTCAGGCTTTTGCAAGTCAATGCTTCCTTTACCTGATTATTTTCTTGAATACTTTAAATTACACTTTGGAAAGAATGGTTAAATGAGACAGAGTAAGAAGGAACAATAATATTTGTAAGTCGTTTTTAGAGAGACCTTTAGTAGTAATTTTCCCTATAGTAAGTGACAGCACAGTTGAGAACACACAGTAGCTGGATCAGAGTTTAAAGACTGGGCATCTCAAATAGGGGCTTCCTGTTCGTGTTGAATTGGTGCCAACAAATAACAGTTGACACTCACAGATGTAATCTCTATCCCATCCCCCAGATGTAACCTCTCTCCCGAGTCCTGTGCTTCTTATACTCTTGAGATTCTCTAAAGACTTTCAATTAAGTGTGTACTTACCTTCAAACCGAATGTTATTTAGTTTTGCCAGTTTTTAAATTTCCTGCACAGAGGACTGGTACTGCATGGACACACTGAGACCCAGCATTACCTAAGGCAGTCATCTCTCACCTGTGAGGCTGTGCTTACACGTTCAGTGCTGAAGTCTTACATTTCATAGTGAAATTTTGCTATTTTCCTATTGATGAATATGTGGCTATTCCAGTTTTGCTGTAACCAAGAATGTATATGTCTCCTGGGACACAAGGCAGGAATTTCCCCAGAGCAGGTGGGCGGGGGTGGGAATGCTGGGCCCTGTGGGGCCTGTATGGTGACCAGACTCCATGACGCTCATGTGATTTCCAAAGTGCTCCTGGCACACTGTCATTTCTGATGTGGCCAGGGTGGGACAGTGTCAGAGGTTTCTCTTTGTCCTTCAGCACAATTACAGCCCTCACTCCACAGACAGGAACCCAATGTGAAAGTCACAACAAGGGCCACCTGTACTGATGCCGATTCTGTATGTGGAAAGTGGGACCGTAACCCTGGGACTCATCCATGGACCCAGCAGTCACACTGGGAGCTTCCATCTGTAAGCCCCGCTGTCATAAGGGCAATGGTGATGCTGTGAGAATCAGGTGTCAATGCCAAGTCTAACCCAATGTGCAATACTCAGAGTTTGGGCCATTTCTCTCCCTGGTGGAGAGTCACTGGAGTAAGGGCTGCATGTTCCCGTGCAGAGGGGTTGAGGGGATTGTCCCAGCACTTTCCATGGCTTCTCAGGGGCCGACCTCCTAGGGCAGGGGTGGGCAACCTTTTTGTGAGTGCGTGCCAAAACCAGCAAAATCTCTGACTCAAAATTCTTCTGTGTGCCAACCCTAATTTTTTGAGAACATGTTACGCCTACTTGTTATCTCTTAAGGTGTACGTATGTGAAGAACCTTGAAGAAATAATAAAATTCATTCAAGCGACAAAAACACAGTATATGATGATGAAAAATACATTTATTTTTAAATGTATACATGTACACTGATAGTCCGACAGAAAACTCTATGACTCCGTTTGATATTATCATTGGGACTTTTGCTGCTGCATCACTGATGACAGATTTTATAAGTACCGCACACTAACCAATTGCACCACTGGAGCTCCAGCAAGATGACAGAGATTTTACATCAGGTTTATATTTTGTGACCTTCAGAGATATTCATGAGCTACTACTTTCATCCGTCAGGCTACTCCTATTACAAGACTTAATAAAATTCATCACTGAGAACAAAGATTCACAATTGTAAATGGAAGATTATAAGAGAGGGTTTCGCGTGCCAGCAAAAGTTACTGGCTTGCCAGGTTTGGCACACGTGCCAGGGGTTGCCCACCCCTGTCCTAGGGATTTGGACAACTCTTCAGTCAAAAGATTCTCAATTTGAACATTGGCTGAGGCCTGGGTACTCAGCAAGGGATCCTGGCTTTTTATTGGGCCAAACACCCTCAGCCTCCTGCCCCTTATTCTTGCCCTGTTGTCTACATTTAGCACCATTCTTGTGGACTACCCTCCACCATGGTCTCAATTCATGTTTAAATCCTAACCCCCACGGTGCTAATATTAGGAGGTGGGGCCTTTGGGAGGCTGGAGCCCTCATGAATTGGATTAGTGCTCTCATAAGAGAGAACCCTTCCCACCTCCCGCCACCTGATGTCACAGCTAGAAGGCATCATCTATGAGAAAACAGGCTTTACCCAGACCCCGATTCTGCCAGGGTCTTGATCTTGATCCCAGCCTCCATAACTGTGAGAAATAGACTTTTGTCATGTATAAGCCACCCAGTTATGATATTTGTTGTAGCAGCCAATACGCACTAAGACGCAGTCTGTTCTGACCCAAGCGTCCCTCTGTATCAGCTTCTCCACAGCTCCCTGCAGGTCCAGTGCCTGCCCTCCTGCCCCACTGGGGTTGTGGTGGTGGTTGTGGCTTCTGGCTGTGGTTGGTTAACTGTCACCCCTTGGTCCCTATGTCTTCAGGGTCATATCCTTGCCCTGATATTCATGAGCCAACTCTGGGACCACCTTTCCTACTGTCATCCCAGCTGCAGAGGACACAACACCGTCCTGATGGCTGTGGTGAAAGGTGAGCCTTCTGGGCCCCCTTGTGGAGCACAGTCCTCTGGTGGGTCTCCTAGCTTCACATCCTCCACCAAGTGCCAGGGCGACTAAGTCACGTCGACCCCTACGTTGCAGTTGGATATAATTTTTTTCCAGGTTATGAAGAGCTAGCCCTGCAGGGAGGCCCCATGTCCTGGGGTTCTTGATAAACCCATGGCCTGTGAAAGTGCCTCAACCAACACATTTTCGTTGACCCAGTCTGACATCCTGGCCCCTTGTTTTAGAACCCACACAACCCAATCTCAGAAGTGCTCCCTGGCTCCTGCATGTATGTGCTGCCTCTTTTTTGCCAGGATACCCATTGCATCAGAGGGCGAGAGCTCTGTGGCATCTGCCAGCAGAGGGAGGAGCTAACCTTCACTAGAGAAGGACAAGCCTCCGCTCCATGCCCAGAGGGTGCAGAGGGCATCCATGACGATACACCTGTTCCAGTTTGCGGAATCCTGGCTTCTGCCCACCAGGGCCCTGACTTTCACATAACAGACCTGCCGTGGCTGAGTATCTAAAATCTCTAGATGTTATGTGACCCTCAGAATTATGCCTTCAGCTGCCATTCAACTCTACCTGCCCTCCTGTGCAGGAGATAAGGTTTCTCTGTGATCCCCGGCAGAGGCTCTCACACTAGCCAGCAGATATGTTCACCCCCTCAGATTCTCATTGTCCTTCTCTAGGGCCTCAGCACAGCTTGTAGAAGCAGTCATCTCCCTGTCTTTGTCGGTAGCCCAATCCCAATTTTTTTCCCAAAGGCTTCTGTTACAGAGAACCGGAATAAATCAAGCAATGCTCAGAGAGTTTGGAGTTATACTTTATTCACCGCGGTGGGCTTAGAGAAAATGAATTCAAATTCTAAGCAGAGCTACAAGCAGAACTTCCCTTTTTATGAAAGAGCCAGCCCTATGTGTGCTTAGTGGTTATCTCGCTGGTAGCCTTGAAAACTACACAGTTCTATCCAATTAAAAAATGCACCTGGCATGGCATTGAGAGTATGGGCATATCTAGTCTCTGGCCTACAAGGCCAGACAGCTAAGTTTATCTTCCTCATTATTCAAGCAGGCTAAAGCAGGCTAGAAAGCAAAGTTATTTTTTAGAATAAGAGGCTGTCTAAAGAATAGCAGAGAATTCCAAACAGTAGTTTTACAAAATAGGGGTTAGCCTTCTCACTTCTATCTTCACACCTCTGATAGCATTCCCCCCAAATAGAACATTGTCTCAGGTGATCACCAGTGACATCTAGCAGTTCCAGCCACCAGGTGCCCCACCTACCAACCTGGACGCTGTCCTCTTGGTCTGCAGGCAAGGGGTGAGCTAATCTAAAATCCCCACCTGTTGCCTGTGTTCTTGGACCACTCATGATGCTACTTGTGTTAGTGAGGGTCCTGTGAGGTGCAGACACCAATGCAGTATTACATGTGTAAGATATTATTGGAGGAAGCACCTGCAAGAAAAAAGGGGAAGGAGCCAAAAAGGTCGAAGAGCCATCAAATCTATGGGTGCCTGCATCCCAGTGAGGGAGAGAGAATGAAGGTTGGCTGAAGGCCCCCTAGACCCAGGGCAGAGGAAGGAAAGAGCGGGGAGGGTGTCCGGGAGCCTGGAGCCCAAGTCAGCCTACAGAGGAGCAATGGTCCTGCCCTAGTCGCCCTGCTGTTCCCAATCTTTGACGGGAAGAAGCCTGTGAAGAGTGAGGTCCCTGAACAAATGAAGCATCAGAGTTGAGAGCCCAGCAGCGAGACCACCAGTCAGTTATACCCCCCAGGCTTGGGTCTGGGTGCTTGTTCTCATGCTGCCGCCTGGTCTAGTGGAGGGAGTAAATGATGAGAGGAAAAGGGAAGACCTGCTGGAGCAGCACCGTTAGCAGACAAGAAGGACCGAGGTCGTGTGGACAGCTGACATTTCTCTTTGCTCCGGTCTGAGTCCCTCTGGGCCCGCTCTGTTCTTAGTCCCATGGGGGAATCAAGGTGTTGTGATTGCTTTGCCCATCTGTTTCATCCTCTTCAAGTTAATCTCTCCCTCTGTCTTTTTTTTTTTTTTTACTGTCTAACATAGTGGTTATAAATATTCATGCGTTAGTGAATGAATGAGCCAACAAATAAAATGAACTGTGGGCTTGGAAAATTAAAAGATTAGGAGAAGTGAAGTGAATGTATTAAGTTTTTAGGCAGCCCCACAGAATGTATTAAGTAACAATACAATCCAGCTGGGGATTAAGGTCCTATCTCTGCCCACTCTCCCCATATTCCTGCTGAAACCGGTTTGGCTCAATGGATAGAGTGTCGGCCTGCGGACTGAAAGGTCCTAGGTTCGATTCCGGTCAAGGCCATGTACCTCGGTTGTGGGCACATCCCCAGTAGGAGATGTGCAGGAGGCAGCTGGTCGATGTTTCTCTCTCATTGATGATTCTAACTCTCTAGCCCCCTTCCTCTCTGTAAAAAATCAACAAAATACATTTTTTTAAAAAAGAAAGAAACTCTCATGTGTTTATGAAATGTGCATTTTAAATAGCCATATCTAAAAAAATAAAAATAAGACGTAAATAAATAAATAGCCATTTCTATTAGCACATTAAAAAGAATTTCTCAAATTTAAACACCAGATCTAGTGTATTACACAACTGCTGTAATTGCCAATGTGGTGGGCTGCAAATGTGTTTTTATTTATTTATGTACTTATTTTTCATATACAAATATATGTATATATGCATGCGTATATTTATTATTATTATTATTATTATTATTATTATTATTATTACAGAGAAGAAAGGAAGGGAGAGAGAGAATCATTGATCAGCTGCCTCCTGCACGCTGCACAGTGAGGATTGAGCCTGCAACCCCGGGCATGTGCCGAGACCGGTAATCAACTGTGATCTCCTGGTTGATAGGTTGATGCTCAGCCAGGAAGCCATGCCCGCTGGGCTGCACATGTGTTTTTAAATAGGATGCTCACCTGTTTGCTCACCCCATCCGGGGAGAACTGGGAAAGGGTGAGCCACCTATGAGAAGCAAAATTCCAGCCCTAAATAAGGGAGCCTCCCTGAGGGTAGAGGAAAGTAGGATGGCGGTTCAAGGAGCAAGAAGGGGCTGCCTTAGGGGCGATCTGCCTGCTACCTCTGTCACCATAGTGATGGCCAGAATAACTTTGGTCCATCTGGTGAGTTCTGTCCTTTCTCCTGCCCACTGGAGCTGGTGGCAGAGGGGAAGGGCTGGGCTAGCCTCCGGGGCCACCAGAGAAGACTTGTGTCTACAGTGTCATTGCTAAGGCGAGATCCCACTTCTTGGCTCGGGTATCTGACCTGCCTCCTCCCCTGGTACCTGGTGCCCCAGTGCCTGGGCCTAGAAGTCTTTCAGCCCAGAAGTCTTTCTCATTCTGCCAGCCATACGCCTCTCCCCACCCAACTGCCCAGTTCTCATGTGTTCCCGGCATTGTAATCAGTTAGCCCCAGCTTCTCCTTCACATTTATCAGTCAGGGAACATCTGTCAGTTTAGAAAAATTATTTTGAGACTTTTGGAGGTGACATTTACCCTTTTAGAGTGGAATCTTACCTGCTGTGATGAAACAGTACTAGGCACCTTGGGCAGCCTGTGCTCGCCTCCTGCGGACATGGCTCAGTATCACCCAGACACTGCTCTAGCTTCCTCTCTCCCAGCCTCGTCCCTCTCCAATTCCAGGAACGGTAAATAGACACAAGCGATGAATGGGTTCTTTGGGTGATTTAAATAGTCATTATTGTACAAGAACAATACTCTTTGTGGAACCCTTGAAGGAATGCTCAGTTGTCTAGCATCGTTTGCAATGATGTAGGTAAAATCATCTCTGATTCAGAAGGGAATATTAAAAAAATAACTACTGGGGCTGTCCGAGGGGCGATATGTCGCAAGAGGAACATGCTACAGGTGTGGGCTCAGGTCCCAGCTCTGCCACTCAGCTGTGATCTTCAGCATGAAGGACCTAAGCTTCCAGTTCCTGAAATGTCAACTAGTCATAACACTGTAATAATACCTTGTAGGACCACCTGTGTGGCATATGTGGCATGTGTCAGCTCCCTTCCCCTTCCCAGGTGTGGTCTGTTCTCACATGTGTGCAATTCTGAAGGAACTCATGGGAGAGATGGACCAGTGCAGCCCATGGCCATGGGAAAATCTCAAGAGGAGAAGCCATTTGACTGGACCTTAGTGGTTGAAAGGTTTTGTTGACTGTTTGAGGGCTAAGTCTTCCCGATTCCCGTTTTCCCCAGTGGATTTATTTACTTGGGAGGTAAGAATGGCCAAAGAGTAGGTACACAAAAACTCACACCCACAGTCCCTTCTGCAACTGCCCAGGTGGTGTGGCAGGGAGGACTTGGGACTGTGGCCAACAGCCCTGGGGTAGTGAGTGTGGTGAAGGGGGAGCCCCAGTCCGGAAAACTCATTTCAAAGTGTCAGAGCTAAAAGGATGTCGCCTCCACGAGTGGTTTCTTCAAGTTGGTCTGCTGCCTCAAGCTCACTAGGGTTGACCCCCTCCTTAAGCCCATGTCTGCCCTCTGAGGCCTGTTCCCCTCTGCCCTGTCTGAGGTTGGGGACAGAGCAGGAAGGGTAGGTAGGGTGTTGTACAATCGCCCTGCCCACTCTCCCCACGTCCTCCGTGACGCCACCTCCTGTGGCAGCAGGTTCTTAGTGAACATTTGTTCTGGGCAGGGTGCTCTGGTAACCTACCCTCATCCCTTCCACACACCTGCCCATCTGATCTCTTTCTCACAAATCTCAGGGCACCTGCTGCTCCCCACCCATCACCCAGACCCTGTGCTCTCTGTTTACCCCAGGTCGGGGTTTACTCGATAGCTGCCACCACTGTCCATTGTCCACAATGAGAGAACAGCTTTCCTGCTTCCTGGCCAGCAATTCCTGCTAGGAACACACCTTTTCCTTCCGGGTTTGGGAGTGGTTGGGGAGGGGGGGTGGGAGTGACAGTGAAGGGATGGGTGGAGAGGGATTGAGGGTTAGTGCTACCCTGGGCGTTCTAACCCCACTGTTGGTCCCACTGCAGGTGACACGCTTTCTGGGACCGAGGAGGACATACGAGAGGCCCAGAGCCATAACGCCTGTGTGTGACAGAGTTGGACATGGCTGGTGGCTTCCTTGCACCCCCAGGGCCTTTCCCCAGTCTCTCTGCACCTTCAGTTCCCTGGGAGCACGTATCCTGGGCCTGCCATGGGGTGAGATACTGCAGCTTCTGATCCTGCCAGGAGGTGGGTCTAGAGAGCATTGGCCTCACCCGGGGTACTTATCAAGCCTACAGCGTGGGACACACGGAACAAGGATGGTCAGCGCTCGCTATGGGGCTGATTTACTCTGAACTATTCCTCACGTCACTTGCATGCCACTGCTCACCTCCTTAGACACTCCTCTCTTATTTCACCCGGAAATCTGACCACTTCCGGGCTCTGACCTCTGGTCCCTTCCTCCTCTAGGCAGCAGCAAAGACCCAACTCCCACCAGGCCCACTGTTTGCAGGAGTTTGCACAGTAAAGGTGCTAAGCCCTTCGTGACTCAATGTCTTTCACTCCACAGCACAGACACATCTAAGGTGGGGCTGGGTCCAGGAAAATGACAAGCACAGGCTCATCTGGACTGTACCCACTGGTGCCTGGGTCCCCACCCTTCCAGCTCCACTTCTCCCCCCATTTTCTTTCAGGAGCAGCCACACCACTTTGGAGATCCCCAATGTGCTAGCTGGTTTACTCACATCTCAATCCCAGCTGGGGGTTAAGGTCCTATCTCTCCCACCAGGTACCTGGCCCAGAGCAAAGTGTGGGAACATGGATGTGTATCTGTGTCAGTTGGGGATTCTAACATAAACTTTCCCCCCATGATCTTGGTGGGGCACTGGAACTAGAAGTTAAGAGGTGCTCTGAGGAGTTGATACAGGAAACTAGAAGTCATAATATTCAATTTTGCAGAAGGGGCAGCTGGAGGAGGAGGCCATTTCCTGTTCCTCACTCCCTCTCTGACGCTGTCCTAAGGTGCTGGATGTGAGGGAGGATGCAGTAGGTGCCCCGTGGGCGTGACCTCAGCTTGTCCTCACTGCCCTCTTCTGACCATCACTGGTCATGGGCTGGCCCGCCTGGCTCTGTGGCAGGGCCTCCACCTGGGATCCCGGACACTGCAGAGTACCTGTAGTTTCCCCTTTCCAACCTTTGATGTTGAAATCTCTCTCTCTCTCTATCTCTGTCTCTCTTCCTATTTTTTAATTCTTGTTTTTGTATTTTTTTGTGAAAAATTAACATAAAATACTATATTAGTTTCAGGTGTTGCTAAGAGAATGAAAGTTCTCATCACAAGAAAAAAATTGCAAAGAAAAAAAATTGCAACTGTGCACGGTTACAGATGTTAACTAGACTTACTGTGATGACCATTTTACAATACTGTATATATACAAATAACAAATGTTTCTGTTTACTCCCGAAATGCTATCTTGACCCCTCTGTGAGAATCTTGTCCCTCCAAAATCATTCCAGACCACCATGTACTATTGTGTGCAATACACACACACACACACACACACACACACACACACACACACACACTTCTTCTCTTCCTGAGCCAGGCCCTCCAAGAGCAGCAGGTCTGCACACACCTGGGGTCTCTCTGCCCTGAGCCAAAGGGGAGCCCAGCATCACCAAGGACACCATCAGAGCTGCCATCCAGGGGGCCCCAGTGACCTGCAGGACCTCCGTCCTGGAGCCGGGGAAAGGATGGGCCAGACAAGAGAATCCCAGTCACAGCAGCGCTCACTCCATGGGCCTCCCTCCTAAACTATTAGAGTTAATGAGCCAGGACAGCCTCCTAGGTCCCCTGGGTGTGGCCAGGTTCTAAAAAGGAACCAATTAGTAGGAATGGTCACTGTCCAGGCAGAGGGTTGGGGGGAAAGCTCAGGATCCTCCAGGGATTAAGATTCACTGAAATGGTCATGACCAAGGCTTTTAGAATGTAGTTTCTCATTTGCCGTGGACATGACCACAAAACATTTCCCCAATAGGTTTTTTTTCTGCTATGTTGGTACCATAGCATTCAGCCTACTGGGAACATTAAAAAAAAAAAGATTCACTGAAGATAATGTTAGAACAGGGATCCTTCCTGAGCCACAGGTGCCTCATGGGGCTTGTTTATGCTTCCTTTGATCTGGAGCAGATACCAGGCATATCATTCCCCTCCATGGTGACTGCAATCCCCCCCCCCTCCGTCCCCCCGCATGTTTTGGGAAGAAGTCCTAAGCAGTGTGTTAAAGATCCAGAGGGATTAGCCCCCGCTACCTCAACACTCTGAGCACCATCCTTTCTTTGCATTTCAATATTATTTTTTATAATTTTAAAATACCAAACCATTCGCCCAAAGAAATTTACAGACGGCTCCTGGTAGGTGGTAAATATCCTCTTACCTAAATACAAAGCCTAAGGGACAGAATGAGTATGTTTCCAACAAAAAATTAAGCACCATAAAGATGTGGATACAGTAAACAAAACACTTAAAATTATTTAACTAGAGTTATCTATTTGAGCGAGGATGTGTTACAGGAAGGCAATCACACAGGCTTTGAGTGACATTTCCTGTCTGTCAGGCCTCTCTCTGGCTACTTCCTGGCTCTCTGAACATGGAGCAGTTATGTAAGCGTCGGTGACTTAGTTTCCTCTCCTTTAGAATGGAGATTATTGTGGAGCCTATGTAACGGTTTAATTGTAAATCTAATTGGGATAAACTCAGTATTTGTGATTCTGATAAAACAGAGCCTTGCTCATAGGAAGATATCAAAAAATGTTTGTTATAATACAAGACTAGTTCAAAGCAGAAAAACATTTGTTGGTTGTTGAATAAATATAACATCATTACTTTTAGTAAGTTCGATCATTTTGTTAATAAGTAACAGGCTTTGACTACACTTTTACACAAATTTATGATAAAATAAATAATTTATGAAGCAAAGAATAAACTTCACATTCAGTGGAAAAATATTAGAGAAAGACATAAAGATAAAAATTCAAAAAGAAATAAAAGGATAATTAGAAATAATTTAAAATTTTACATTTTGATTATATGTCTGGAAACATCCATCCATCATCAAACTCCTCCAAAATTATCAGAGGTATAAAATGATAAATGTAATACATTTGATAACAATAAAATGAATTCCTATATGATACTAAGAATTAACACTAAATTATAAAGATAATTATCTATTTGGAACAGTAATTAGACATAAAAAATACTCAAGGGTCCACTTCAATAACATATTACCAAGCACCCCCCCCCCCATTAAAAGGAAGGTGATCATAATGTCTCCTTTTAGGGTTCTGCTTCGAACCTCCCATCCCAATGCAGGCCCTGACAGCCCTCTCACCTTTCCCAGCAGAGCCAGCACCCTGTTCCCATAGAGGTGCCCCTTCCCAGGTTGTCTGATTGGCTGAGCCCCATTATGCTGACTTCTCTCCCCCTCCTCCCTCCACAGAGGAGGGAAGTAAGTGCAGGAGTCAGCTCCTCCCTGCCCTTCCCTGCCTCCTCTCCTCACTGTCTGGCTCCTGTGGCCACAGCTGATGCTCCAGGAATAGTAAGGAAAAGAAGACAAGCCTGTCCTTGCCCTGAGTGAGGAGGGTTGCAGGCCTGTGGTCACAGGAGTCACGGTTGATTTGCCACATCCCCTGGCCACCCTCACTTCATCGCTCCATCCTTTCTGCACAGCAGGAAGGAGAGTGAGAAGCTAGGAAACTTCCTGGGTCAGTGGGAAGGGGACACTGAGACAGAAAATTAAACAAGGCCAAACAATTTGAGCCACGACAGCCAGCTAGTGAACTGAAAGACCTTATCTTCTCTAACCAGGACACTCCCCTCCCTAATTGGAGAGGACATAGCTTAAATCACCCTGGCCAGGGAAAATAGAGAACAAAGGCCCAACTAGTGCCATTATTGCCAGCTAATCCCAAGGACAGATGAAGCTGGGGTGCAAATAACAAAAGCCCATTACAGCCAGATGACCCAAGATAAAAGTAAAACAGTAAAGCCGACCAAAGAATAAGCCCAAACTCCCTAGGCTCATTTTGATGTATCAGCATATTAAAAACTCACCTGGAAAGCTGATGAATATTTCACTGGAACCCTCCCCTATGATTGTCGCTGTTAGGTTAGGTGTCTCAGGAAGCGGCATAAGAAATAAAGAGTCGAGTGAATCAGAAAAGAAAAGGAAAGGAAAGGTTTATTGCGTCCCCAGGAGACCCACGTACCCCAAGGACAGGGCACGTGGATTCACGCCAACAGGGAGGGGGGCGCTTTTTTTTATACTGCAGTTGTGTGAGGGGCGGGAACATGAGCTGAGGTATTCAGCTGAGAAAGTTTCCGCTGCAGGGGGTCAGCAAGGTATTCAGGAAGGAGTCAGTATCTGTGTGGGGGTCGTGTTGATTCAGGGAGAAGCCAGTATCTGTGTCTGGCACGCTGATCTGTTAGAAATGGCAGGGGAAGTCCATTATCTGCATGTATCCGATCCTGGGCTCTCTCTGACCTAACAGTCGCCTGCAGGAAAGAAGATAAAAAAAACCCCAAGACAAAGACCCAGTGCAGCTCACTGTAGAGCACGCCCATGCCCCTTCGCAGGCATGAAGTTTTGACCTCCTAAACGCTAAGGGTCCCCAGGAGACTTGCTGCCAGGGGAGCAGTGGGCAGCGGGAGCTCATCTTGGGCTCACCCCTGACCCTGTCTCCAAGGCCCGCTTTCTCTCACTTACCAGGGAGCTAACAGCAGCCCTGCCCTGGCTACTTCTTGTTAGGTCGGAGAGAGCCCAGGATCGGATACATGCAGATAATGGACTTCCCCTGCCATTTCTAACAGATCAGCGTGCCAGACACAGATACTGGCTTCTCCCTGAATCAACACGACCCCCACACAGATACTGACTCCTTCCGGAATACCTTGCTGACCCCCTCCAGTGGAAACTTCCTCAGCTGAATACCTCAGCTCACGTTCCCGCCCCTCACCCAACCGCAGTATGAAAAAAGCGCCCCCCTCCCTGTTGGCGTGAATCCACGTGCCCTGTCTTTGGGGGTACGTGGGTCTCCCGGGGACGCAGAATAAACTTTCCTTCCTTCCTTCCTTTTCTGATCAACTCTTTTTATTTCCTTCGCCGCCTCCTGAGCCATCTAACCTAACACTTCTTTCTTCTGTTTCTTGTGTTAACGCAAAAACATTCAAACCTGTTAAGAATTTTTGTGAGTTCATTTGATCCAAACTGTCAACAATTGCGAGGAAGCAGAATCTCAACGGATTGGGATAATGCTCCAGAGAATGGCGGTTTTTCACCTTGTTTTATAGACATAAGTGGGATACATGAAATCCATTGGTGATAGGTTAGAAAGGCGGGAGAAAGCAAAGCGGGGAAACCTCTGGGATTGGATAAAATGTAAAATGATAGACACATACTTCTTTTACTTAGGTGAGTGCAGGATAGTTAATAAACAATTAGCATGATAACAATAACAATGAAAGAATTTATGGTCTCTGGCGCATTTGATTGTGCCCTCAGGGGTCCAGAAAAAGGGAAGTTACAAGTTACCCAGACATTTCATAGTTGTGTTTGTGTAGATGCAAAAAGACAATAGGCTCAGTTAAATGGACCTTATTAGTGAAGATACTGGCCTAGGACATAACTACCCACCACCACTGCTTTTAGTTTAATTTCAGACCATCCTTTGTGGTTGCTTCAGGTCTTTAAGTTTGCAAGACCGCCATGCAGGCCTTTCCTGAGCTTGTCTGGTTCCCATTGAAGTATGGTACCCATTTGCTTTGTTTAACAATGGACAGGTTACTTTGATTTTCTAAATTGTAAAAGTCATCCCATTTGATTGAATGCCTATTGACTGAATGACTCTTCCATTAATTGTGATCTTACTGGTTATCGAAGCACATTCTTCTGTACCTGGGAAACAGGACAGCACAATTACCCTAAATTGTTTTAGTGGCCACAGGTGGTGCGTTCCAGCTGCCTCAGTGGTCCCGAGACGAGGACAGCACAATTACTCTAAATTGTCCTGATAACTCAGTGATGTGGAGAACCAAAACTGTAATTTAGATAACATGCCTAAGTTTAACCCAGGTTACCCAAGGGCTCTAGATAATGTATTTCTGTCAATTCAGTGACCCTGAGACGCGAAACTGTAATTAACATGCTTAATTCTGCTTCTGTAATCTGCTTTTTTGGGAGCCAGGTGCCACATTCCAAATCCTGGGATGTAATCAATACCTGTGTGATTTTTTGCCTATATAATCCTGGAACTGTGACTAAATGGTTGCTATGAGATTTGGGAATGGCCCCTCATAGTCCCGGATTGCAATAAATGTGACTCTTTAATTTGACTTTTTGAGGCGTCCTTCTGTGATTTGCGGGGTACATTACAACACCATGATATTGATGTTGTTTGTGAACAGTGACGCTGAGATGAGCTCGGCGTGCAGGATTGAGTTTAGAGAAGCAGAGGGCTATTGCCAGTCAGGCAAGTAGCAAAGCCCCCAAAGCTCTCCTGGCTTTAATTTGGGGAGTACAGCAAATAACAATGGAGTACAGCAAGTAGCAATGATTAACAGGTATGCTTATGAGATCATCAGAGCTAAGTTATACATTAAACTGTTAATTTCCTATGTTATACAAAGACCCTTTCCACCTGCAGCAGTGTACCCTCCCTTAAACTTTCCATGCCCTCATGGACTATTTATCACCTCAAGGAAAGTTCTGCCTCTGAACAATAAGTATTGCTTGTGTTAACGTAAAAAAACCATTGAAACCTGTAAAGAATTTTTGTGAGTTTATTTGAGCCAAACTATCGACATATGCCGGGAAGCAGAACCTCAACTAATTGAGATAGTGCTCCGGAGAATGGCAGGGTTACATCCGTATTTATACATGAAGTTCAAAGGAGGAACATAGGTGGGTTACATGAAATTCATTGGTGATAGATTAAGGAGGAGGGATAAAGCAAAGCGGGGAAACCTCTGGGATTGGATAAAAAGCAAAATGATGAACACATACTTAGGTGGGTGCAGGAACAATTCACATGATAAATGAAGGAATCTGCTGCATCTGTCCTGGGCCCAGCACACCTGGCTGTGCCCCAGGGGTTCCATAAAAAGAGAAGTCACAAGTTACCCAGATATCCCAAGGAGATGTTATCTTAGATGCAAAAAGGCAGATAGGCTCAGTTACCGTAAAGTGGACCTTGTCAGTGAATATACGGGCCTAGGGCGTAACTGCCCACCATAACTGCTTTCAGTTTCAGTTTAATTTCAGACCATCCTTTGTGGTTATTTTAGGTCTCTGAGTCTGCTAGGCTGCCACGAAGGCCTTCCCTGAGCTTGTCAGGTCAGCGTGTGGCCCCTTTCGTCCACACTTGCAAGACTTTGTTCTGACGTGGCCTGCTTGCAGGCTCCTGCCTTTTCTTGGCAGAACGTCCTCTTCTAGTTAACTTCTCATTCCACTTGTCCAGCTACACACGTGGCCTTTTTTTCCATCCACTCTAGGGAGCCAAAGCCAAGTGCCACCTAGGCTCTCTCCTGTTGCTTCTTCTCCCCCAAGTCCTTCCTTTGTTTCACTGCCCCCAGCTTTTTTTTTTTTTTTTAATATATTTTATTGACTTTTTTCAGACAGGAAGGGAGAGGGATAGAGAGTTAGAAACATCGATGAGAGAGAAACATCGATCAGCTGCCTCCTGCATACCCCCCACTGGGGATGTGCCTGCAACCAAGGTACATGCCCTTGACTGGAATCGAACCTGGGACCCTTGAGTCCACAGGCCGACGCTCTATCCACTGAGCCAAACCAGTCGGGGCTCACTGCCCCCAGCTTTAATAAATGTCCTTGCAAAAGCTCCTGGACTCATTTCATGAAATCTTTGCTACACCAAGTTAGGTAACACTGCAGCAGCGATTTGCAACCTTCTCCGTCTCATGGCACCCACCAAGTAATGACTGAAATTGTGCAGCACACACTGCAGCCAGCCTGAGGCAGACCCGCTCTGTGTCAGCCCCTGTCCTGTAACACACAGACCCCTCTACATATCCTTCTGAGTCAGTCGCACCCGTCTGCACCTTCAGTCTTCACTCCCTTGGAAATGAGGGGAGCTGGTCCCAGATGCAGGGCATGATTTGGGAGGGGAGCTGTGACAGGGGAGCGTGGCACTGGGCACTGACTGGGGCAGGGGTGGGGGCAAACAAGACGCAGGAGCTGCTCATGAGCAGGGAGAGAGGCACCTCTGTGCGTGTCACATCTGCTGAGCCCTCAGCCTGTGCCTCGGGGGGTCTCACTCTGCATCGGCGATTTGCACTTTTCCGTCTCAGGGCACACTCTAATGACTGCAATTCTGCAGCTCACCAAAAATATAGTGTACTTTTGCCAATCTGATTCTTTAAAAAGGTATAATTTGAATTCATTCACACCAGATGGCCATTTTGTGTCAGTTGTTGACATTCTTTTCATTTGACAACCTAAGGGAAAAGAGGTCAGTGCCCCTGACTAAAGACGGGTACTGCATGTTTTAAAAATTGTGGCGCCCAAGGGTGGAAGTAGAATGCCCAAGGCTGCAGTCATGGCGCAGGAAGAGGAAGATATTCGGGACGACAGTTTGAAGGAGAAGCAGAAGGCGACCAAGGCCAGGTGTCCTCCAGTCAATGGAAGTACGAGTACTGGACCCGACAGTGGGTGTCCCGGCACAGGCGTGGGGAGATGCTCCGGAGAAGCTTTCGAGCAACGTGCAATGGCCACACTTGGGTCCATGACAGATACTGAGACGGTGGAGCCCCTCCTAGCAGTACAAGTAGAAGCACAAGGAGCGGGTTTCTGTTTCGCTTTTTGGATGATTGGTTTTGTAAGTTCAGTCAGAGGAACTCTTCCTGCCTCAGGAAATGAAAGTACTTAATCTTGAGCAAGTAAATGTCAAATTATGGTCAACTGGGTGTGGAGAAGAGTTCTCATTGCCCAAGCATCCTCAGGGAATGGAAGTCAAGGCAGTAGCATAGTCAGCCATGCAGGTCTACACTGAAGGGAAGCCAGCGGGTTTGTGATCATTGACATTTAAGATAAAGAAGAAACTCCTATGAAGAACTGTTTTGTTTTCTCTTCCTTTTGAGAAGATACCATGATATAAATTCTACAGTCTCTGATGATATATGATGGTTTGCAGAACAGAAATTTTTTGCTTAAAGTATGACTTTCACAAATGGAAAATCAAGGCACAGCCTTTGTCTGTATTAACCAGATATTCGAATGTTAAAGAATTCTTCCGGTGGCAAGTGTGGTTCCTTATTAATTAACTCCTTGCTGTGGCAACAGGTGCCTCACTCCCTTCCGGTGGAATGCCAGCCCTCCAGCCTGGTCCCAAAAGGGAGCATTCGTGTAAACAGTAACCTGAGAGATACTGAAGCCTTCCGCTCTTATCGAATCCAATTTGGGAGAAAACATGATAATTTGAAGAATTTTACTATCAAGATTTCACTTTCCCTCCAAATTGGTCAAGACATATATTTTTGATATGTATATTAAGAGAGGTTGTATTTCGGCTGTAGGACAGAGCCATCCTGTATTCCAGCTGCATATCTTAGAAGAAATAATTCTAATTGGACAATTGGGAGACTTCTCTAGAAAGAGCCCTAATTTTCTATCTCACTTTTTTTTAAGCACTGCTGTATTGACACTATATTTTCCCACAAGAAAAAAACTTAATGCCCTTAAAAATGGGCTCTTCGAGAGAGAACCAAGATGGCGGCATAGGTTAACGCCGGAGTTTGCTGCTTTGAACAACTACTTCAAAAGTGAAACCAAAAAACGGAAGGGACATCACCCAGAACCACAGGAACGCTGGCTGAGTGGAAGTCCTACAACTAGGAGGAAAGAGAAACGCACACGGACACTCAGAGGAGGCGCAGTGCTGAAGTCAAATTCTGAGGTGCGGAGTGCGTGGAGCGGGCTGGCGGCAGAGGGCGCGGTTGTTGTTTTCAATCGGGAGGGAGTCGCAGACTCTGAGCACCAGATCCGGGCGAGTCTTTAGGGACCCAGACTCAAACGGGAGAAGCGGGACTGTCTGGCTTCGGTCAGAGCGAGTGCAGCTTTCTCTCCGAGCTTTGCAGCGGGTGCTGGGACTCAGAGAGGCAGAGCCCCTGGGGACAGGACTGAGAGCCGCCATAACTGCTCTCTCCGGCCCACCCTGTTGATCCTGTGCGACCCGCCCCACCCAAGCCCTGCACAGAGGCATTTGCCGGATAGCCTCAGGCAAAGGCTAGATTAGCACCTCCCTAGAGGACAGAAGTTCTCTCACTGCTGACACAGCTGATTCTCATAGCCACTTGGCCTGGAGGTCAAACCCTCCCTGGAATTAGCTACAACAATCAAGATTTAACTATAAGACTGCGAACAAAGACCACTAGGGGGTGCACCAAGGAAGCATAACAAAATGCGGAGACAAAGAAACAGGACAAAATTGTCAAAGGAAGATATAGAGTTCAGAACCACACTTTTAAGGTCTCTCAAGAACTGTTTAGAAGCTGCCGATAAACTTAATGAGATCTACACGAAAACTAATAAGACCCTCGATCTTATATTGGGGAACCAACTAGAAATTAAGCACACACGGACTGAAATAACGAATATTATACAGACGCCCGACAGCAGACCAGAGGAGCGCAAGAATCAAGTCAATGATTTGAAATGCGAGGAAGCAAAAAACACCCAACCGGAAAAGCAAAATGAAAAAAGAATCCAAAAATGCGAGGATAGTGTAAGGAGCCTCTGGGACAGCTTCAAGCGTACCAACATCAGAATTATAGGGGTGCCAGAAGATGAGAGAGAGCAAGATATTGAAAACCTATTTGAAGAAATAATGACAGAAAACTTCCCCCACCTGGTGAAAGAAATGGACTTACAGGTCCAAGAAGCGCGGAGAACCCCAAACAAAAGGAATCCAAAGAGGACCACACCAAGACACATCATCATTAAAATGCCAAGAGCAAAAGATAAAGAGAGAATCTTAAAAACAGCAAGAGAAAGAAACTCAGTTACCTACAAGGGAATACCCATACGACTGTCAGCTGATTTCTCAACAGAAACTTTGCAGGCCAGAAGGGAGTGGCAAGAAATATTCAAAGTGATGAATACCAAGAACCTACAACCAAGATTACTTTATCCAGCAAAGCTATCATTCAGAATTGAAGGTCAGATAAAGAGCTTCACAGATAAGGAAAAGCTAAAGGAGTTCATCACCACCAAACCAGGATTATATGAAATGCTGAAAGGTATCCTTTAAGAAGAGGAAGAGGAAGAAAAAGCTAAAGATACAAATTATGAACAACAAATATGCATCTATCAACAAGTGAATTTAAGAATCAAGTGAATAAATAATCTGATGAACAAAAAAAAAAAAAAAAAAGGGCTCTTCTATCATGTAGTTTTATATTAAAGCCAATATGTTTATACAGTTAAATAAAAATGGGAGAATTAAAAACATTTTTTTTTTTTTTTTTTGGTTTTTAAAAATTATTTAAGCTCTTCCTTTCTGAGAAGACAGGAGGCCAGGAAAACAACTTTACATTTATCTGAACTTTTGCCCGGACCAGTTTGGCTCAGTGGATAGAGCATCTGCCAGTGGACTGAAGGGTCCCAGTGGACTGAAGGGTCCCAGGTTCGATTCTGGTGAAGGGCACATACCTTGGTTGCGGGCACATCCCCAGTAGGGGTACGCAGGAGGCAGCTGAATCAATGTTTCTCTCTCATAGATGTTTCTAACTCTCTATCTCTCTTACTCTCCCTTCCTCTCTGTAAAAAATCAATAAAGTACATTTAAAAAAATAAAATAAAATTATCTGAACTTTTGTCTGGCCATGGTTGCTCAGTGGTTGAACATCAACTTATGAACCAGGAGGTCACAGTTCTATCCCAGTCAGGCAACATGCCTGGGTTGTGGGCTCAATTCCCAGTGTGGGGCGTACAGCAAGCAGCCAATCAACGATTCTCTCTCATCATTGTTGTTTCTAGCTCTCCATCTCCCTCTCTCTCTCCCTCTCTGAAATAAATAAAAGTATATTTAAAATGTAAAAAATAAGTAAATCAATAAAAATTGTGACGGCACGTGCGTTGAAAATCGCTCTCTGAGAACTGCTGTGCTGGGTCAGCCTCTTTGCAATCCCACTCAAACCATCTCCTCCTGGGTTCAAGTTGCTCCCAGCTAAATCGTCCATGGCCTCCAGGGTGGAAAGGAAGGCTTTACATGCCCTGCACCTGAATTCTTCCTCCTCCTGCCAGTTCTTCTCAGGTAGAGATTTCTTCAAAAGATTCCTGAGTTACTTTGAATCCTGACTCAATCTCTGTTCTTTCCTTTGCACGTTTAATGTACTGTATGTCTCAAGAATATCAATTGCCCACTATGTGTGCTTTTCTAAGCTGCCAACTTGGTCTCAAAGTCTGGTTGCCCAGCTCATGGTGCAGGGGGAAACCCCTTCACACCCCAGTCTCCTCAATCACCCACTGGGTGTCCTCGATGCTCCTCCTCCCAATGGCTCCTCAGCAAATGGCTCCAGGAAGCAGCAGCCACAGTGCCCCGCACCCACCCGGAGCGACAGGGGAGGAGGAGGACTTACCATTTTAAACTGCAGATTTTCCTTGCTGCTTATTTTTATTTTTTCACTAGAGGCCCGGTGCACAAAATTCATGCATGGGGGTGGAGGGGTGTCCCTCAGCCTGGCCTGTGCCCTCTCGCAATCCGGGAACCCATGGGGTATGTCCGACTGCCAGATTAGGCCAGATCCCACAGTTGGACATCCCTCTCGCAATCCGGGCCCTCTGGTCCTAACCACTGGCCTGCCTGCCTGATTGCCCCTAAACACTCTGCCAGCCTTCCTGATCGCCCCTAACCATGGGTGGCTGCCTGGCTCCCTCCCTCTCAGCCACAGATGGTCACCTGGGCTGGGGTCCCTCCCACCATCTTGCCCCTCCCTCACAGCCTCAGAGGCTTCCTGGATCCTGCAGCAGCCGCCCGCTCAGAGGAGCTGGAAGGTCTGGAAGGACGAAGGTCCAGAATGACTTCCACTCTAATTAGCATATTACCCTTTTATTATATAGGACTAGAGGCCCAGTGCACAAAATTCATGCACTGGGGAGAAAGGGGGGTGTCCCTCAGCCCAGCCTGCATCCTCTCAGTCTGGGACCCCTCGGGGGATATCCACCTGCCAGTTTAAGCCAGCAGTCAGACATCTCTCTCCCAGTCCAGGGCTCTTGCAGTCCGGGACCCCTCAATCCTTACTTCCTGCCACCACCACTGGGCTGGCCAGCCATGAGCCTGGTTTCTGGCTGAGAGGAACTCCCTCTGTGGGAGTGCACTGACCTCCAAGGGGCAGCTCCTGCATTGAGCGTCTGCCCCCTGGTGGTCAGTGTGCATCATAGTGAGCATTGTTCTGCTGTTCATTCGATTTGCATATGCTTTTATTATAAGGGGTGTTTTTACTGATTTTTTTTTCTCTTAGAGAGAGGAAGGGAGGTAAAGGAACATGGATGAAAGAGATACATGGATAGGTTGCCTCCTCCACAACCCCTACTGAGAATCAAGCCTGAAACCCAGGCATGTGTTCTGACCAGTTTCATTGAACCTGGGACATCTTAGTGCAGGGGCCCACGCCTAGTCAACTGAGCCACACTGGCCAGGGCCTTCTGTTTATTTTGAAGTAATTCTGTATCTTACTTTGGGTTTGTGGAGTCAGCTTTGGAGTCAATTAAGTACAGGAGGCAGCTGATCAATGATTTTCTCATCACTGACGTTTCTATTTCTCTCTTCTCCCTTCCTCTTGAAATCAATAAAAATATATTTTTCGAAAAAGGCGCAGAGAGATGACCCAGCTGAGGAGAGACCACTTCAAAGCCCAGGATGCACTGACCAGGAAGTGGACACAGCTCCTGACCACAGTCGGTGCTCACAGCCTCTCCTGTTCCCACCTGCAACAGACTCAGCACAGCAAACACATGGGTTCTAGAAAGTTCTCAATGATTCCAATTATTCCCTCTCAAATTTTAGAATCTTCTCCTCTACTTAACCCATCAGCCCTTCATGGCAAGAAACGGGAAAACAAATTCACATCCAGAGTCTTATTTCAATCAAGGCAGTAAGAAGTTGCCACTCAGTGCACCACGAAGTACAGACAGGGATGGGGAGGGCCCAGCCCCCGCTGTGCTGGACAGGAAAAGTGGGGGGAGGGGGCGAGCCTCCCACCTCCTCATGTTATGCTGATAGGAAGGCACACACATGCAATGCCCTTTGCAGAAAGAAATCAGAGCTTCTTAATTTATTTCTCATATTGAAAATAATTTTAATTGATACATCACAAAAGCATTGAACATGCAAGTAATGTTAATAAAAATGTTTAAATAAAATATTTAAAACAAAACAGCAGTGCAGAAAATAAACTGTGTGCATAATCACACATATTTTAACACTTCCACATTCATTTGGGAACTTGGGCCTTTCAATTTTGGAACCATGTTAACTTACAGGCAAATGAAGGAATGTAATGAACATATTCTACAGAAAGTTATAACCTGGAAAACTACTTCCCTAGAGTATTATTGCCAAACAGTAATTAAATGTTTTTGAGAATCAACAATCTGAATTTATTTTTTTTAAATCAGAGGTTCTTGATGTTTGGGCTATCAGACAATATAACCCTTAATGGCCATTTGTACACTTCCCGCCACAGGGGAGCAAGAGCAGGAAAAACTTTTTTATTTGTTTTTTGTTATTTTTTTCCAATTGTTTTATTGCTTAAAGTATTACAAAGAGTATTACATGTCTCATTTTTTCCCTGCCCTTAACAATTCCCCGGCCTCCCCTACATCTCAGTGTCTTATGTCCATTGGTTATGCTTATATGCATGCATAGAAGTCCTTTGGTTGATCTCTTACCCCTCCCTCCCGCCCCCCAACCCTCCCTGGCCTTCCCGCTGTAGTTTGACAATCTGTTCGAGGCAGCTCTGCCTCTGTATCTATTTTTGTTCATAAGTTTATAATGGTCTTTATTATCCATGAATGAGTGAGATCATGTGGTATTTTTCCTTCATTGACTGGCTTATTTCACTTAGCATAATGCTCTCCAATTCCATCCAGGCTGTTGCAAATGGTAAGAATTCCTTCTTTTTTATAGCAGCATAGTATTCCATCGTGTAGATGTACCACAGTTTTCTAATCCATTCATCTACTGATGGGCACTTTGGCTATTTCCAGATCTTAGCTATGGTGAATTGTGCTCCTATGAACACAGGGGTGCATATATCCTTTCTGATTGGTGTTTCTGGTTTCTTGGGATATATTCCTAGAAGTGGGATCACAGGGTCAAATGGGAGTTCCATTTTTAGTTTTTTGAGGAAACTCCACACTGTCTTCCATAGTGTCTTCCAAGAGCAGGAAAAACTTGCTAGACACCAGGAGTTAGACCATGTAAGCAATTGAAATTTTCCAAAAGGCACCTGATCCCACACCTGCATTCTATCCCCATTCCAACCCACCTATTCAGCCCCCAGACCAGAGTTTCCTGCCAGTGACTGCATATAAGGACATGGATATCTTGGGTGTTGCCATCATCCACCCAACCTCCACTTGGCTCGATGCTGTGCAGCCCTTCCCTTTGGGTATCCCATCCCCCACCCTCTTTCCTTAAATAAATTCGTTTTTTCTTTATTTCCATTCAAGATGGCTATGTAGCCTGCCCACGTATCACCATGCTAACCTCTCACTTGAGTCACAAAGTGGGAGTGTAGACAACTGTCGCATGACTCAGTCCCCCACTGAGCACCACAAAGTAATGACAGGGATGGGGAGGGCCCAGCCGGGCTCTGATGGACAGGAAAGTGTGAGAAGGGCGAGTAGTGGGCAGGTGTGGGCCAGCCTCCCACCTCCTCACTTTATGCTGACAGGAACACACACATTCAAATGCCATTTGCAGAAGGAAATCAGAGGTTCTTGAATCACAAAGTAGGAGCTCGAACAAATCTCCCATCACTCAGTCCCCCACAAGGCATGTGCCTCACGCTATGGAAGAAAATGATCATGAAATATTCAGCTCTGTGGCTGTAAGTGGTGACATTCTCAACAACCCATGCAGGCTCACTATGTCCCAAAAAAACCCCATCACCCAGATCTGTCCCCTCGTTACATCGGGGTTTTACCTTTAAAAGCCAAGAGAGATTGATCAGAGCTCTGGGTACTGTAGCTGCCTGAGGTAGAACAAAACAGGATGTGGTCAGAGCACCCAAGAGAGGGACTAAAGGAGTAACTATGGGGGTGAGGTCCCCTATGGGCTCCCCTATGCACTGTAATATGGTCTCAGGGGTCACCCATCCATACTCACTGGCAGCCTGGACATAGCTCCCTCCTTGTCCACCTGTGGGAAGAAAACATCCTGTGAGAAGACAGGGAGGAGGCAGGGCCATGAGTTCCTAAAGCAGCGGTTCTCAACCTGTGGGTCACAACCCCTTTGGGGGTTGAACGACCCTTTCACAGGGGTCGCCTAAATACATCCTGCATATCAGATATTTACATTACGATTCATAACAGTAGCAAAATTACAGTTATGAAGTAGCAACGAAAATAATTTTATGGTCGGGGGTCACCACAGCATGAGGAACGGTACTAAAGGGTCACAGCATTAGGAAGGTTGAGAACCACTGCAACCTAAAGGAACTCTTAGTCCTGGAGCCCAGAGAAGTTTCCATATCTGTGACTAGAGACCCAGGGCAGGATCAGGAAACCCGAGGAAACTACACGTGGGAGACTGACCAACCATCCTCCCAGAGGTCTGTCCTCAGCAGGGACCTTCCGCCCTGACCTGGGAGTGCTGGGAACCAGGCCCCATCACTGGAATCATCAGGTGATGAATCTGTCCCTCATTTCCACACGTGTCTGACTAAAGAGTGAGTGTCAGCAAATAGGGGCCCACACTGGGCAACCACACGTGTGGGGATGGTAGTTGCCCTTAATGAAGCAGAACACACTTCTGCCTGAGCTTGCAACCCCCAGTGAGACAAGACACTCGGGCCCACCCCTTTCCCTACCTGAACGCTTCCTCCTCCACATCACAGCTCCAGTGACCACAGCTCCAAGGATGACCAGGCACACAACGAGGCACACAGGGGCGATGGTGGCCCAAGGAGGCGGCTCTGGTAAGGGAAGGGGAGGTGAGGGCCCTGACCCCCAGGCCTCAGCCTTGACCCCACTGAAGTCCTCCACAGGCCCCTGCTTCCCTGAGAACAGGCTCTGTGCCCATGCCCCTCCTCACCCCATCTCAGGGTCAGGGGCTCGGGCAGCCCCTCGTGCTGCACATGGCACGTGTATCTCTGCTCCTCTCCACGGGCCACCACCAGGGCCGCCCACTTCTGGAAGGTCCCATCCCCCGCAGGCCTGGTCTCCACCAGCTCCATGTCCTGGGTCTGCTCCTCCCCATCACGCTGCCAGCTCAGGCTGATGTCCGCAGGGTAGAAGCCCAGGGCCCAGCACCTCAGGGTGACCTCACGGTCAGAGATGGGGTGGTGGGTCACGTGTGTCTTTGGAGGGTCTGAGGAGAAGGGGGAGGAAATTCAGGGACTTGGCACTGTCAGGGGACCCTCCAGCAGCACGAGGGAGCCCACAAGCACCACCAGCCTGGACAGAGCACCTGGGGATGACCTCTCCTCTTTAGAAATCCTAGTCAGAGTGACACAGCCCAGGGCAGGAGGCAGGTCTCAGGGGGAGAAAGATTTCTGGTCCTGTCCTGGGTGGAGGCCAAAGGACTCAGAAAAGTCGGGGTCAGACCTCAGATACACTGGGGGAGGGGCAGGGAGCAGGGCCTGAGAGAGCAGGTCCCCCATGGGTCCCTGAGCCACTGCAGGGTCAGTGGGAACCGCTGCTCAGTTCCTTCAGGCTGGTCTCCCCTCTAATTGTCCCTGAGAGACTGCACCCCTAGGTGTCCCTGAGAGAAGGGAGGGCGTCACTTTCGGGAACTGGATCTGAAAGAAAATTCCCTGGCCCAAAGGAGAGGCGTTCTTCCTCTGATCCCATTCCCTTCTCCTTGCAGGACCCCAGCCCCAGGGGAGAGGAGGGAGGCCCCAGGCCCCTGGTACCTGCGCGCTGCAGCACCTCCTTCCCCATCGCCAGGTATCTGCTGAGCCACTCCAGGCACTCCCCCTGCAGGTAGTGTCTCCTTTCCTCCGCTACACCTTCGGCCTCCCACTTGCGCCGGGTGATCTGAGCTGCGGTGTCGGCCGCGGTCCAGGAGCGCAGGTCCTCGTTCAGGGCGAGGTAGTCGGTGCCGTCGTAGGCGGACTGGTCATAACCGCGGACGAGGCGCCCGTCGGGTCCCATTTCGCAGCCAAACATCAACTGGAAGGTGTGAGACCCTGACCCACACCCCTGGAGGTCAGGTCCCGCCCACCCAGCCCGGACTCCATCCAACCCTCAGGATGAAGCCGAAACTGAAAGTGCAACCAGGCCCTCCCGGGTGGGGGCCAGGAGGGTCACGCGGCTCAGGGTGAAGCTCGGACCCGGACAATCGGGGCGACCCCGGTCCGGCCGTGGGGATGGGGGTCATGACAGGGTCCCAGGCCCGGGGCCCAGGGCTCACCGTCCCGGCTCTGGTTGTAGTAGCCGCGCAGGATGTCCAGGTTCAGTCGGAAACTCTGTGCGGCGACCTCGGCGTTCCGCGTGTTCAGGTCCCAGTAGCCCGGCTCCTCCTGCTCCATCCACGGCGCCCGCGGCTCCATCCTCGGGCTCGCGGAGTCGCTGTCGAACCGCACGAACTGAGTGTCGTCCACGTAGGCGACGACCACGAAGCGGGGCTTGCGATGTCCGGGCCGGGACTCAGCGGTGAGGAAATGTCTCAAGGAGTGGGGGCCTGCGGGCCGGAGGGAGGGGCTGACACCCCCGACCATCCTCCCAGCGCCGTTCGGGGCCGAGGTCTGTAGGACAGGATGGGGTCCGGCTTTGGGGGTCTGGGCGGGGGGGGGGGGGGAGGTGTGGAGACGCGCCAATTCGGGGTCCTGCGCCCCCGCCGGGTGCCCTCGCTCCTCCCCCGCAGAAGCCGTTCCCTCCCGACCCCGCACTCACCCGCCCAGGTCTGGGTCAGGGCCAGGGCCCCCCCAGAGCAGCAGGAGGTTGGTTGGGGGCCCCGTGAGCAGCATCCTCAGGGTCTGGGGAGTCTGAGTCCTGGTGAGTCCACAGAGACTTCTAACTGGGAGGGAGGTGACCCTGATTGGCTTCTGTAGCACCTGCCACCCAATGGGAGTGAGAACTGGGGCCGCGTCACGAGTATCCAGGAAGGAGGGCCCCACACAGGGTGTGAGAAGGAGAAGTGAAACTGCGGGGAGGTGGGGACTCCACAACACTGAGTTTCCCGCTTCAGTCTCCGCCCTCGGGCTGGGACCCTGAGACCAGGCCTGGGACCTGGGACGTTGCCCTGACACCTCCCCTGCACGGAGAGCTCTGTCACTCCCTCTCCCTCAGTCCTGCCCAGGGGCTGTGTGAGAACCAGGGAGACTCCCCAGGCTGGGACCAGCCCTTTCCTCCCCTTCTCCTCTTGAAACCCCTCTCCCTGAAATGCACTCTGCTTCCTACCCATTATCTCTGCCCCTTGACACTGGTAGGTCGCTGAAGGAGGAAAGCACAAGGCCAGAATGGTGAGGGATTACAAATTTATTCAATCATCCGCACACTAGGTGGCTGAGCCCCAGATGGCTCCAGCACCCAGTGACAGGAGTCAGCTCTTTTTAAAGGACTTATGGCAGGCTTTTGTAGGCGGAGAGTTCTCTGTGCAGGTCTGGAGGGGAGAGATAACAGAATGTGGTCTCAGCAAGTAAAGTGTGGTCTCAGCAAAAGGGAATGTCCATAGTGAAATGGCCTGAAAAGTCAGTTCCTGGGGGAGGGGTAATAATTCAATTGCTCAATCAAACCTAACAGACACTTCTAGAAAAAAACTCTCCCTGGGAAATTGATGCCAGAGAGTGAGCTCACCCTGTGAAAGGGAGAGGAGGGTTTTCTCTTTAATCCTGAAGGAATCTTACCTGAAAATATTGGATAGAGATTCTCAACGATAAGTCAACTACAGTGGGGAACACAACCTGGGAACCCTGAACATCAGGAATCTCATCTGTAAAATGAGTGATTTCAGAGGCTTCATATGCAAAGTGTCTAAATAGCCCTGCAGCCAGAGTTACAAAGCTCCTCAATTCTCCTTCCCTCACAGGAAGTGTGTGACTCCAGACTGGTTGTTCACCTTCCCCAGCCATTCCACCAAATAAAATATTGCTTGCATTAATTGATTAGTTTCTTCAATGCTCTAACTTTCACTTTTGGAGAAGTTTGAGATAGAGGAAGGAGATACAATAATATTTGTCAGATTTTCTTAGTAATGCCATTAATCATAATGTTCCCTACAGTAACTGGAAACAAAGTTGAGAACACACAGTAGCTAGATCAAATAGTTTAAAGACTGGGCATCTCAAATGGGGCATTCCTGTTCATGTAGAATTGGTGCTAACAACCATCAGTGGACACAGTCCTGTCCCCCAGATGTAACCTCTCACTGATTCCTGTGCTTCTTATACCCTTGAGATACTCCAAAGATTTTCAATAAGTATATACAGATCTCCAACCCGAATCTTTGCCAGTTTTACATTTGCACAGAGGACTGGTACTTGCATGACCCTCGGAGACTCAGTGTTACCTAAGGGTCATCTCTCACCTGTGAGGCTGTCCTTCCATTTTGAGAGCTGAATCTTATATTTTATGATTATCCTGAAATCCTGCTATATTCCTATTGATGTATATGTGGTTGTTTCAGTTTTTGCTAAAACATTCGTGTACATGTCTCCTGGAGCACAAGAGTAGAAATTCCCCAGAGGGGGTGGTCAGAGGTGGGAATGCTGGGTCCTGTGGGGCCTGTACTTTAACCAAACTCGATGATGCTCAGGTGATTTAAAAGTGCCTGTGCCAGTTTAAACTTTTACCAGGATGTGGAAGACTTCAGGTTGCTGATATAGTTGTTCTGAAAATAAACCAAACACAGATTAAGTAGAAGCCTTAAGAGTTGAAAGTCAGTTCTTTGGTTCCTTGCATTGCAGAATCACAGAGACATTTTCTTTTCAGACTAAAATTAGTTCCTTTACTTTTATTCCATAGCCCTTGTATTTATACTTTTAACATATACACCCATGTAATGCTTCCCTTGGCATGATCACAGAGCATTATTTTATACGATTGGGAGATCTGATGATAAGCACAAAGGAAGGAGAGAAGGAAAGACAGATGGGAGAAGGGAGAAAAGACAAAAAATATAGGAGAAAATAGAGGAGAACTGGAAACAGTGAGTGCAGGTAACATTTGCCAAGTGCAAGGAAACCAAGGTGTAGACCAGGGGTTGGGAAACTTTTTGACTCGAGGGCCACAATGGGTTCTTAAACTGGACCGGAGGGCCGGAACAAAAGCATGGATGGAGTGTTTGTGTGAACTAATATAAATTCAAAGTAAACATCATTACATGAAAGGGTACGGTCTTTTTTTTTTAATTTCAATAGTTTTATTCATTTCAAACATTTTAACAAGAAGAATGTAAACACTAATTATTATAATTTGAAACTTCAAAAAATGGAGGAATCATAGCACAATAACATACCTTATATTGAAGATGGCAAAGGCAAAATAAAATTGCCTAACAAAGGAAAGGTACAAAAGCCTTTCAAATTAAACTTAAATATAATAAAATAATTTAAAACTAAAACAAATAGAAAAGAACAAAATGTGTAAACAGTAAATTAAACATTTTCTTTAGTGCAACTTCCAAATTATGCCCGGGACGTAGATGTAGATGGCAATGTAGACTGGGTTGAAAGGTTTTTGGTCTTTAAAACATCAACTTCAGTGGGAACAGTGTTGTTGGTCTCCTGTTTTAGCTAATGCTTCAAAGTCTGGAGTTAGTTTTGTTGTGGCTATTCTCAGGATAGATCTGAGGTGTTCGTCATTTAAGCTGGGTCTGTGAGGGGCTTTGTTGATGTTCATGACGCTAAATGTCTGCTCACAACATAGGTTGACCCAAACAGCACCAGTGTCTTCTGTGCCATCCTCCGGATGTTTGGAAAAGTGGCTTCATTAAGTGAAGCATAAAAGTCTCTTAGTTCAAGAGAGCTGAATTTCTCCTTTAGGACAAAGTCAGACTGAAGATCGATGAGTTCCAGTTGCACCTCTTCTAGTGCTGTTTCAGGGTTTTGTGACAAAGGACAGGCCACCAGTTGAAGTGACTGGTCAATTTTTTCAACATCAGAAAACCGATGACAGAATTCTGCATGCTGTGATTTGCTGTATTTCTTCACGTTTTGGATGGTCTCCTTCTGTGTGGCTAGTGTGGCAAAATGAGTGAAGACTTTGTCTGAAATTTGTCTGGAAAAGAAAATCAGCTTCGATTAAAAGGCTTTCACATTAGTGTACATGTCATGTACATACTGATCTTTTCCCTGTAGCTTCACATTTAGCTCATTCAAATGTGAAAATATATCTACAGCAAATGCAAAGTCACACAGCCAATTCTTGTCACTCAGCTCAGTAAATTCATCAGACTTCCCCTTTAATTTCAAAAATGCACCAATCTCTTCTTGGAAAACTTTGCCCAAACTCAACCAGCGGACACGAGAGTGGTAAAGTAAGTCGTGGTGATCTGCATCAGTTTCCTCCAGAAACTTAATAAACTGACGGTGCTGAAGTCCCTTTGCTCGAATGAAATTAACAAGCTTTACGACTGGATTAACAACATGATTAAGTTGTAGTATAGACTTCCACAATGATTCCTGGTGAATAATACAGTGAAGAAAAATAACATCTTGGTTAGGGTTCTCCTCTTTCACTGTATCCTGAATTCTTTTTAGCAGTCCAACATTTTTTCCAGTTAAATTTGGAGATCCATCTGTCGTGACATTAGCAAGTTTACTCCATGGTAGCTTCATTTTCTCGATGACAATAGACACCTGGTCATACAAGTCCTCTCCCCGTGTTTTTCCTTTCAGTGGCTCCATGGCTAAAAACTCCTCCGTAATTTCAAAATTGTCACTAATCCCTCGGATAAAAATTAAGAGCTGAGCAGTGTCCTTTACGTCATTACTTTCATCCAATGCTAGTGAATAAAACTTAAAGAACTCTGCCTTACTATTTAACTTGCTGGCCAAGTCTTCATCAATCAGTTCCACTCGACGAGTCACTGTCCTCCGCGATAAGCTGAGTTTTTCAAACTTGCCTTTGCTCTCTGGACACAAGAGACCTGCTGTCTCTATAATATATTCTTTCAAAAACTCGCCTTCAGAGAGAGGTTTGCTAACTTTTGCTAATTTGAATGATAGCATAAAACTTGCTTTGGTAGTTGTCTCTTGAATTGCAGTTTGTCTGTGAAAGACATTTTGCTGAGCCTGTAATTTAGCCATCAACCTCTGTGCAGTAGCCTCCCGTTCTTGAGGTGACTACTTGCTAGCATAGTTGCCATGCTTTGTGGCAAAGTGACGGCTGAGATTGTACTCTTTGAAGACTGCAAGTGTTTCCTGGCATATCAGTAAAGTATAAAAACAAGTGATTAAATTTGCTCTACTATAACATTTTTGGTCTTCTAAAAAATATATATATGTAACAAAATCATCTGAAAAAATTCAGACATGGGACAGAGGCACACTCTGACCATAGAGAACAACCCCTTTCCTCCATAGGAAACCTGTGTATCTTTCACACAGGCCCTTTGTTTATGGTAACACACATAGCTGCACATTGCTGTGTCTTCCAGACACACTTGTATGGGAGGTGCTAGGACAGTGCAAAACATGGGTAACCAGTAGTTACCACTAGCACTTCCATTACTGGCAAAAAACAGCCGCAGTGCACATAGTGTGAAAGAGCCCATTATCAATGTCAGATTGCATCCACTGGACTCTATAAAAACAACCAAGTGCCACTTTTAAATGCCCATTGCAACAGTTTTTCTTATTAAAAGCTGGAAATGGCAGGATATTTATATATATACCCCTACTGTGACAGCCTGGCAGAGCATTACAAAGGAGAAAACCCAGCATCTGGTGATGTCCATAAGTACAAGACTTCAGGTTGTCATTACCAGGAAAGGGTTTCATCCAAGTATTAGAAATGAACATTTGATTTTCAGTTTTTCATTTGTCCAATTACTTCTGAAACCCTGAAATTAAGCGATTTTGTAATAAAATCTTTAGTTCATCACATTTCTATACAATCTTTTTGTTCAACCCACTGAACTAGGGTTCGTTCACACTAGCTGTGCTGCCGTTGCAGTGTGGTGCAGTACTGCAATGCAGCGCAGCTAGGGTTAATGCAGGGTACACAGGTTTCCATCATGTTTGCGTTGATGCTAATGTGCAGTGGTGCATGTTAACACAAATGCCCTGTAGCACGCATTTTTACAGCTGAAAGTCTTTGTTGTTTTATTAACAAGTCATTGTGATGTACAGAATGTGGGAACAGGAAAAAATTGTGTTTGAGTAGAGCTCTTAATCTTACCTCAAAAAGGCTCTGATACTGTGGTCTCTAGGGGCGTGTCTCCCTACATCACCCCGATAATGTGTCTACGCATTCCCAGGGTGATGTCGGGAGACGCGTCCGCGGGCATTACAAGGAGCCTCTGGAAGATTGAGAGGCTGTTCCTTCTACTGAATGGGCGGATATAAATCCGCCCACTCAGAAGAAGGAGCTGCGGCCGTGTTTCCCGACGTTGCCATGTTAACACTGCTGCTGGTGAAGGAGCGGAGGGGAGAGCAAGAGAACCCTCCGCTCTTTCGGAACCGCGAGCCGGATAGAACAGCCAAACGGGCGGGATCCGGCCCGTGGGCGTAGTTTGCCCACGGCTGGCATATACAGCAGTACTGGTAACAACATTCATTAAGAGAAAGTCAATTTTCAAGGAAAAACAATAATACTATTGATTGTGAACATTTATCAAGTGTTTTTCATATACCTCACTCTCTGCCAAGCAATTCATATGCACTTCCTCATTCACTCAGTTCAGATAATGAAACTATGGCAGCAAGAAGGAACTTGTCCAGGTCACAGAGACAGTACCTGGTCTGAACCATCATCAGTCTGATCAGAGCCCAGGCTCTACCAGGGGGGACAGAAAGACAGCTGTTCATGGCTAATGTGACCCCTCCGTGGGGTGTTCCCTCCCCCCTTCCCACACCACAAGCAGTGGTTCTCTTCATGTTCCTACAGCACTGTGCTCACCCCCTCCTTCTGCTCTGACCACATCAATGCCAGGTGTGTGTCTGACAGGGTGAGCTGGGTCCATTTTCACTCATGACCAGTGTTCGGAAGCATATACTCTCCTTTCTCATTGCCATGAGGGTGGTAACAGAAGCAGGAGAATAAATACTGAGATCAGAAAGCTGGTGTTGGCTACTTCGCGGTATAAAGTAGGGCATATTGTTTAACCCTCTGAACCTTAGTACTCAAACGTAATGTGGGGATAATGATGCCAGTGTTAACCTGTAATGAGAATGAATGGGAAATGTGCCTGTGTGTCTGTGAGGTGCTGGCACAGTGCCTAGCACAGCACAGGTGCTCAGTGAGCATTCTTCTCCTCACCTCTCTCCTGTTCAGTCCCCTGACGACCTTGATTCTGACTCTTCTGCTCCACCTTATATAGCATTCCAGCTGTTAAGTGTTACCTGTTATGGACTGCATTAGTTATCTATTACTGTGCAACAAATGGCGCTAAACTTAGCAGCTTAAAACAACAGACATTTATTATCTCAAAGTGTCTGTGGTTCAGGATCCAGGAAGCTTCGCTGCTGGTTCTGGTTCAGTCCCTCCTGAGACTGCAGCCAAGATGTCAGCTGGAGCTGTGGTCATCTCAAGGCTCAAGGCCGGGAGCATCTGCTCCAGGTTCGCTCATGTGGCTGTTGACCTGCTTTAGGAGGCTGGCTTCCCAGCTGACTCATGTGGGTCTCTCCACGGGGCTGTCACAGCCTCTGGCAGCTTATTTCCCCAGAGCACACAATCCAAGAGAGAGCAGGAGAGCATCCAAGATGGAAGCCATAGACTTTAAAAAAAAACAACAACTTTATTGTTGAAAGTTTTACATATATCTTCCCCTTCCATCACTGACCTCTTCTAGCTGGCCTTCACTCCCCACCCCCCCCCACCCCCGTCTTCACCCCCTGTTGTCTGTGTCCATGGGTTATGCATATATGCATACAAGTTCACTGGTTGATCTCTTCCCACCCACCTGCCCTCCCCTGCCATGCCTCTGAGGTTTGACAGTTTGCCAATGCTTCTATGTCTCTGGATCCATTTTTGTTCATCAGTTTATGTTGATCATTATATCCCACATATGAGTGAGATCATGTGATACTTCCCTTTCTCTGATTGGCTTATTTGACTTAGTATAATGCTCTCTAGGTCTATTCAGGCTGTTGCAAATGGTAAGAGTTCATTCTTTTTTTACAGCAGCATAGTATTCCTTTGTGTATATGTACCACTATATTTTTAAATCCATTCATCTGCTGATGGGCACTTAGGCTGTTTTTAAATCTTAGCTATTGTAAATTGCGCTGCTATGAGCATAAGGGTGCATATATTCCGTCTGATTAGTGTTTCTGATTTTTGGGGGTATATTCCAAGAAGTGTGCTTACTGGGTCAAATGGGAGTTCCATATTTAATTTTTTTGCAGAAACTCCATACTGTTTTGCGCCGAGACTGCACCAGTCTGCGTTCCCACCAGCACAGTATGAGGGTTCCCTTTGCTCCACATTCTCGCCAACATTTGTCGTTCGTTGATGATAGCCATTCTGGCGGGTGTGCTGAATAGCAATCTTGAGAAAGAAGAACAAGGCTGGAGGCATCAAGCTTCCTAATTTCAAACCATATTATAAAGCTATAGTAATCAAAACAGTATGTTATTAGCATAAAAACAGACACAGAGATCAATGGATCAGAATAAAAAGCCCTAAAATAAACACATGCATATATGGTCAATTAATTTATGACAAAGGAGGCTAAAATATTCCATAGGAAAGGATAGACTCTTTAATAAATTATGTTGGAAAAGCTGGACAGACACACGGAAAAGAAAATTGGACCCCTACCTAACACCACACATAAAAATCAACTCAAAATGGATTACAGACTTAAATTTATGACCTGAATCCATAACACATTTAGAACAAAACATAGAGATTCTTGACATTGGATTTTTTGATTTGACACCAAAAAGAAAAGGCAACAAAGCAAAAATAAGCAAGTGGGACTCATCAAACTAAAAAGTTTCTGCAAAGGAAAAGAAACCATCAACAGAATGAAAAGGCAACCTATGGAATGGAAGAAAATATTTGCAAATCATATATGATAAGGAGTTAATATCTAAAATATAAAAAGAATTCATACAACTCAATAGCACAATAGGCAACCATCCAATTTAAAAATGGGCAGGGGAACGACATAGACATTTTTCTAAAGAATACATCCAAATCTCTAATAAATGCATGAAATGGTGCTAAAAATAACTAATCATCAGGTAAATTCAAATCAAAACCACAGTCCAAATTACACCTGTTAGGATGGCTCTCAAAAAAAGGCACAACAAGTGTTGGCAAAGATGCATAGAAAAGGGAAGCCTTGCAAACTGCTGGTGGGAATGTAGTCTGGCACAGGCACTATGGGGAACAGTGTGGGGTTCCTCAAGAAATTAAAAAAACAACAATACTGCCATATGATGCAGCAAGCCCACATCTGAGTCTATATTCAAAGGAAATGAAAAGAGGGTCTTCCAGCCATATCCAAATGCTGCATGCAATAGAATATTATTCAGGTATGAGGAAAAAAAAGAAATCCTGCCATTTGCAACAACATGGGTGGTTCTTGAGGGCATTATGCTACGTGAACGAAGTCAGACAGAGAATGACAAATACTGCATGGTATCACTTATATGTGGACTTTTAAAAAAGTTCAAACTCATAGAAACAGAGTAGAAAGGTGGTTTCCGGGGGCTAGAGCAGGTGGGAGGGGCCAATCCATGGGGATGAGGAGGGGAGGTGGTGGACAGAGTGTGGGAAGCAGAAAGGGACACTCAGGGGAGTGAGAAGCAGGGGCTGAGAGCATCCTCACTGCTGGGTGGTGCCTGTCCTGCTGGACAATGACCACAAACCGAGTTCCTGTGAACAGACCCATTTACTAGGTCGCGGTTGTGCAGGTTCCACGTCCTCTCTGGGCTACGCACACATGTGGCCAGGTCTCTGCTCCTCACTGAGCCCACTGCCAGGCTCACTCACTTGGTTGTGTGAAGGCAGATTCCTGCAGATGTGGGACTGAGGTCCCCATCTCCCTGCTGGCTGCCAGCTGGAGCCCCTGAGCTCCCAGAGGATGCCTGCGGCCCTGGACCGCGGCCCCTACAGCACACCCACGCCTTCCCCCACATGGAGCCTCTCTGACTCCCCTCCACCCCATCCCTCCTGCAGCACCTGTGCCTCCAGCCAGAGAAACTTCTCTGCTTTCAGGGCCCATGTGCCCTGATTGGCCACCCAGATCTCCCAGGACAGTGTCCCCATGCAAGGTCCTTCACCTTCATTACCTCGCCCTCGTCCCTTTGCCGGGTCAGGAAACCTGCTCACAGGATCCATGGATTCTGCTGGGCATCTCTGGGGACCACTGTTCAGCCTTCCGCATCTGATTTTATTGAAATAATTGAGGATCAAAGGGGGAGCCCTCTGGGGAGGGTGACAGTGAGCCAGGAGCTGAAGGAAATCAGGAATGGCCTCGGGGCCCACAGCGAATACCTACAAGGAGGGGACTGGGGCTCAATCTGATGGCAGAAGATTCATGGGAGAAAATGTTCAGGGACGAGTGAGGAACACGGGGCACCAGGTCTGGGGAGGGGAGACACCCCACAGGAAAATACTTGAGAGGGAGCCGTGTCCCAGGGAGACCAGGTTTCCCTCAGAGCTGTGAGGTGCAGGAGCATCCTGGGAGGGCTGTGCACATTGGGCTGGGCCTGGGCTGAGAACCCTGGGAAGGACAGTGGGGAGGTTTCAGGAGTGGGGGAGGTGTTGTGTGAGGAGACAGTTTGTGTGTGTGTGTGTGGGGGGGGGGGGGGTTGCCTGTGGAGAGGAGCCTGTAGGATGTTTGGGAGACTGAGTGACCAAGACAAACAGGGACAGGACAGAATGAGGTCAGTCCTGGTGGAGTCAGGGCTGATGGTGGTGGTGAGTGTGTGAGAGAGGAGGTGTGAGGAGCACAGTTTTGGGGCTGTCACTTGGGCTCTGAGGACGGAGATGAGGAGGGTTAGGGTGGTCGGGTCTTCATTGCAGTGTGTGGAGCCTTTCTGGATCAGGGGGTGGATGCCTGAGGGAAAGGAGGGGTCTTAGAGGATGTGTATGGGCTCATTCTGGATCCCGAGAGAGGGGCTGTGCTCACAGGCGGTCTCAGGGACAGCTTGGGGTTGGAGCTGTGACCTCTGGGGTTCTAGGTGTGACCCCTGCACAGGGGCCCCTCTGCTGTCCTTCTGGGGTACAGAGGGCCCTGGGGAGCTGTGCTTTAGCCCCAAGATTCCCAATGTGCATCTCCTCACTATGGAAGATTGTGTAGACAGTGAGATGTTGTCCCCAAATAAGAGATGACTTTATTTTGAAAACTGAGTTTGAAAAAAATCACAAAACAGAAACAGGGAATAGAAGAACATGTTTCTACTTTTCAGGTTTCCATGGTGGTGTCCTCAAGGGACTGGTGAGAGGGGTGACAGTGAGGAGATGGATTCCTCAGAGATTGCTCCTGGCTCATGAGCACTCTTCTTAGTCAATCCCTGTCCTGTCCTGACCTTGACACTGTGGAGCCCAGGACTCTTCAAAGCTTCTTCACCCCCCGCGGATGCCCCGCCTTCAAGTCAGTCCCCTCTGACCCACTCACAGCACAGCCCCTGCCAGGGCGCAGGCAGCCTTGGGAGCAGCGCGGCGGCGCCCCCGTGTGGCTACAGGGCTGAGGACAGAAGAGCCAGCTCCCCTTTCTGCTGCTCAGCCAGGACCTCCCAGGGTCTCCCTCTGCTCCCAGCACCAGAACAGGGCTTTGAACGCAGGAGGGGGCCCTGTCCTAGGTCAAATTCGGGGTGCAAAGTGTTTCTCCAAACGCACACTGATGTGGATGCTTCCTCCCCATTGAGTCACCGTGGACGCTGCCTCAGGAAAGAGCGAGGTCTCCTGGGCCATAACCGCTGGCTCCCAGGTCCAGGTGCACCCCACAAGCAAACCAGGAGTCCTTAGTCCCCCGGATGGGACCTTGGACACCCAAGAACCTGTCCCCTGTTCCCGTTGCTGCCTCTGGAGCAAAAGCACCTTCCTCCTGGGAACTAGTGCCGCTGTCTCAGAGCTGGGCTGGGGGTGGAGCTGGGCTGTCAGGCCTGGGAAGGCAAGGATGACCCTTAGGAGGTCTGATGGGGGGAAGTCAATACACAGAGGGGTAGAGGCTTCAGGGAGGAGAGCAGCAGGGGAGGGTGTGCCATGGGGACCTCTGCTGGTGTTTGGAAGGGGTCCTCCGGGTCACAGACAGCAAAGGGCTGGGCTGCCCCTGTAGGGATGAACCCTAGTCCCTAAGTCCTGGGGTTTCCAAGGTCCCACTAACTGGGCCAGTACCCCTGCCAAGTCTGAGCCCAGCCCCAAGCAGCAGGTACCAAAGTCCTGGGGTTTCCAGGTCCCCCTAATTGGGCCAGTACCCCTTCCAAGTCTGAGCTCAGCCCCGAGCAGCAGGCTTCCTGGCCTTCAGTGGTCCCTTTGTCTCCTGGGACAGGATAGGCCTCAGACCAGGCAGAGGGCCCTGAGGACCAGGCTCTGAACCTGGGTGTGGTCTGTGCACCTCGCTGGGCGACAAGGACCTCAGCGAGAGGACCCAGGCTGCCCATGGCCCAGCAGCTATCCAGGCACCCTCCGCAGCCTGTGGCCAGAGGATTCTGGGGTCCCATCTCTTTCCACTGCTCAGCCCCTGGAAGCCTCTCCAGCCTGGAGCCCCTCCCAGCCCCCTCCTGCCTCCCTACTGCCCCCTAATCTCCCACATGTTCTCAGCTCAGCAGCCACAGTGATCCTTTAAAGGGGGTATCAGGCCAGGCCTCTCCTGCTCTGAACGCTCCTGTGGCTCTTTCCACACTCAGAGCACAGTCCCTGCCTTTCTTCCATCCTCCAGGCCCAGGAGGTCTGGCCTTGTCTTTATCTCATCTTCATTCCTCTCTGCTCCATTCCCACACTGGCCTCCTCCCTCTTAAACCAGACACACTCCTGCCCCAGGCCATTCCCACTGGAGGTGCCACTGCTGGACAGGACTTCTTCCGACAACCTCAGGGATAATTCCTCATGTCCTTCAATGCTTTCCTCAAGGTCACCTTCCCAGGGAGGCCCCAACTGATTGGCCACCCAAGTCAAACAGACATGTCCTAGTGGTTTAGGTCAGTGGATAGAGTGTCAGCCTGCAGACTGAAGAGTCCTGGGTTGGATTCTGGTCAAGGGCACATGCCTGGGTTGCAGGCTCCATCCCTAGCAGGGGACAAGGAGGAGGCAATCAATGATTCTCTCCCATCATTAATGTTTCTATCTCTCTCTTTCTCTCCATTTCTCTCTGAAATCAATAATATATATATATTTTAAAAACACAAATAAACAAAAAAAAAACACCCATGTTCTGTGTCCCCAACAGCCTCGCGTGGGCTTGCCTACCTCATGGCATTTTTTTCCCAGGACGGTTACCCCTTGTCACACAGACGCCTTCCTTGTTTACTGTGTTTCTTCATTCACTCTGTTTCTTCCCACACAACATATGTCCCACAAGAAAGCAGCTTTTCTGATTTTCCTTCAATGGTCCCCACATGCAGAAACACTGTCACACATCTGGCACACAACTAACATTGGTTCATGAATGACCAGTGTAGAGCCCTCCCTATGCTAGAGACACGACTTCATTAACGTGGCCTCAGACCACAGCTGTCCTGTGGCAGCTACAGCACAGCGAGCTCTCACATTGACATCAGGGCACCTGCTCTTCCCACAGAGCGGCTCTCCCTGAATCTACAGGAGACTCTGCTTCAGAAATCCCAGGGTTCCCACTGCAGCCAGCGCTAGAGGGAAGGGCAGGGAGAGAGGGTGGGCCAGCAGAGCAGAATTCCAACAGGAACTTATCTAAGATGATCAATTACAGGACCCCTCCTCCCTGCTAATTCCAGGACCTGGTTCCTTGGAGAGTTTAGGAAAAGATGGAAAGAACAATCAATTCCTAGAAGGAGCCAAGAGCAGGATGAGACTGAAAAGTCATCTCTCCATACCACGGACTCTTGTGTGCAGGGACCCCTGAGCAGGGCACAATGACAGACAACTCACCTCTGGCTGATGCTGGATGGGGGACACTCTAAAGAAGGATGAGACCAAAACTCAAAACAAGAACACAAACAGGCACAATCCTCTCCACAAACAAAGAAACAACAAATACAGTTCCAGAGGCTGAGGGCTGAGGGCAGGACCCAGGCCTGAGCCCAGGCTGACCCAGACACAGGAAGGCCTTGCTGCCCACGGGTTTGGAGGTGTTCCTCATTAGGACAATGTACAAGGCCTGGGGAGGTTGAGTCCCTGTGATGGAAAGTCCTGGGGGGACAAGGTTCTACTGAAGGGAGAAGAACAAAGGAGCAGAGAGGTGACACAGCTGAAGAGACCAGGGAGCCAACTGGGCACAGCCCTGACCACACTCGGTCCTCACAGCCTCTCCTGTCCCCCTTGCGGCAGCCTCAGCACAGCAAACACACAGGACCTGACAAGTTCTTGGTGCGTCCATTTATTTCCTCTGAAATTTTAGGATCTTCTCCTTTAATTTTTTCCATAAATATGTTTTTATTGATTTTCAGAGAGAGAGGAAAGAAGAGGGAGAGACAGACTGAAACATCAATGATGAGAGAGAATCATCCATTGGCTGTCACTTGCACAACCCTGGTGGGAACTGAGCTGAAATCTGGGCATATGCCCTGAAAGGGAATCCAACCATGACCTCTTGGTTCCTGGGTGGACACTCAACCACTGAGGCACACCAGCCGGGCTGTTCTCCTTTATGGAACCCATCACCCCTTCATGGCAAGAAGTGAAGAAGAATGCATATCCAGACTCTACTTTCAATCAGGCAGTAAGAAGCTGTAGCTGAGCGCACCAGGAAGTAAAGGCAGGAATGGGGAGGGCCCAGCCCCCACTTCTACTGGACAGGAAAGGCTGGGGAGAGGGTGTGGAGGGTAGGGGTGAGCCAGCCTCCCACCTCCTCACATTATGCTGATAGGAACTCACACATTCAGAGGTTCTTGAATCACAAAGTGGGAGCGTGAACAAATCTCCCATCACTCAGTCCCCAACAACTGCCTCACACTGTAGAAGAAAATGATCATGAACAAATTCACTTCAGTGGCTATAAGTAGTGACATTCTCAAAGGACCACCACAGGCTCACTATGTCCCAAAGAGTCCCCATCACCCAGTCCTCTCCCTTCTGCCCCAACCCCTGCTATTGTCAGGGTCTCACCGTTATAAACCGTGAGAGATATATCAGAGCCCTGGGCACCATCGCTGCCTGGGGTAGAACAAAACAGAATGAGGTCAGAGCCCCCAGGAGAGGAGACTAAGGGAGGAACTATGGGGGTGAGGTCCCCCATGGGATCCAGTCTGTACTATCACAGGATCTCAGGGGTCACACTCAATACTCACTGGCAGCCTGAGCATAGCTCCCTCCTTTTCCACCTGTGGGAAGAAAACATCCCGTGAGAAGACAGGGAGGAGGCAGGGCCATGAGGTCCTAAAGGAACTTCTAGCCCTGGAGCCTAGAGAAGTTTCCAGAACTGTGACTACAGACCCAGGGCAGGATCAGGAAACCTGAGGAAACTACACCTGTGGGGACTGGACCAACCATCCTCCCAGAGGTCTGTCCTCCTGAAGGTCTGTCCTCAGCAGGAACCTTCCACCCTGGCCTGGGAGTGCTGGGAACCAGGCCCCATCACTAGAATCATCAGGTGATGAATCTGTCCCTCATTTCCACACGTGTCTTACTAAAGAGTGAGTGTCAGCAAATAGGGCCCCACACTGGGCAACCACACGTGTGGGGATGGTACTTGCCATTAATGAAGCAGAACACACTTCTACCTGGGCTGGCAACACCCAGTGAGACAAGAAACTCGGGCCCCACCCCTTCCCTACCTGAGCGCTTCCTCCTCCACATCACAGCTCCAGTGACCACAGCTCCAGTGACCACAGCTCCAAGGATGACCAGGCCCACAACCAGGCCCACAGGGGGGATGGTGGCCCAAGGAGGCGGCTCTGGGAAGAGAAGGGGAGGTGAGGGCCTTGACCCCCAGGCCTCAGCCCCGACCCCACTGAGGTCCTCCACAGGCCCCTGCTCCCTGAGAACAGGCTCTGTGCCCACGCCCCTCCTCACCCCATCTCAGGGTCAGGGGCTCGGGCAGCCCCTCATGCTGCACATGGCACGTGTATCTCTGCTCCTCTCCACGGGCCACCACCAGGGCCGCCCACTTCTGGAAGGTCCCATCCCCCGCAGGCCTGGTCTCCACAAACTCCATGTCCTGGGTCTGCTCCTCCCCATCACGCTGCCAGCTCAGGCTGATGTCCGCAGGGTAGAAGCCCAGGGCCCAGCACCTCAGGGTGACCTCACGGTCAGAGATGGGGTGGTGGATCACGTGTGTCTTTGGAGGGTCTGAGGAGAAGGGGGAGGAAATTCAGGGACTTGGCACTGTCAGGGGACCATCCAGCAGCCCTCATGTGACCACCTGAGCGTGGACAGGGCACCTGGGGAGGGCCACGGAGCACACAAGCACCACCAGCCTGGACAGAGCACCTGGGGATGACCTCTCCTCTTTAGAAAGTTCTAGTCAGAGTGACACAGCCCAGGGCAGGAGGCAGGTCTCAGGGGGAGAAAGATTTCTGGTCCTGTCCTGGGTGGAGGCCAAAGGACTCAGAAGAGTGGGGGTCAGACCTCAGATACACTGGGGGAGGGGCAGGGAGCAGGGCCTGAGAGAGCAGGTCCCCCATGGGTCCCTGAGCCACTGCAGGGTCAATGGGAACCGCTGCTCAGTTCCTTCAGGCTTGGTCTCCCCTCTAATTGTCCCTGAGAGACTGCACCCCTAAGGTGTCCCTGAGAGGAGGGAGGGCGTCCCTGGACCTGAAAAGCCCGGCGGACTCAGTCTCCTGGCCCACAGGAGGGGGGTCTGACACTGACCCTGTGTCCTGTCTCCTTGTGGGGCCCCAGCCCCAGGGGAGAGGGGGGAGGCCCCAGGCCCCCGGTACCTGCGCGCTGCAGCGCCTCCTTCCCCATCGCCAGGAATCTGCGCAGCCACTCCATGCACTCCCCCTGCAGGTAGTGTCTCCTTTCCTCAGGCTCACCAGCCGCCTCCCACTTGCGCCGGGTGATCTGAGCTGCGGTGGTGGCCGCGGTCCAGGAGCGCAGGTCCTCGTTCAGGACGATGTAGTCGGTGCCATCGTAAGCGTACTGGTAATACCCGTGGAGGAGGCGGCCGTCTGGTCCCATCTCACAGCCCAATAGCAACTGGAGGGTGTGAGACCCTGACCCGCCCCGAGGTCAGTCCCGTACCCTGACCACCCCCACCCTCCCCCAACCCGCGGGGATAGATCCTAAACTGAAAGTGAAACCAGGTCAAATCCCCGCGGGCTCCTCCGGGTGGGGGCCGCGCGGGGCCGGCAGCCTCGGGATGAAACTCGCACCCGGACACTCGGGGCGACCCCGGCCTGTCCGTGGGGATGGGGGTCGGCCCCCGAGGCTCACCGTCCTGGCTCTGGTTGTAGTAGCCGCGCAGGTTGTGCAGGTTCAGTCGGAAAGTCTGTGCGGTGGCCTTGGCGTTCCGGGTGCTCAGGTCCCAATAGCCCGGGTCCTCCTGCCCCACCCACGGCGCCCGCGGCTCCGCCCTCTGACTCTCGGAGTCGCTGTCGAACCGCTCGAGCTGCGTGTCGTCCACGTAGACGACCTCCAGGTACCGGGCCTCGCCGCGGCCGGGACGGGACAAGGCGGTGAAGAAATGTCTCAGGGAGTGGGGGCCTGGGGGCCGGAGCGGAGGGGCTGACACCCGGGGTCCGGGGTCCGAGAGACAGGAGAGGGGAAGGGGCCCCGGGAGACGGAACAGGGGCAGAGGAGAGGGATGGAGAAGAGAGGGGTCAGGACGGGGTGGGGTGTGGGGGGTTGGGGGGGATGGAGACGCCCTTTCCCGGGGTCCTGCGGCCCCGCCGGGTGCCCTCGCTCCTCCTCCCCAGAGGCCATTCCCTCCCGACCCCGGACTCACCCGCCCAGGTCTGGGTCAGGGCCAGGGCCCCCCAGAGCAGCAGGAGGTTGGTTGGGGGCCCCGTGAGCAGCATCCTCAGGGTCTGGGGAGTCTGAGTCCTGGTGAGTTTGCAGAGACTTCTAACTGGGAGGGAGGTGACCCTGATTGGCTTCTGTAGCACCTGCCACCCAATGGGAGTGAGAACTGGGGCCGCGTCACGAGTATCCAGGAAGGAGGGCGCCCACACAGGTTGTGAGAAGGAGAAGTGAAACTGCGGGGAGGTGGGGATCCGGCCACACTGAGTTTTCCGCTTCAGTCTCCGCCCTCGGGCTGGGACCCTGAGACCAGGCCTGGGACCTGGGACGTTGCCCTGACCCCTCACCTGCACGGAGAGCTCTGTCACTCCCTATCCCTCAGTCCTGCCCAGGGGCTGTGTGAGAACCAGGGAGACTCCCCAGGCTGGGACCAGCCCTTTCCTCCCTTCTCCTCCTGGAACCCCTCTCCCTGGAATGCACTCTGCCTCCCACCCTCACCTCTGCCCTGGACTCTTCTAGAGGAAAACTCACCCTGGGACCTTGATGCCAGAGAGTGAGCTTCCTGTGAGAGGAGGCGGAGGACAGGGTCTCCTCTGTAATCCTGGAGGAGTTGGGCCTGAAAAGACCAGTGAAGGGCAGGGGGGCCCACAGTCTTGGGAAGCCTGGACATCAGGAAGCTAATCTGTAAAATGAGTGATTTCAGACGCTTCATATGCAAAGTGTCTAAACAGCTCTGCAGACAGAGCTACAAAGCTCCTCAACTCTCCTTCCCTCACAGGAAGTGTGTGGCTGGGGCTGTTACATTGTGAAGTGACCTGCATTCCCCAGCCCTGAGCTTGTCCCTGTGAGTCCCCCACACCCCCCCTACAGGAGCCCAGGGAGCATGTGTGACTGTGCATTTCAGCAGGAGCCTGTGCATCCTCACAGTCGCAGGTGCTCAGTGGGTCACAGTGCCCTTCACCAGCGCTGCTGCCCTGCCCATGCTTATGAATTACTCACATGGAAGCAGTGAGCACATTTTATCGGGACACATTATTTTTTTAACTGATTAACATAAAGTGACAATTAGTTTTTAGGCAGCCCCATGGAATGTATTAAGTAACAATGGCAAGGAACACTCTGCTAGCTCTGTAGATATATTAACTATAGATCTATAAAGCAGATTTAAATCTGAGAGTTCCACTTCTTTAGAACCTCTATCTCCACTTCTTTTCCTCACTCTTGCTTGTCCAGCCCTTCTCTGTCTCACCCCTCAGGCCTCTTCACCCCTTTGTCTCTATCACCCTCCCACTCCTGACTGTGGCAATAGTGTCACCCCCTCACCTGCCACCCAGGGTCTAGTCTCCTCACAGGGTCAGCTGTCCTGCTAATGTGAGTCACGTTGTGCAGTTTCATCTCTAAAAATGCCCCAGTGACTGCATCTCACTCTGGGAAGCCGAGTCTAGCCTGTAAGACATGGGAGCACAGGGGCTTTGGGTCAAAGTTGTCTCCCATCACATGAAGCTGCTTCCTGTACATAGTAGACAGTAAGTTAGTTGTTGTTGAATGAATGGATGGATGGATAAATATCAATTGTATATCTTTTTATCCTCACCTGAGGATATTTTCCCATTGATTTTTAGAGAGAGTGGAAGAGAGAAGGAAAGACAGAGAGTAATATCAGTGTGAGAGAAACACATCCATTAGTTGTCTCCTACAAGTGCTCTGACCAGGGCCCAGGTGGGAGAGGAGCCTGCAACCAAGGTCCCGGCCTATATTGGGAATTGAACCCGGGGCCTTCAATCCACAGGCTGACACTCTACCCACTGAGACAAACCGGCTAGAGCAATACCAATTGTATTAAAATTTTAATTGCATTACATAACATCATTAAATAAAAAACAAAAAAAGTTAGGAAAGATTTTATTACATGTAACTACTGTACATGTCAGCTCTTGAATTTATTTCAGTGGAAATAAATGCTGTGTGCTTATCTGTGGCACAGCTGAGCCTGTGTATTAGTTTCTATTACTGTAAAAAATCACCACAACTTAGTGGCTCAAAACAACCCTCATTTATATGCTCACAATTCTTCAGTGAGCGTGGTGTGGATGGGGTCTCTGGTCGGGGTCACAAGCTGTGTCCTCATCCTGAGCTTTGGACCCTTGTCTAAACTTATATAGAGATTGTAGCAGAATTCAGTTTTTCCAGTTGTGGGCCTGAGGTCCCTGTTTCCATGACAATTCCCAGGGAGGAGGAGCCTGGGGAGGGCTGCTCCCAACACCTGGTGGCACCAGCAGTCTTTACCATGTGGCCCTTTGTTTTCAAAGCCCCCAGTGGGGAAGATGGCTCACATTGAACTCCTCTCACACTTGGTATCTCTTTGCTCAGGAGGAACCCCAGTCAGCCCTCATCTGATTAGAACAGTACCACCCAGGGCAGTCTAAAGATCAACTGATTTGAGATCTACTTCCGTCTGCAAAATCCCTTCCCAGCAGCCCTAGGTTAGGGTTTGGTTGAATGACTGGGGAAGGTGAATAACCAGGTTGGTTATTGGAGACCATCATAGCACAACCTGTCCTTCCGTTAGTGTTTATTGGTCTTGGTTGGAAAATGAAGTGCAAATAAATAGATTGTTGTCAATGGTAATAAAATACATCCTGCCTATTAACCATGGAAATTCTCCTTCTCCTCCTCCTCCTCCTCCTCCTCCTCCTCCTCCTCCTCCTCCTCCTTTTCTGTCTTCCTCTCCCACTCTCTCTCGCTCCTTCTTCTTCTGCTTCTTCTACTTCTTTCCTAGCCATGTAAATTCCTACATCTTAAAAGGAAATTATATATTTATATATCTTATAATTATTTCCCAAATGAAAATTAAAGTGTAATCATTCATTCTCCCATTGGAATCTGTTTTAGTCATGTATGGCAGCATAACAAATTACTTAACACTAAATATTGTTTCAGGATTTTGCAAGTCAATGCTTCTTTTACCAGATTGTTTTCTTCAATACTCTAAATTTCACTTTGGAAAGAGTGGTTAAATGAGACAGAGTAAGAAGGAACAATAATTTGTAAGTTGCTTTTAGGGAGACCTTTAGTAGTAATATTGCCTATAGTAAGTGACAGCAAAGTTGAGAACACACAGTAGCTAAATCAAAGACTTTAAAGACTGGGCATCTCAAATAGGGGATTCATGTTCGTGTTGAATTGGTGCCAACAAATAACAGTTGACACTCACAGATGTAATCTCTATCCCATCCCCTAGTTGTAACCTCTATCCTGAGTCCTGTGCTTCTTATACTTTTGAGATACTCTTAAGATTTTCAATAAATATATACCTATCTCCAAACCGAATGTTATTTAGTTTTGCCAGTTTTAAAATTTCCTGCACAGAGGACTGGTACTGCATGGACACTCTGAGACTCAGCATTACCTAAGACAGTCACCTCTCACCTGTGAGGCTGTGCTTACACTTTTACTGTTGAAGTCTTATATTTTATACTTATAGTGAAATTGTTCTATTTTCCTATTGATGAATATGTGGCTATTCCAGTTTTGCCATAACCATTAGTGTACATGTCTCCTGGGGCATAAGGCAGGAATTTCCCCAGAGCAGGTGGGCAGGGGTGGGAATGCTGGGCCCTGTGGGGCCTGTATGGTGACCAAACTCCATGAAGCTCATGTGATTTCCAAAGTGCTCCTGGCACACTGTCATTTCTGATGTGGCCAGGGTGGGACAGTGTCAGAGGTTTCTCTTTGTCCTTCAGCACAATTACAGCCCTCACTCCACAGACAGGAACCCAATGTGAAGGTCACAACAAGGGCCACCTGTACTGATGCCGATTCTGTATGTGGAAAGTGAGACCGTAACCCTGGGACTCATCCATGGACCCAGCAGTCACACTGGGAACCGGGCTTGGGCAGGACCCCCTGTGTCACCTGCACCTGTAAGCTCCGCTGTCATAAGGGCAATGGTGATGCTGTGAGAATGGATGTCAATGCCAAGTCTAACCCGAGGCGCAATACTCAGAGTTCTGGCCATTTTTCTCCCTGGTGGAGAGTCACTGGAGTAAAGGGCTGTAGGTTCCTGTGCAGAGGGGTTGAGGGGATTGTCCCAGCACTTTCCACGGCTTCCCAGGGGCCGGCCTCCTAGGGATCTGGATGCTTCTTCAGTCAAAAGGTTCTCCAGCTGAACACTGGCTGAGGCCTGGGCACTCAGCAAGGGATCCTGGCTTTTTATTGGGCCAAACACCCTCAGCCTCCTGCCCCTTATTCTTGCTCTGTTATCTACATTAAGCACCATTCTTGTGGACTACCCTCCACCATGGTCTCAATTCATGTTTAAATCCTAACCCCCATGGTGCTAATATTAGGAGGTGGGGCCTTTGGGAGGCTGGAGCCCTCATGAATTGGATTAGTGCTCTCATAAGAGACCTGAGAGAACCCCTCCCACCTCCTGCCACCTGATGTCACAGCTAGAAGGCATCATCTATGAGAAAACAGGCTTTACCCAGACCCCGATTCTGCCAGGGTCTTGATCTTGATCCCAGCCTCCATAACTGTGAGAAATAGACTTTTGTCGTGTATAAGCCACCCAGTTATGATATTTGTTGTAGCAGCCAATACGCACTAAGACGCAGTCTGTTCTGACCCAAGCGTCCCTCTGTATCAGCTTCTCCACAGCTCCCTGCAGGTCCAGTGCCCGCCCTCCTGCCCCACTGGGGTTGTGGTGGTGGTTGTGGCTTCTGGCTGTAGTTGGTTAACTGTCACCCTTTGGTCCCTGTGTCTTCAGGGTCATATCCTTGCCCTGATATTCATGAGCCAACTCTGGGACCACCTTTCCTACTGTCATCCCAGCTGCAGAGGACACAACACCGTCCTGATGGCTGTGGTGAAAGGTGAGCCTTCTGGGCCCCCTTGTGGAGCACAGTCCTCTGGTGGGTCTCCTAGCCTCACATCCTCCACCAAGTGCCAGGGCAACTAAGTCATGTCGACCCCCATTTTGCAGTTGGACATAATTTTTTCCAGGTTATGAAGAGCTAGCCCTGTAGGAATTAGGCCCCATGTCCTGGGGTTCTTGATAAACCCATGGCCTGTGAAAGTGCCTCAACCAATACATTTTCGTTGACCCAGTCTGACATCCTGGCCCCTTGTTTTAGAACCCACACAACCCAATTTCAGAAGTGCTCCCTGGCTCCTGCATGTATGTGCTGCCTCTTTTTTGCCAGGATACCCATTGCATCAGAGGGCGAGAGCTCTGTGGCGTCTGCCAGCAGAGGGAGGAGCTAACCTTCACTAGAGAAGGACAAGCCTCCGCTCCATGCCCAGAGGGTGCAGAGGGCATCCATGACGATACACCTGTTCCAGTTTGCGGAATCCTGGCTTCTGCCCACCAGGGCCCTGACTTTCACATAACAGACCTGCCGTGGCTGAGTATCTAAAATCTCTAGATGTTATGTGACCCTCAGAATTATGCCTTCAGCTGCCATTCAACTCTACCTGCCCTCCTGTGCAGGAGATAAGGTTTCTCTGTGATCCCCGGCAGAGGCTCTCACACTAGCCAGCAGATATGTTCACCCCCTCAGATTCTCATTGTCCTTCTCTAGGGCCTCAGCACAGCTTGTAGAAGCAGTCATCTCCCTGTCTTTGTCGGTAGCCCAATCCCAATTTTTTCCCAAAGGCTTCTGTTACAGAGAACTGGAATAAATCAGAGAGTTTGGAGTTATACTTTATTCACCACGGTGGGCTTAGAGAAAATGAATTCAAATTCTAAGCAGAGCTACAAGCAGAACTTCCCTTTTTATGAAAGAGCCAGCCCTATGTGTGCTTAGTGGTTATCTCGCTGGTAGCCTTGAAAACTACACAGTTCTATCCAATTAAAAAATGCACCTGGCATGGCATTGAGAGTATGGGCATATCTAGTCTCTGGCCTACAAGGCCAGACAGCTAAGTTTATCTTCCTCATTATTCAAGCAGGCTAAAGCAGGCTAGAAAGCAAAGTTATTTTTTAGAATAAGAGGCTGTCTAAAGAATAGCAGAGAATTCCAAACAGTAGTTTTACAAAATAGGGGTTAGCCTTCTCACTTCTATCTTCACACCTCTGATAGCATTCCCCCCAAATAGAACATTGTCTCAGGTGATCACCAGTGACATCTAGCAGTTCCAGCCACCAGGTGCCCCACCTACCAACCTGGACGCTGTCCTCTTGGTCTGCAGGCAAGGGGTGAGCTAATCTTAAATCCCCACCTGTTGCCTGTGTTCTTGGACCACTCATGATGCTACTTGTGTTAGTGAGGGTCCTGTGACGTGCAGACACCAATGCAGTATTACATGTGTAAGATATTATTGGAGGAAGCACCTGCAAGAAAAAAGGGGAAGGAGCCAAAAAGGTCGAAGAGCCATCAAATCTATGGGTGCCTGCATCCCAGTGAGGGAGAGAGAATGAAGGTTGGCTGAAGGCACCCTAGACCCAGGGCAGAGGAAGGAAAGAGCAGGGAAGGTGTCCGGGAGCCTGGAGCCCAAGTCAGCCTACAGAGGAGCAATGGTCCTGCCCTAGTCGCCCTGCTGTTCCCAATCTTTGACGGGAAGAAGCCTGTGAAGAGTGAGGTCCCTGAACAAATGAAGCATCAGAGTTGAGAGCCCAGCAGCGAGACCACCAGTCAGTTATACCCCCCAGGCTTGGGTCTGGGTGCTTGTTCTCATGCTGCCGCCTGGTCTAGCGGAGGGAGAAAATGATGAGAGGAAAAGGAAGACCTGCTGGAGCAGCACCGTTAGCAGACAAGAAGGACCGAGGTCGTGTGGACAGCTGACATTTCTCTTTGCTCCGGTCTGAGTCCCTCTGGGCCCGCTCTGTTCTTAGTCCCATGGGGGAATCAAGGTGTTGTGATTGCTTTGCCCATCTGTTTCATCCTCTTCAAATTAATCTCTCCCTCTGTCTTTTTTTTTTTTTACTGTCTAACATAGTGGTTATAAATATTCATGCGTTAGTGAATGAATGAGCCAACAAATAAAATCAACTGTGGGCTTGGAAAATTAAAAGATTAGGAGAAGTGAAGTGAATGTATTAAGTTTTTAGGCAGCCCCACAGAATGTATTAAGTAACAATACAATCCAGCTGGGGATTAAGGTCCTATCTCTGCCCACTCTCCCCATATTCCTGCTGAAACTGGTTTGGCTCAATGGGTAGAGTGTCGGCCTGCGGACTGAAAGGTCCTAGGTTCGATTCCGGGTCAAGGCCATGTACCTCGGTTGTGGGCACATCCCCAGTAGGAGATGTGCAGGAGGCAGCTGGTCGATGTTTCTCTCTCATTGATGTTTCTAACTCTCTAGCCCCCTTCCTCTCTGTAAAAAATCAACAAAATACATTTTTTTAAAAAAGAAAGAAACTCTCATGTGTTTATGAAATGTGCATTTTATTTTTATTTATTTTTTTTAAATATATTTTATTGATTTTTTACAGAGAGGAAGAGAGAGAGAGATAGAGAGTTAGTAACATCGATGAGAGAGAAACATCGATTAGCTGCCTCTTGCACATCTCCCACTGGGGATGTGCCCGCAACCCAGGTACATGCCCTTGACCGGAATCGAACCCGGGACCTTTCAGTCCGCAGGCCGACTCTCTATCCACTGAGCCAAACCGGTTTCGGCAAAATGTGCATTTTAAATAGCCATATCTAAAAAAATAAAAATAAGACGTAAATAAATAAATAGCCATTTCTATTAGCACATTAAAAAGAATTTCTCAAATTTAAACACCAGATCTAGTGTATTACACAACTGCTGTAATTGCCAATGTGGTGGGCTGCAAATGTGTTTTTATTTATTTATGTACTTATTTTTCATATACAAATATATGTATATATGCATGCGTATATTTATTATTATTATTATTATTATTATTATTATTATTATTACAGAGAAGAAAGGAAGGGAGAGAGAGAATCATTGATCAGCTGCCTCCTGCACGCTGCACAGTGAGGATTGAGCCTGCAACCCCGGGCATGTGCCGAGACCGGTAATCAACTGTGATCTCCTGGTTGATAGGTTGATGCTCAGCCATGGAGCCATGCCCGCTGGGCTGCACATGTGTTTTTAAATAGGATGCTCACCTGTTTGCTCACCCCATCCGGGGAGAACTGGGAAAGGGTGAGCCACCTATGAGAAGCAAAATTCCAGCCCTAAATAAGGGAGCCTCCCTGAGGGTAGAGGAAAGTAGGATGGCGGTTCAAGGAGCAAGAAGGGGCTGCCTTAGGGGCGATGTGCCTGCTACCTCTGTCACCATAGTGATGGCCAGAATAACTTTGGTCCATCTGGTGAGTTCTGTCCTTTCTCCTGCCCACTGGAGCTGGTGGCAGAGGGGGAAGGGCTGGGCTAGCCTCCGGGGCCACCAGAGAAGACTTGTGTCTACAGTGTCATTGCTAAGGCGAGATCCCACTTCTTGGCTCGGGTATCTGACCTGCCTCCTCCCCTGGTGCCTGGTGCCCCAGTGCCTGGGCCTAGAAGTCTTTCAGCCCAGAAGTCTTTCTCATTCTGCCAGCCATATGCCTCTCCCCACCCAACTGCCCAGTTCTCATGTGTTCCCGGCATTGTAATCAGTTAGCCCCAGCTTCTCCTCCACATTTATCAGTCAGGGAACATTTGTCAGTTTAGAAAAATAATTTTGAGACTTTTGGAGGTGACATTTACCCTTTTAGAGTGGAATCTTACCTGCTGTGATGAAACAGTACTAGGCACCTTGGGCAGCCTGTGCTCGCCTCCTGCGGACATGGCTCAGTATCACCCAGACACTGCTCTAGCTTCCTCTCTCCCAGCCTCGTCCCTCTCCAATTCCAGGAATGGTAAATAGACACAAGCGATGAATGGGTTCTTTGGGTGATTTAAATAGTCATTATTGTACAAGAACAATACTCTTTGTGGAACCCTTGAAGGAATGCTCAGTTGTCTAGCATCGTTTGCAACGATGTAGGTAAAATCATCTCTGATTCAGAAGGGAATATTAAAAAAATAACTACTGGGGCTGTCCGAGGGGCGATATGTCGCAAGAGGAACATGCTACAGGTGTGGGCTCAGGTCCCAGCTCTGCCACTCAGCTGTGATCTTGAGCACGAAAGACCTAAGCTTCCAGTTCCTGAAATGTCAACTAGTCATAACACTGTAATAATACCTTGTAGGACCACCTGTGTGGCATATGTGGCATGTGTCAGCCCCCTTCCCCTTCCCAGGTGTGGTCTGTTCTCACATGTGTGCAATTCTGAAGGACCTCATGGGAGAGATGGACCAGTGCAGCCCATGGCCATGGGAAAATCTCAAGAGGAGAAGCCATTTGACTGGACCTTAGTGGTTGAAAGGTTTTGTTGACTGTTTGAGGGCTAAGTCTTCCCGATTCCCGTTTTCCCCAGTGGATTTATTTACTTGGGAGGTAAGAATGGCCAAAGAGTAGGTACACAAAAACTCACACCCACAGTCCCTTCTGCAACTGCCCAGGTGGTGTGGCAGGGAGGACTTGGGACCGTGGCCAACAGCCCTGGGGTAGTGAGTGTGGTGAAGGGGGAGCCCCAGTCCGGAAAACTCATTTCAAAGTGTCAGAGCTAAAAGGATGTCGCCTCTATGAGTGGTTTCTTCAAGTTGGTCTGCTGCCTCACTTGCTCACTAGGGTTGACCCCCTCCTTAGTCCCATGTCTGCCCTCTGAGGCCTGTTCCCCTCTGCCCTGTCTGAGGTTGGGGACAGAGCAGGAAGGGTAGGTAGGGCGTTGTACAATCGCCCTGCCCACTCTCCCCACATCCTCCGTGACTCCACATCCTGTGGCAGCAGGTTCTTAGTGAACATTTGTTCGGGGCAGGGTGCTCTGGTAACCTACCCTCATCCCTTCCACACACCTGCCCATCTGATCTCTTTCTCACAAATCTCAGGGCACCTGCTGCTCCCCACCCATCACCCAGACCAGTGATGGTGAACCTATGACACGCGTGTCAGAGGTGACAGGCGAACTCATTTTTTTGGTTGTTTTTTCTTTGTTAAATGGCATTTAAATATATAAAATAAATATCAAAAATATAAGTCTTTGTTTAACTATGGTTGCAAATATTAAAAAATTTCTATATGTGACACGGCACCAGAGTTAAGTTAGGATTTTTTAAAATGCTGACACGCCGAGGTCAAAAGGTTCACCATCACTGACCCAGACCCTGTGCTCTCTGTTTACCCCAGGTCGGGGTTTACTCGATAGCTGCCACCACTGCCCATTGTCCCACAGAACAGTTTTCCTGCTTCCTGGCCAGCAACACCTGCTGGGAACACACCTTCTCCTTCCGGGCCTGGTGGGGGGTGGGGAGCAGGAGAGGGGGGTGACAGTGAAGGGATGGGTGGAGAGGGATCGAGGGTCAGTGCTACCCTGGGTGTCCTAACCCCACTGTTGGTCCTACTGCAGGTGACACACTTTCTGGGACAGAGGAGGACACAGGAAAGCCCCTTCCCCAGTCTCATCTGGGACTGTCCCTACACAGCATCCTGCCTGACAAACCCCAGAGCCATAACGCCTGTGTGTGACAGAGTTGGACATGGCTGGTGGCTTCCTTGCATCCCCAGGGCCTTTCCCCAGTCTCTCTGCACCTTCAGTTCCCTGGGAGCACGCATCCTGGGCCTGCCATGGGGTGAGATACTGCAGCTTCTGACCCTGCCAGGAGGTGGGTCTAGAGAGCATTGGCCTCACCCGGGGTACTTATCAAGCCTACAGCTTGGGACACACAGAACAAGGATGGTCAGCGCTCGCTATGGAGCTGATTTACTCTGAACTATTCCTCACGTCACTTCCATGCCACTGCTCACCTCCTTAGACACCCCTCTCTTATTTCACCCGGAAATCTGACCACTTCCGGGCTCTGACCTCTGGTCCCTTCCTCCTCTAGGCAGCAGCAAAGACCCAACTCCCACCAGGCCCACTGTTTGCAGGAGTTTGCACAGTAAAGGTGCTAAGCCCTTCGTGACTCAATGTCTTTCACTCCACAGCACAGACACATCTAAGGTGGGGCTGGGTCCAGGAAAAGGACAAGCACAGGCTCATCTGGACTGTACCCACTGGTGCCCGGGTCCCCACCCTTCCAGCTCCACTTCTCCCCCCATTTTCTTTCAGGAGTAGCCACACCACTTTGGAGATCCCCAATGTGCTAGCTGGCTTACTCACATCTCAATCCCAGCTGGGGGTTAAGGTCCTATCTCTCCCACCAGGTACCTGGCCCAGAGCAAAGTGTGGGAACATGGATGTGTATCTGTGTCAGTTGGGGATTCTAACATAAACTTTCCCCCCATGACCTTGGTGGGGCACTGGAACTAGAAGTTGAGAGGTGCTTTGAGGAGTTGATACAGGAAACTAGAAGTCACAATATTCAATTTTGCAGAAGGGGCAGCTGGAGGAGGAGGCCATTTCCTGTTCCTCACTCCCTCTCTGAGGCTGGCCTAAGGTGCTAGACGTGGGGATGCAGTAGGTGCTCCGTGGGCCTGACCTTAACTTGTCCTCACTGCCCTCTTCTGACCATCACTGGTCATGGGCTGGCCCCCCTGGCTCCGTGGAAGGGCCTCCACCTGGGATCCTGGACACTGCAGAGTACCTGTAGTTTCCCCTTTCCAACCATTGATGTTGAAATCTCTCTCTCTCTCTCCCTATTTTTTAATTCTTGTTTTTGTCTTTTTTTGTGAAAAATTAACATAAAATACTATATTAGTTTCAGGTGTTGCTAAGAGAATGAAAGTTCTCATTACAAGAAAAGAATTGCAACTATGCGTGGTTACAGATGTTAACTAGACTTACTGTGATGACCATTTTACAATACTGTATATATACAAATAACAAATGTTTCTGTTTACTCCCGAAATGCTATCTTGACCCCTCTGTGAGAACCTTTGATTTTGGAGTCCCTCCAAAATCATTCCAGACCACCATGTACTATTGTGTGCATCACACACACACACACACACACACACACACACACACACACACACACAGTCTTCTCTTCCTGAGCCAGGCCCTCCAAGAGCAGCAGGTCTGCACTCACCTGGGGTCTCTCTGCCCTGAGCCAGAGGGGAGCTCAGCATCACCAAGGACACCATCAGAGCTGCCATCCAGGGGGCCCCAGTGACCTGCAGGACCACCATCCTGGAGCCTTTGAAAGGACAGGCCGGACAAGAGAATCCCAGTCACAGCAGCGCTCACTCCATGGGCCTCCCTCCTAAACTATTAGAGTTCATGAGCCAGGACAGCCTCCTGCATCCCCTGGGTGTGGCCAGGTTCTAAAAAGGAACCAATTAGTAGGAATGGTCACTGTCCAGGCAGAGGGTTGGGGGGAAAGCTCAGGATCCTCCAGGGATTAAGATTCACTGAAATGGTCATGACCAAGGCTTTTAGAATGTAGTTTCTCATTTGCCGTGGACATGACCACAAAACATTTCCCCAATAGGTTTGTTTTCTGCTATGTTGGTACCATAGCATTCAGCCTACTGGGAACATTAAAAAAAAAAAGATTCACTGAAGACAGTGTAAGAAGAGGGATCCTGCCTGAGCCACTGGTGCCTCATGGGGCTTGTTTATGCTTTCCTTGATCAGGAGCAGATACCAGGCATATCATTCCCCTCCATGGTGACTGCAATCCCCCCCCCCCTCCGTCCCCCCGCATGTTTTGGGAAGAAGTCCTAAGCAGTGTGTTAAAGATCCAGAGGGATTAGCCCCCGCTACCTCAACACTCTGAACACCATCCTTTCTTTGCATTTCAATATTATTTTTTATAATTTTAAAATACCAAACCATTCGCCCAAAGAAATTTACAGACGGCTCCTGGTAGGTGGTAAATATCCTCTTACCTAAATACAAAGCCTAAGGGACAAAATGAGCATGTTTCCAACAAAAAATTAAGCACCATAAAGATGTGGATACAGTAAACAAAACACTTAAAATTATTTAACTAGAGTTATCTATTTGAGCGAGGATGTGTTACAGGAAGGCAATCACACAGGCTTTGAGTGACATTTCCTGTCTGTCAGGCCTCTCTCTGGCTACTTCCTGGCTCTCTGAACATGGAGCAGTTATGTAAGCGTCGGTGACTTAGTTTCCTCTCCTTTAGAATGGAGATTATTGTGGAGCCTATGTAACCGGTTTAATTGTAAATCTAATTGGGATAAACTCAGTATTTGTGATTCTGATAAAACAGAGCCTTGCTCATAGGAAGATATCAAAAAATGTTTGTTATAATACAAGACTAGTTCAAAGCAGAAAAACATTTGTTGGTTGTTGAATAAATATAACATCATTACTTTTAGTAAGTTCGATCATTTTGTTAATAAGTAACAGGCTTTGACTACACTTTTACACAAATTTATGATAAAATAAATAATTTATGAAGCAAAGAATAAACTTCACATTCAGTGGAAAAATATTAGAGAAAGACATAAAGATAAAAATTCAAAAAGAAATAAAAGGATAATTAGAAATAATTTAAAATTTTACATTTTGATTATATGTCTGGAAACATCCATCCATCATCAAACTCCTCCAAAATTATCAGAGGTATAAAATGATAAATGTAATACATTTGATAACAATAAAATGAATTCCTATATGATACTAAGAATTAACAGTAAATTATAAAGATAATTATCTATTTGGAACAGTAATTAGACATTAAAAATACTCAAGGGTCCACTTCAATAACATATTTCCAAGCACCCTCCCACCCCCATTAAAAGGAAGGTGATCATAATGTCTCCTTTTAGGGTTCTGCTTCGAACCTCCCATCCCAATGCAGGCCCTGACAGCCCTCTCACCTTTCCCAGCAGAGCCAGCACCCTGTTCCCATAGAGGTGCCCCTTCCCAGGTTGTCTGATTGGCTGAGCCCCATTATGCTGACTTCTCTCCCCCTCCTCCCTCCACAGAGGAGGGAAGTAAGTGCAGGAGTCAGCTCCTCCCTGCCCTTCCCTGCCTCCTCTCCTCACTGTCTGGCTCCTGTGGCCACAGCTGATGCTCCAGGAATAGTAAGGAAAAGAAGACAAGCCTGCCCTTGCCCTGAGTGAGGAGGGTTGCAGGCCTGTGGTCACAGGAGTCACGGTTGATTTGCCACATCCCCTGGCCACCCTCACTTCATCGCTCCATCCTTTCTGCACAGCAGGAAGGAGAGTGAGAAGCTAGGAAACTTCCTGGGTCAGTGGGAAGGGGACACTGAGACAGAAAATTAAACAAGGCCAAACAATTTGAGCCACGACAGCCAACTAGTGAAGTGAAAGACCTTACCTTCTCTAACCAGGACACTCCCCTCCCTAATTGGAGAGGACATAGCTTAAATCACCCTGGCCAGGGAAAATAGAGAACAAAGGCCCAACTAGTGCCATTATTGCCAGCTAATCCCAAGGACAGATGAAGCTGGGGTGCAAATAACAAAAACCCATTACAGCCAGATGACCCAAGATAAAAGTAAAACAGTAAAGCCGACCAAAGAATAAGCCCAAACTCCCTAGGCTCATTTTGATGTATCAGCATATTAAAAACTCACCTGGAAAGCTGATGAATATTTCACTGGAACCCTCCCCTATGATTGTCGCTGTTAGGTTAGGTGTCTCAGGAAGCGGCATAAGAAATAAAGAGTCGAGTGAATCAGAAAAGAAAAGGAAAGGAAAGGTTTATTGCGTCCCCAGGAGACCCACGTACCCCAAGGACAGGGCACGTGGATTCACGCCAACAGGGAGGGGGGCGCTTTTTTTTATACTGCAGTTGTGTGAGGGGCGGGGACATGAGCTGAGGTATTCAGCTGAGAAAGTTTCCGCTGCAGGGGGTCAGCAAGGTATTCAGGAAGGAGTCAGTATCTGTGTGGGGGTCGTGTTGATTCAGGGAGAAGCCAGTATCTGTGTCTGGCATGCTGATCTGTTAGAAATGGCAGGGGAAGTCCATTATCTGCATGTATCCGATCCTGGGTTCTCTCCGACCTAACAGTCGCCTGCAGAAAAGAAGATAAAAAAAAAACCCAAGACAAAGACCCAGTGCAGCTAGCTCACTGTAGAGCACGCCCATACCCCTTCGCAGGCATGAAGTTTTGACCTCCTCCTAAACTCTAAGCATCCCCAGGAGACTTGCTGCCAGGGGAGCAGTGGGCAGCGGGAGCTCATCCTGGGCTCACCCCTGACCCTGTCTCCAAGGCCCGCTTTCTCTCATTTACCAGGGAGCTAACAGCAGTATAAAAAAAGCGCCCCCCTCCCTGTTGGCGTGAATCCACGTGCCCTGTCTTTGGGGGTACGTGGGTCTCCCGGGGACGCAGAATAAACTTTCCTTCCTTCCTTCCTTTTCTGATCAACTCTTTTTATTTCCTTCGCCGCCTCCTGAGCCATCTAACCTAACACTTCTTTCTTCTGTTTCTTGTGTTAACGCAAAAACATTCAAACCTGTTAAGAATTTTTGTGAGTTCATTTGATCCAAACTGTCAACAATTGCGAGGAAGCAGAATCTCAACGGATTGGGATAATGCTCCAGAGAATGGCGGTTTTTCACCTTGTTTTATAGACATAAGTGGGATACATGAAATCCATTGGTGATAGGTTAGAAAGGCGGGAGAAAGCAAAGCGGGGAAACCTCTGGGATTGGATAAAATGTAAAATGATAGACACATACTTCTTTTACTTAGGTGAGTGCAGGATAGTTAATAAACAATTAGCATGATAACAATAACAATGAAAGAATTTATGGTCTCTGGCGCATTTGATTGTGCCCTCAGGGGTCCAGAAAAAGGGAAGTTACAAGTTACCCAGACATTTCATAGTTGTGTTTGTGTAGATGCAAAAAGACAATAGGCTCAGTTAAATGGACCTTATTAGTGAAGATACTGGCCTAGGACATAACTACCCACCACCACTGCTTTTAGTTTAATTTCAGACCATCCTTTGTGGTTGCTTCAGGTCTTTAAGTTTGCAAGACCGCCATGCAGGCCTTTCCTGAGCTTGTCAGGTTCCCACGTGGCCTTTTTTTCCATCCACTCTAGGGAGCCAAAGCCAAGTGCCACCTAGGCTCTCTCCTGTTGCTTCTTCTCCCCCAAGTCCTTCCTTTGTTTCACTGCCCCCAGCTTTAATAAATGTCCTCGCAAAAGCTCCTGGACTCATTTCATGAAATCTTTGCTACACCAAGTCAGGTAACACTGCAGCAGCGATTTGCAACCTCCTCCATCTCATGGCACCCACCAAGTAATGACTGAAATTGTGCAGCACACACTGCAGCCAGCCTGAGGCAGACCCGCTCTGTGTCAGCCCCTGTCCTGTAACACACAGACCCCTCTACATATCCTTCTGAGTCAGTCACACCTTCAGTCTTCACTCCCTTGGAAATGAGGGGAGCTGGTCCCAGATGCAGGGCATGATTTGGGAGGGGAGCTGTGACAGGGGAGCATGGCACTGGGCGCTGACTGGGGCAGGGGTGGGGGCAAACAAGACGCAGGAGCTGCTCATGAGCAGGGAGAGAGGCACCTCTGTGGGTGTCACATCTGCTGAGCCCTCAGCCTGTGCCTCGGGGGGGGGGGGGGGTCTCACTCTGCATCAGCGATTTGCACTTTTCCGTCTCAGGGCACACTCTAATGACTGCAATTCTGCAGCTCACCAAAAATATAGTGTACTTTTGCCAATCTGATTCTTTAAAAAGGTGTAATTTGGATTCACTCACCCCAGATGGCCATTTTGTGTCCGTTGTTGACATTTTTTTCATTTGACAATCTAAGGGAAAAGAGGTCAGTGCCCCTGACTAAAGCCGGTTACTGCATGTTTTAAAAATTGTGGCGCCCAAGGGTGGAAGTAGAATGCCCAAGGCTGCAGTCATGGCGCAGGAAGAGGAAGATATTCGGGACGACAGTTTGAAGGAGAAGCAGAAGGCGACCAAGGCCAGGTGTCCTCCAGTCAATGGAAGTACGAGTACTGGACCCGACAGTGGGTGTCCCGGCACAGGCGTGGGGAGATGCTCCGGAGAAGCTTTCGAGCAACGTGCAATGGCCACGCTTGGGTCCATGACAGATACTGAGACGGTGGAGCCCCTCCTAGCAGTACAAGTAGAAACACAAGGAGCGGGTTTCTGTTTCGCTTTTTGGATGATTGGCTCTGTAAATTCAGTGCTGAGGAACTCTTCCTGCCTCAGGAAATGAAAGTACTTAGTCTTGAGCAAGTAAATGTCAAATTACGGTCAACTGGGTGTGGAGAAGAGTTCTCATTGCCCAAGCATCCTCAGGGAATGGAAGTCAAGGCAGTAGCATAGTCAGCCATGCAGGTCTACACTGAAGGGAAGCCAGAGGGTTTGTGATCATTGACATTTAAGATGAAGAAGAAACTCCTATGAAGAACTGTTTTGTTTTCTCTTCCTTTTGAGAAGATACCATGATATAAATTCTACAGTCTCCGACGATATATGATGGTTTGCAGAACAGAAATTTTTTGCTTAAAGTGTGACTTTCACAAATGGAAAATCAAGGCACAGCCTTCGTCTGTATTAACCAGATATTCGAATGTTAAAGAATTCTTCCAGTGGCAAGTGTGGTTCCTTATTTATTAACTCCTTGCTGTGGCAACAGGTGCCTCACGCCCTTCCGGTGGAATGCCAGCCCTCCAGCCTGGTCCCAAAAGGGAGCATTCGTGTAAACAGTAACCTGAGAGATACTGAAGCCTTATGCTCTTATCGAATCCAATTTGGGAGAAAACATGATAATTTGAGGAATTTTACAATCAAGATTTCACTTTCCCTCCAAATTGGTCAAGACATATATTTTCAATATGTATATTAAGAGAGGTTGTATTTCAGATGGCTGTAGGACAGAGCCATCCTGTATTCCAGTTGGATATCTTAGAAGAAATAATTCTAATCGGACAATTGGAAGACTTCTCTAGAAAGAGCCCTGAATTGCTATCTCACTTTTTTTAAAGCACTGATGTATTGATACTTTCTTATTTTCCCATAAGAAAAATTTAATGGCCTTAAAAATGGGCCCTTCTATCATGTACTTTTATATTAAAGCCAATATATTTATATAGTTAAAGAAAAATGGGAAAATTTAAAATTTTCTTTTGGTTTTTAAAGATTATTTAAGCTCTTCATTTCTGAGAGAACAGGAGGCCGGGAAAACAACTTTAAAATTATCTGAACTTTTGTCTGGCCACGGTTGCTCAGTGGTTGAGCGTCAACTCATGAACCAGGAGGTCACAGTTCTATCCCAGTCAGGCAACATGCCTGGGTTGTGGGCTCAATTCCCAGTGTGGGGGGTGCAGGAAGCAGCCAATAAATGATTCTCTCTCTTCATTGATGTTTCTATCTCTCCCTCTCCCTCTCCCTCTCTGAAATAAATAAAAGTATATTTAAAATGTAAAAAATAAGTAAATCAATAAAAATTGTGATGGCACTTGCGTTGAAAATCACTCTCTCAGTACTGCTGTGCCGGATCAGCCTCTTTGCAATCCCACTCAAACCATCTCCTCCTGGGTTCAAGTTGCTCCCAGCTAAATCGTCCATGGCCTCCAGGGTGAAAAGGAAGGCTTTACATGCCCTGCACCTGAATTCTTCCTCCTCCTGCCAGTTCTTCTCAGGTAGCGATTTCTTCAAAAGATTCCTGAGTTACTTTAAATCCTGACTCAATCTCTGTTCTTTCCTTTGCACGTTTAATGTACTGTATGTCTCAAGAATATCAATTGCCCCTTCACACCCCAGTCTCCTCAATCACCCACTGGGTGTCCTCGATGCTCCTCCTCCCAATGGCTCCTCAGCAAATGGCTCCAGGAAGCAGCAGCCACAGTGCCCCGCACCCACCCGGAGCGACAGGGGAGGAGGAGGACTTACCATTTTAAACTGCAGATTTTCCTTGCTGCTTATTTTTATTTTTTCACTAGAGGCCCGGTGCACAAAATTCATGCATGGGGGTGGAGGGGTGTCCCTCAGCCTGGCCTGTGCCCTCTCGCAATCCGGGAACCCATGGGGTATGTCCGACTGCCAGATTAGGCCAGATCCCACAGTTGGACATCCCTCTCGCAATCCGGGACCTCTGGTCCTAACCACTGGCCTGCCTGCCTGATTGCCCCTAAACACTCTGCCAGCCTTCCTGATCGCCCCTAACCATGGGTGGCTGCCTGGCTCCCTCCCTCTCAGCCACAGATGGTCACCTGGGCTGGGGTCCCTCCCACCATCTTGCCCCTCCCTCACAGCCTCAGAGGCTTCCTGGATCCTGCAGCAGCCGCCCGCTCAGAGGAGCTGGAAGGTCTGGAAGGACGAAGGTCCAGAATGACTTCCACTCTAATTAGCATATTACCCTTTTATTATATAGGACTAGAGGCCCAGTGCACAAAATTCATGCACTGGGGAGAAAGGGGGGTGTCCCTCAGCCCAGCCTGCATCCTCTCAGTCTGGGACCCCTCGGGGGATATCCACCTGCCAGTTTAAGCCAGCAGTCAGACATCTCTCTCCCGGTCCAGGGCTCTTGCAGTCCGGGACCCCTCAATCCTTACTTCCTGCCACCACCACTGGGCTGGCCAGCCATGAGCCTGGTTTCTGGCTGAGAGGAGCTCCCTCTGTGGGAGTGCACTGACCTCCAACGGGCAGCTCCTGCATTGAGCGTCTGCCCCGTGGTGGTCAGTGTGCATCATAGTGAGCATTGTTCCGCTGTTCATTCGATTTGCATATGCTTTTATTATAAGGGGTGTTTTTACTGATTTTTTTTTCTCTTAGAGAGAGGAAGGGAGGTAAAGGAACATGGATGAAAGAGATACATGGATAGGTTGCCTCCTCCACAACACCTATTGAGAATCAAGCCTGAAACCCAGGCATGTGTTCCTACCAGGTTCATTGAACCTGGGACATCTTAGTGCAGGGGCCCACGCCTAGTCAACTGAGCCACACTGGCCAGGGCCTTCTGTTTATTTTGAAGTAATTCTGTATCTTACTTTGGGTTTGTGGAGTCAGCTGTGGAGTCAATTAAGTACAGGAGGCAGCTGATCAATGATTTTCTCATCACTGACGTTTCTATTTCTCTCTTCTCCCTTCCTCTTTGAAATCAATAAAAATATATTTTTTGAAAAAGGAGCAGAGAGATGACCCAGCTGAGGAGAGACCACTTCAAAGCCCAGGATGCACTGACCAGGAAGTGGACACAGCTCCTGACCACAGTCGGTGCTCACAGCCCCTCCTGTTCCCACCTGCAACAGACTCAGCACAGCAAACACATGGGTTCTAGAAAGTTCTCAGTGATTCCAATTATTCCCTCTCAAATTTTAGAATCTTCTCCTCTACTTAACCCATCAGCCCTTCATGGCAAGAAACGGGAAAACAAATTCACATCCAGAGTCTTATTTCAATCAAGGCAGTAAGAAGTTGCCACTCAGTGCACCATGAAGTACAGACAGGGATGGGGAGGGCCCAGCCCCCGCTGTGCTGGACAGGAAAAGTGGGGGGAGGGGGCGAGCCTCCCACCTCCTCATGTTATGCTGATAGGAAGGCACACACATGCAATGCCCTTTGCAGAAAGAAATCAGATCTTCTTCATTTATTTTTTATTGAAAATAATTTTAATTGATACATCACAAAAGCATTGAACATGCAAGTAATGTTAATAAAAATGTTTAAATAAAATATTTAAAACAAAACAGCAGTGCAGAAAATAAACTGTGTGCATAATCACACATATTTTAACACTTCCACATTCATTTGGGAACTTGGGCCTTTCAATTTTGGAACCATGTTAACTTACAGGCAAATGAAGGAATGTAATGAACATATTCTACAGAAAGTTATAACCTGGAAAACTACTTCCCTAGAGTATTATTGCCAGACAGTAATTAAATGTTTTTGAGAATCAACAATCTGAATTTATTTTTTTTAAATCAGAGGTTCTTGATGTTTGGGCTATCAGACAATATAATCCTTAATGGCCATTTGTACGCTTCCCACCACAGGGGAGCAAGAGCAGGAAAAACTTTTTTATTTGTTTTTTGTTATTTTTTTTCCAATTTTTTTATTGCTTAAAGTATTACAAAGAGTATTACATATGTCTCATTTTTTCCCTGCCCTTAACAATCCCCCAGCCTCCCCTACATCCCAGTGTCTTATGTCCATTGGTTATGCTTATATGCATGCATAGAAGTCCTTTGGTTGATCTCTTACCCCTCCCTCCCGCCCCCCCAACCCTCCCTGGCCTTCCCGCTGTAGTTTGACAATCTGTTCGAGGCAGCTCTGCCTCTGTATCTATTTTTGTTCATAAGTTTATAATGGTCTTTATTATCCATGAATGAGTGAGATCATGTGGTATTTTTCCTTCATTGACTGGCTTATTTCACTTAGCATAATGCTCTCCAATTCCATCCAGGCTGTTGCAAATGGTAAGAATTCCTTCTTTTTTATAGCAGCATAGTATTCCATCGTGTAGATGTACCACAGTTTTCTAATCCATTCATCTACTGATGGGCACTTTGGCTATTTCCAGATCTTAGCTATGGTGAATTGTGCTCCTATGAACACAGGGGTGCATATATCCTTTCTGATTGGTGTTTCTGTTTTCTTGGGATATATTCCTAGAAGTGGGATCACAGGGTCAAATGGGAGTTCCATTTTTAGTTTTTTGAGGAAACTCCATACTGTCTTCCATAGTGTCTTCCAAGAGCAGGAAAAACTTGCTAGATACCAGGAGTTAGACCATGTAAGCAATTGAAATTTTCCAAAAGACACCTGATTCCACACCTGCATTCTATCCCCATTCCAACCCACCTATTCAGCCCCCAGACCAGAGTTTCCTGCCAGTGACTGCATATAAGGACATGGATATCTTGGGTGTTGCCATCATCCACCCAACCTCCACTTGGCTCGATGCTGTGCAGCCCTTCCCTTTGGGTATCCCATCCCCCACCCTCTTTCCTTAAATAAATTCGTTTTTTCTTTATTTCCATTCAAGATGGCTATGTAGCCTGCCCACGTATCACCATGCTAACCTCTCACTTGAGTCACAAAGTGGGAGTGTAGACAACTGTCGCATGACTCAGTCCCCCACTGAGCACCACAAAGTAAAGACAGGGATGGGGAGGGCCCAGCCGGGCTCTGATGGACAGGAAAGTGTGAGAAGGATGAGTGGTGGGCAGGGGTGGGCCAGCCTCCCACCTCCTCACTTTATGCTGATAGGAACACACACATCCAAATGCCATTTGCAGAAGGAAATCAGAGGTTCTTGAATCACAAAGTAGGAGCTCGAACAAATCTCCCATCACTCAGTCCCCCACAAGGCACGTGCCTCATGCTGTGGAAGAAAATGATCATGAAATATTCAGCTCTGTGGCTGTAAGTGATGACATTCTCAACAACCCATGCAGGCTCACTATGTCCCAAAAAAAACCCATCACCCAGATCTGTCCCCTCGTTACATCGGGGTTTTACCTTTAAAAGCCAAGAGAGATTGATCAGAGCTCTGGGTACTGTAGCTGCCTGAGGTAGAACAAAACAGGACGTGGTCAGAGCACCCAAGAGAGGGACTAAAGGAGTAACTATGGGGGTGAGGTCCCCTATGGGCTCCCCTATGCACTGTAATATGGTCTCAGGGGTCACCCATCCATACTCACTGGCAGCCTGGACATAGCTCCCTCCTTGTCCACCTGTGGGAAGAAAACATCCTGTGAGAAGACAGGGAGGAGGCAGGGCCATGAGTTCCTAAAGCAGCGGTTCTCAACCTGTGGGTCACAACCCCTTTGGGGGTTGAACGACCCTTTCACAGGGGTCGCCTAAATACATCCTGCATATCAGATATTTACATTACGATTCATAACAGTAGCAAAATTACAGTTATGAAGTAGCAACGAAAATAATTTTATGGTCGGGGGTCACCACAGCATGAGGAACGGTACTAAAGGGTCACAGCATTAGGAAGGTTGAGAACCACTGCAACCTAAAGGAACTCTTAGTCCTGGAGCCCAGAGAAGTTTCCATATCTGTGACTAGAGACCCAGGGCAGGATCAGGAAACCCGAGGAAACTACACGTGGGAGACTGACCAACCATCCTCCCAGAGGTCTGTCCTCAGCAGGGACCTTCCACCCTGACCTGGGAGTGCTGGGAACCAGGCCCCATCACTGGAATCATCAGGTGATGAATCTGTCCCTCATTTCCACACGTGTCTGACTAAAGAGTGAGTGTCAGCAAATAGGGGCCCACACTGGGCAACCACACGTGTGGGGATGGTAGTTGCCCTTAATGAAGCAGAACACACTTCTGCCTGAGCTTGCAACCCCCAGTGAGACAAGACACTCGGGCCCACCCCTTTCCCTACCTGAACGCTTCCTCCTCCACATCACAGCTCCAGTGACCACAGCTCCAAGGATGACCAGGCACACAACGAGGCACACAGGGGCGATGGTGGCCCAAGGAGGCGGCTCTGGTAAGGGAAGGGGAGTTGAGGGCCCTGACCCCCAGGCCTCAGCCCTGACCCCACTGAAGTCCTCCACAGGCCCCTGCTTCCCTGAGAACAGGCTCTGTGCCCATGCCCCTCCTCACCCCATCTCAGGGTCAGGGGCTCGGGCAGCCCCTCATGCTGCACATGGCACGTGTATCTCTGCTCCTCTCCACGGGCCACCACCAGGGCCGCCCACTTCTGGAAGGTCCCATCCCCCGCAGGCCTGGTCTCCACCAGCTCCATGTCCTGGGTCTGCTCCTCCCCATCACGCTGCCAGCTCAGGCTGATGTCCGCAGGGTAGAAGCCCAGGGCCCAGCACCTCAGGGTGACCTCACGGTCAGAGATGGGGTGGTGGGTCACGTGTGTCTTTGGAGGGTCTGAGGAGAAGGGGGAGGAAATTCAGGGACTTGGCACTGTCAGGGGACCCTCCAGCAGCACGAGGGAGCCCACAAGCACCACCAGCCTGGACAGAGCATCTGGGGATGACCTCTCCTCTTTAGAAATCCTAGTCAGAGTGACACAGCCCAGGGCAGGAGGCAGGTCTCAGGGGAGAAAGGGATTTCTGGTCCTGTCCTGGGTGGAGGCCAAAGGACTCAGAAAAGTCGGGGTCAGACCTCAGATACACTGGGGGAGGGGCAGGGAGCAGGGCCTGAGAGAGCAGGTCCCCCATGGGTCCCAGAGCCACTGCAGGGCCAATGGGAACCGCTGCTCAGTTCCTTCAGGCTGGTCTCCCCTCTAATTGTCCCTGAGAGACTGCACCCCTAGGTGTCCCTGAGAGAAGGGAGGGCGTCACTTTCGGGAACTGGATCTGAAAGAAAATTCCCTGGCCCAAAGGAGAGGCGTTCTTCCTCTGATCCCATTCCCTTCTCCTTGCAGGACCCCAGCCCAGGGGAGAGGGGGGAGGCCCCAGGCCCCTGGTACCTGCGCGCTGCAGCACCTCCTTCCCCATCGCCAGGTATCTGCTGAGCCACTCCAGGCACTCCCCCTGCAGGTAGTGTCTCCTTTCCTCCGCTACACCTTCTGCCTCCCACTTGCGCCGGGTGATCTGAGCTGCGGTGTCGGCCGCGGTCCAGGAGCGCAGGTCCTCGTTCAGGGCGAGGTAGTCGGTGCCGTCGTAGGCGGACTGGTCATAACCGCGGACGAGGCGCCCGTCGGGTCCCATTTCGCAGCCAAACATCAACTGGAAGGTGTGAGACCCTGACCCACACCCCTGGAGGTCAGGTCCCGCCCACCCAGCCCGGACTCCATCCAACCCTCAGGATGAAGCCGAAACTGAAAGTGCAACCAGGCCCTCCCGGGTGGGGGCCAGGAGGGTCACGCGGCTCAGGGTGAAGCTCGGACCCGGACAATCGGGGCGACCCCGGTCCGGCCGTGGGGATGGGGGTCATGACAGGGTCCCAGGCCCGGGGCCCAGGGCTCACCGTCCCGGCTCTGGTTGTAGTAGCCGCGCAGGATGTCCAGGTTCAGTCGGAAACTCTGTGCGGCGACCTCGGCGTTCCGCGTGTTCAGTTCCCAGTAGCCCGGCTCCTCCTGCTCCATCCACGGCGCCCGCGGCTCCATCCTCGGGCTCGCGGAGTCGCTGTCGAACCGCACGAACTGAGTGTCGTCCACGTAGGCGACGACCACGAAGCGGGGCTTGCGATGTCCGGGCCGGGACTCAGCGGTGAGGAAATGTCTCAGGGAGTGGGGGCCTGCGGGCCGGAGGGAGGGGCTGACACCCCCGACCATCCTCCCAGCGCCGTTCGGGGCCGAGGTCTGTAGGACAGGATGGGGTCCGGCTTTGGGGGTCTGGGCGGGGGGGGGGGGAGGTGTGGAGACGCGCCAATTCGGGGTCCTGCGCCCCCGCCGGGTGCCCTCGCTCCTCCCCCGCAGAAGCCGTTCCCTCCCGACCCCGCACTCACCCGCCCAGGTCTGGGTCAGGGCCAGGGCCCCCCAGAGCAGCAGGAGGTTGGTTGGGGGCCCCGTGAGCAGCATCCTCAGTGTCTGGGGAGTCTGATTCCTGGTGAGTTTGCAGAGACTTCTAACTGGGAGGGAGGTGACCCTGATTGGCTTCTGTAGCACCTGCCACCCAATGGGAGTGAGAACTGGGGCCGCGTCACGAGTATCCAGGAAGGAGGGCCCCACACAGGTTGTGAGAAGGAGAAGTGAAACTGCGGGGAGGTGGGGACTCCACAACACTGAGTTTCCCGCTTCAGTCTCCGCCCTCGGGCTGGGACCCTGAGACCAGGCCTGGGACCTGGGACGTTGCCCTGACACCTCCCCTGCACGGAGAGCTCTGTCACTCCCTCTCCCTCAGTCCTGCCCAGGGGCTGTGTGAGAACCAGGGAGACTCCCCAGGCTGGGACCAGCCCTTTCCTCCCCTTCTCCTCTTGAAACCCCTCTCCCTGAAATGCACTCTGCTTCCTACCCATTATCTCTGCCCCTTGACACTGGTAGGTCGCTGAAGGAGGAAAGCACAAGGCCAGAATGGTGAGGGATTACAAATTTATTCAATCATCCGCACACTAGGTGGCTGAGCCCCAGATGGCTCCAGCACCCAGTGACAGGAGTCAGCTCTTTTTAAAGGACTTAATGGCAGGCTTTTGTAGGCGGAGAGTTCTCTGTGCAGGTCTGGAGGGGAGAGATAACAGAATGTGGTCTCAGCAAGTAAAGTGTGGTCTCAGCAAAAGGGAATGTCCATAGTGAAATGGCCTGAAAAGTCAGTTCCTGGGGGAGGGGTAATAATTCAATTGCTCAATCAAACCTAACAGACACTTCTAGAAAAAAACTCTCCCTGGGAAATTGATGCCAGAGAGTGAGCTCACCCTGTGAAAGGGAGAGGAGGGTTTTCTCTTTAATCCTGAAGGAATCTTACCTGAAAATATTGGATAGAGATTCTCAACGATAAGTCAACTACAGTGGGGAACACAACCTGGGAACCCTGAACATCAGGAATCTCATCTGTAAAATGAGTGATTTCAGAGGCTTCATATGCAAAGTGTCTAAATAGCCCTGCAGCCAGAGTTACAAAGCTCCTCAATTCTCCTTCCCTCACAGGAAGTGTGTGACTCCAGACTGGTTGTTCACCTTCCCCAGCCATTCCACCAAATAAAATATTGCTTGCATTAATTGATTAGTTTCTTCAATGCTCTAACTTTCACTTTTGGAGAAGTTTGAGATAGAGGAAGGAGATACAATAATATTTGTCAGATTTTCTTAGTAATGCCATTAATCATAATGTTCCCTACAGTAACTGGAAACAAAGTTGAGAACACACAGTAGCTAGATCAAATAGTTTAAAGACCGGGCATCTCAAATGGGGCATTCCTGTTCATGTCGAATTGGTGCCAACAACCATCAGTGGACACAGTCCTGTCCCCCAGATGTAACCTCTCACTGATTCCTGTGCTTCTTATACCCTTGAGATACTCCAAAGATTTTCAATAAGTATATACAGATCTCCAACCCGAATCTTTGCCAGTTTTACATTTGCACAGAGGACTGGTACTTGCATGACCCTCGGAGACTCAGTGTTACCTAAGGGTCATCTCTCACCTGTGAGGCTGTCCTTCCATTTTGAGAGCTGAATCTTATATTTTATGATTATCCTGAAATCCTGCTATATTCCTATTGATGTATATGTGGTTGTTTCAGTTTTTGCTAAAACATTCGTGTACATGTCTCCTGGAGCACAAGAGAAGAAATTCCCGAGAGGGGGTGGTTAGAGGTGGGAATGCTGGGTCCTGTGGGGCCTGTACTTTAACCAAACTCGATGATGCTCAGGTGATTTAAAAGTGCCTGTGCCAGTTTAAACTTTTACCAGGATGTGGAAGACTTCAGGTTGCTGATATAGTTGTTCTGAAAATAAACCAAACACAGATTAAGTAGAAGCCTTAAGAGTTGAAAGTCAGTTCTTTGGTTCCTTGCATTGCAGAATCATGGAGACATTTTCTTTTCAGACTAAAATTAGTTCCTTTACTTTTATTCCATAGCCCTTGTATTTATACTTTTAACATATACACCCATGTAATGCTTTCCTTGGCATGACCACAGGGCATTATTTTATACGATTGGGAGATCTGATGATAAGCACAAAGGTAGGAGAGAAGGAAAGATGGAAGGGAGAAGGGAGAAAAGACAGAAAATATAGGAGAAAATAGAGGAGAACTGGAAACAGCGAGTGCAGGTAACATTTGCCAAGTGCAAGGAAACCAAGGTGTAGACTAAGAGAAACTGCAGAGAGCTTTATTACTTGTCCACTGCCGAGCACCAAACTACCCCACACTTTAGTGGCTCCAAACAATAAGCCACTAAAGAAGGGATGAGGTTGGGTGGACAGCTGGCCTGTGGAAAAGGTTTTGAAGCAGATGGTGTTGGAAAGCTGGAATTGTCCTCTAATGTGCTCAGTGTTCTCAGTGAAGCAGGCAACAGGGCACTAGCAGGAACAGATGGGGAAGGGGGGCGGCTGTTTGAGCAGAGGATGGGGGACTGAGGGAGCCATGCGCGGACAGGATGATTGTGGGCAGCGGCATGGACGCCTTTGTGGTCTGAGTCATGACCTTAACGTGACAGTGTCAGCGTGTCTGTGTTGTTCCCCAGCCTCCTGTAGCTGCATGGGGCCAGGTGCACGGTAGGCAGAGGTAGAATTCACAAGCAAGAGTGACACAGCAAGGGAGAGCCAAGGGAGGGGTTGAAAGGGTGAATCATGGAATTTAAGAGAGTGAGGAGGGAGGAGGGGACATGGAGGGTGAGGGACAGTGAATAGATGGCAGGATAATCAGCTTGGATCCCAATGGGCTCAAAGGACTGTTGGAGTTGATGTACCACAGGGAGGACTCAGGCCTGGGAAACAGGCACATCTGTGATGAATGGTTTACTGATATTGCATCCCAATGTATGATGAAACTAGAGGCCTGATGCAGGAAAGTTAGTGCAAGAGTAGGCCTTCCTTCCCCTGGCTGCTAGCACCCTCCTGTACCCGGAATCTGGGCTGTTTCCCTCTGGCCCCTCTGCTGTGCTTCTGGGGGAAAGAAGGCCCTGGAGACCCTTGCTTTAGGCCCAATGTGCATCTCCTCACTGTGGAAGATTGTGTAGACATTGAGATGTTGTTCCCAAATAAGAAATGACTTTATTTTGAAAAAAGAGTTTGAAAACAAAACAAAACAAAAAAACACCCAGGAAATACGGAGTGGAAGAAAATGTTTCTACTTTTCAGGTTTCCATGGTGTTGTCCTCAAGGGACTGGAGAGAGGGGTGGCAGTGAGGAGATGGAAACCTCAGAGATGGCTCCTGGCTCCTGAGCACTATTCTTAGTCAACCCCTGTCCTGTCCTGACCTTGACACTGTGGAGCCCAGGACTCGCCAAAGCTTCTTCATCCCCCCCCCCCCGCCCCCCGCTTCCCCGCCCCCCCCTTCCTCGCCCCCCCCCCCCCCCCCCCCCCCCCGCCTCCCGCGGATGCCCCGCCTTCAAGTCAGCCCCCTCTGACCCACTCACAGCACAGCCCCTAACAGGGCGCAGGCAGCCTCAGGAGCAGCGCGGCGGCGCCCCCGTGTGGCCACAGGGCTGAGGACAGAAGATATGTGCAGTGTGCATAGGAATTTGTTCATAGTTCTTTTTAAACTATAGTCCGGCCCTCCAACGGTCTGAGGGACAGTGAACTGCCCCCCTGTTTAAAAAGTTTGAAGACCCCTGTAGGGTCTCCCTCTGCTCCCAGCGCCAGAACAGGGCTTTGAACGCAGGAGGGGGGCCCTGTCCTATGTCAAATTCGGGGTGCAAAGTGTTTCTCCAAATGCACACTGATGGTGATGCTTCCTCCCCACTGAGTCACCGTGGACGCTGCCTCAGGGAAGAGCGAGGTCTCCTGGGCCATAACCGCTGGCTCCCAGGTGCAGCTGCACCCCACAATCAAACCAGGAGTCCTTAGTCTCCCGGATGGGACCTTGGACACCCAAGAACCTGTCCCCTGTTCCCGCTGCTGCCTCTGGAGCTAGAGCACCTTCCTCCTGGGAACTAGTGCCGCTGTCTCAGAGCTTGGGATGGGAGTGGGGCTGGGGTGTCAGGCCTGGGAAGGCAAGGATGACCCTGAGGAGGTCAGGATGGGGGGAGTCAGCACTCAGAGAGGTAGAGGCTTCAGGGAGGAGAGCAGCAGGGGAGGGTGTGCCTTGGGGACCCCTGCTGGTGTTTGGAAGGGGCCCTCCGGGTCACAGACAGCAAAGGGCTGGGCTGCCCCTGTAGGGATGAGCCCTGGTCCCTAAGTCCTGGGGTTTCCAGGGTCCCACTGACTGGGCCAGTACCCCTGCCAAGTCTGAGCCCAGCCCCGAGCAGCAGGCTGTCCTGGCCTTCAGTGGTCCCTCCCTCCCCTGGGACAGGACAGGCGTCAGGCCAGGTCGAGGGGCCTGAGCACCAGGCACTGAACCTGGGTGTGGGCTGCGCACCTCGCTGGGCGACAAGGACCTCAGCGAGAGGACCCAGGCTGCCCATGGCCCAGCAGCAGCCCCGTCACCCTCCGCTGCCTGTGGCCCGAGGAATCTGGGGTCCCATCTCTTTCCACCGCTCAGTCCCTGGATGCCTCTCCAGCCTGGACCCCTTCCCGGCCTCCCCACTGCCCCCTAACCTCCTATGTGTTCTCATAGCAGCAGCCACAGTGATCCTTTAAAGGGGGTATCAGGCCGGGCCTCTCCTGCTCTAAACTCTCCGGTGGCTCTTTCCACACTCAGAGCACAGTCCCTGCCCTTGTTCCATTCTCCAGGCCCAGGAGGTCTGGCCTTGTCTTTATCTCAACTTCATTACTCTGTGCTCCATTCCCACTGAAACCAGGCACACTCCTGCCCCAGGCCATTCCCACTGTAGGTGCCACTGCTGGAAAGGGCTTCCTTCCACATGCTCAGGGATAATCCCTTATGTCCTTCAATGCTTTCCTCAAGCCACCTTCCCAGTGAGGCCCCCACTGACTGGCCACCCAAATCAGACAGACATGCCCTATGGTTTAGCTCAGTGGATAGAGCATCAGTCTGCAGACTGAAGAGTCCTGGGTTGGATTCTGGTCAAGGGCACATGCCTGGGTTGCGGGTTCCATCCTCAGCAGGGGACATGCAGGAGGCAGTCAATCAATGATTCTCTCCCATCATTAATGTTTCTATCTCTCTCTTTCTCTCCCTTTCTCTCTGAAATCAATAAAAAATATATATATATTTATAAAATAATAGACAAACAGGGTAATTGACGGCACCTTTGCTACACTTCCCATTGGCTAACCAGGGCGATATGCAAATTAACTGCCAACAAAGATGGCGGTTAACTTGCATACGTAGGTGCAATGATGGGAGGCGAAAGGGGAAGGACGGAAGAAGCCCCTGCCGCTGACGGTGATCCGAAACCCAGGCGGCCGGGGCCACCATTGCCTGGCCAGTGATCGGAGAAGCTGGGTGGGGCAGGGAAGAGGCGGAAGCCAGCAGCCACCTCTTCCCTGCTCCCCTCACCCCCCTCAGCAGGTGATCGGAAACCCAGGCAGCAGGCAAGAGCTGGGTGGTAGGGCAAATGAGGAGAACCAGGCCCCTTTGCCCAGAGCTAACTATGAAGTGGGAGCAGGGCTGGAACTTCCCAGGGTGGGCACTGGGAGTGGGGGTGGAACGTCTGCCCTGTTGCCATGGCAACGCGGCAGAAGTTCCGGCCCTGTAGGTGCTTGCTTATTCACTTACTCATGCATTCATTCACTCATTCACTTACTCATTATTCACTCACTCACTCAGCACACCCTCTCAGGTCCCTGGCACCAGGCCAGGCACTGAAGTTGAAGCAGGATAAGACAGAGCTATGTCCTCAAGATGTTAGTAATTCAGTAGGGAGAAGCAGGCACATGAATGAGGCAGTTGTACACACAGATGCAGTGTACTGGGTTCTGTGAAGGCTGTAACTAACGCGGACTTTGTTCTCTTGATAAAATGGGGCCTCGGGAGCCAGGCTGCCCCAAGCCTGTAGGCCTGTGCCTAGGCCAGGAGTGGCCGGGGTCCTGGAACATGACAGAGGATGCAAGTCAGGCTGAGGGGTCTGGCCCCACCCCTCACGCACCTACCCCAGAGTGCACAAATTTTTTGTGCACCAGGCTACTACTAGTGTGTGTGTGTGTGTGTGTATGTGTGTGTGTGTGTGTCTATATATATATATAACAACACACAAATAAACGAAAAAAAACACCCATGTTCCGTGTCCCCAACAGCCTTGCGTGGGCTTGCCTTCCCCACGACTTTTTTTCCTCTAAACAGTTACCCCTTGACACAGACGCCTTCCTTGTTTACTGTGCTTTTCCATTCACTGTTTCTTCCCACACAACGTATGTTCCACAGGAAAGCAGCTTTTCTGATTTTCCTTCAATGGTCCCCACATGCGGAAACACTGTCACACATCTGGCACACAACTAACATTGGTTCATGAATGGCCAGTGTAGAGCCCTCCCTATGCTAGAGACACGTCTTCATTAACGTGGCCTCAGACCACAGCTGTCCTGTGGCAGCTACAGCACAGCGAGCTCTCACATTGGCATCAGGGCACCTGCTCTTCCCACAGAGCAGCTCTCCCTGAATCTACAGGAGACTCTGCTTCAGAAATCCCAGGGTTCCCACTGCAGCCAGCGCTAGAGGGAAGGGCAGGGAGAGAGGGTGGGCCAGCAGAGCAGAATTCCAACAGGAACTTATCTAAGATGACCAATTACAGGACCCCTCCTCCCTGCTAATTCCAGGACCTGGTTCCTTGTGGAGTTTAGGAAAAGATGGAAAGAACAATCAATTCCTAGAAGGAGCGAAGAGCAGGATGAGACTGAAAAGTCATCTCTCCATACCACGGACTCTTGTGTGCAGGGACCCCTGAGCCTTGTGGGCACAATGACAGACAACTCACCTCTGGCTGATGCTGGATAGGGGACACTCAAAAGAAGGATGAGACCAAAACTCATAACAAGAACACAAATAGGCACAATACTCTACACAAACAAAGAAACAACAAATACAGCCCCAGAAGATGAGGGCTGAGGGCAGGACCCAGGCCTGAGCCTAGGCTGATCCGGACACAGGAAGGCCTTGCTGCCCACGGGTTTGGAGATGTTCCTCATTAGGACAATGTACAAGGCCTGGGGAGGTTTCAGTCCCTGTGATGGAAAGTCCTGGGGGGACAAGGTTCTACTGAAGGGAGAAGAACAAAGGAGCAGAGAGGTGACCCAGCTGAAGAGACCAGGGAGCCAACTGGGCACAACCCTGACCACACTCAGTCCTCACAGCCTCTCCTGTCCCCCCTGCAACAGCCTCAGCACAGCAAACACACAGGATCTGACAAGTTCTCGGTGCGTCCATTTATTTCCTTTCAAATTTTAGGATATTCTCCTTTAATTTTTTCCATAAATATGTTTTTATTGATTTTCAGAGAGAGAGAGGAAAGAAGAGGGAGAGACAGACTGAAACATCAATGATGAGAGAGAATCATCCATTGGCTGTCACTTGCACAACCCTGGTGGGAACTGAGCTGAAATCTGGGCATTTGCCCTGAAAGGAAAACCAACCATGACCTCCTGGTTCCTGGGTGGACACTCAGCCACTGAGGCACACCAGGCCGGGCTGTTCTGCTTTAAGGAACCCATCACCCCTTCATGGCAAGAAGTGAAGAAGAGTGCATACCCAGACTCTACTTTCAATCAGGCAGTAAGAAGCTGCAGCTGCGCGCACCAGGAAGTAAAAACAGGAATGGGGAGGGCCCAGCCCCACCTCTACTGGACAGGAAAGGCTGGGGAGGGGGTGTGCTGGGGAGGGGTGGGCCAGCCTCTCACCTCCTCACATTACGCTGACAGGAACACACACATTCAAATGCTGTTTGCAGAACAAAACCAGAGATTCTTGAATCACAAAGTGGGAGAGTGAACAAATCTCCCATCACTCAGTCCCCGACAAGTGCCTCAGGCTGTGGAAGAAAATGATCATGAACAAACTCAGTTCAGTGGCTGTAAGCAGTGACATTCTCAACAGCCCACCACAGGCTCACTATGTCCCAAAGAGTCCCCATTACCCAGTCCTGTCCCTTTCGCCCCAACCCCTGCTATTGTCAGGGTCTCACCGTTATAAGCCATGAGAGATATATCAGAGCTCTGGGCACCATCGCTACCTCGGGTAGAACAAAACAGAATGAGGTCAGAGCCCCCAGGAGAGGAGCCTAAGGGAGGAACTATAGGGGTGAGGTTCCCCAAGGGATCCAGTCTGTACTATCACAGGATGTCAGGGGTCACCCCTCCATACTCACTGGCAGCCTGGTCATAGTTCCCTCCTTTCCCACCTGTGGGAAGAAAACATCCCGTGAGAAGACAGGGAGGAGGCAGGGCCATGAGGTCCTAAAGGAACTCCTAGTCCTGGAGCCCAGAGAAGTTTCCAGAACTGTGACTACAGACCCAGGGCAGGATCAGGAAACCTGAGGAAACTACACGTGTGGGGACTGGACCAACCACCCTCCGGAAGTCTGTCCTCAGCAGGGACCTTCCGCCCTGACCTGGGAGTGCTGGGACCAGGCCGATCACTAGAATCATCAGGTGATCAATCTGTCCCTCATTTCCACACGTGTCTGACTAAAGAGTGAGTGTCAGCAAATAGGGCCCCACACTGGGCAACCACACGTGTGGGGATGGTACTTGCCATTAATGAAGCAGAACACACTTCTACCTGGGCGTGCAACCCCCAGTGAGACAAGAAACTCAGGCCCCACCCCTTCCCTACCTGAGCGCTTCCTCCTCCACATCATCACAGCTCCAGTGACCACAGCTCCAGTGAGCACAGCTCCAAGGATGACCAGGCCCACAACCAGGCCCACAGGGGGGATGGTGGCCCAAAGAGGCGGCTCTGGGAAGAGAAGGGGAGGTGAGGGCCCTGATCTCCAGGCCTCAGCCCCGACCCCACTGAGGTCCTCCACAGGCCCCTGCTTCCCTGAGACCAGGCTCTGTGCCCACGCCCCTCCTCACCCCATCTCAGGGTCAGGGGCTCGGGCAGCCCCTCATGCTGCACATGGCACGTGTATCTCTGCTCCTCTCCAGGGGGCACCACCAGGGCCGCCCACTTCTGGAAGGTCCCATCCCCCGCAGGCCTGGTCTCCACAAACTCCATGTCCTGGGTCTGCTCCTCCCCATCACGCTGCCAGCTCAGGCTGATGTCCGCAGGGTAGAAGTCCAGGGCCCAGCACCTCAGGGTGACCTCACGGTCAGAGATGGGGTGGTGGGTCACGTGTGTCTTTGGAGGGTCTGAGGAGAAGGGGGAGGAAATTCAGGGACTTGGTACTGTCAGGGGACCCTCCAGCAGCCCTCATGTGACCACCTGAGCGTGGACAGGGCACCTGGGGTGGGCGAGGGAGCACACAAGCACCACCAGCCTGGACAGAGCACCTGGGGATGACCTCTCCTCCTTAGAAAGTTCTAGTCAGAGTGACACAGCCCAGGGCAGGAGGTAGGTCTCAGGGGGAGAAAGGGATTTCTGGTCCTGTCCTGGGTGGAGGCCAAAGGACTCAGAAGAGTGGGGGTCAGACCTCAGATACACTGGGGGAGGGGCAGGGAGCAGGGCCTGAGAGAGCACGTCCCCATGGGTCCCTGAGCCACTGCAGGGTCAGTGGGAACCGCTGCTCAGTTCCTTCAGGCTGGTCTCCCCTCTAATTGTCCCTGAGAGACTGCACCCCTAGGTGTCCCTGAGAGAAGGGAGGGCGTCACTGGATCTGAAAAGCCAGGCGGACTCAGTCTCCTGGCCCACAGGAGGGGGGTCTGACACTGACCCTGTGTCCTGTCTCCTTGTGGGGCCCCAGCCCCAGGGGAGAGGGGGGCGGCCCCAGGCCCTGGTACCTGCACGCTGCAGCACCTCCTTTCCCATCGCCAGGTATCTGCGCAGCCACTCCAGGCACCTGCCCTCCAGTTGGTTCCTGACTCGCTCAGCCTCACCGGCCTCCTCCCACTTGCGCCGGGTGATCTGAGCTGCGGTGTCGGCCGCGGTCCAGGAGCGCAGGTCGTCGTTCAGGGCGAGGTAGTCGGTGCCATCGTAGGCGGACTGGTCATAACCGCGGAGGAGGAGGCCGTCCGGTCCCATGTCACAGCCCCACGTGAACTGGAGCGTGTGAGACCCTGACCCGCCCCAAGGTCAGTCCCGTCCCCTGAGCCCCGCCCCCGCCCCGCCCGCGGGGATTAAACAGAAACTGAAAGTAAAACCCGGTCCAAGTACCCGCGGGCTCCTCCCGGGTGTGTGTAGGGGGGGCGGGGTTGGGGTGAACCTCGCACTCGGACACTCGGGGCGACCCCGGCCCGTCGTGGGGATGGGGGTGGTGACCGGCCCCGGGCCCCGTGGCTCACCGTCCTGGCTCTGGTTGTAGTAGCCGCGCAGGTTGTGCAGGCTCAGTCGGAAAATCTGTGCTAAGCCCTTGGCGTTCTGCGTGCTCACGTCCCAAATGCCGGGCTCCACCTGCTCCACCCATGGCGCCCGCGGCTCCGCCCTCTGACTCTCCGAGTCGCTGTCGAACCACTCGAAAGGAAGGTCGTCCACGTAGCCGACCTCCAGGAACCGGGCCTCCCCGCGGCCCGGCCGGGACACGGCGGTGAAGAAATATCTCAGGGAATGGGGGCCTGGGGGCCGGAGCGGAGGGGTGACACCCGCGACCCTCCTCCCGGCGCGGATTCGGGGTCCGGGGTCGGAGGGACAGGAGAGGGGAAGGGGCCCGGGAGACGGAACCGGGGCAGCGGGACGGAGAAGAGAGGGGTCAGGACGGGGTGGGGTCTGGGGTGTGGATGGGGGTGTGGAGACGCCCTTTCCCGGGGTCCTGCGCCCCCGCCGGGTGCCCTCGCTCCTCCTCCCCAGAGGCCATTCCCTCCCGACCCCGCACTCACCCGCCCAGGTCTGGGTCAGGGCCAGGGCCCCCCAGAGCAGCAGGAGGTGGGTTGGGGGCCCCGTGAGCAGCATCCTCAGGGTTTGGGGAGTCTGGGTCCTGGTGAGTCCACAGAGACTTCTAACTGGGAGGGAGGTGACGCTGATTGGCTTCTGTAGCACCTGCCACCCAATGGGAGTGAGAACTGTTTAATCCCCGCGGGCGGGGCGGGGGCGGGGCTCAGGGGACGGGACTGACCTCGGGGCGGGTCAGGGTCTCACACGCTCCAGGAAGGAGGGCGCCCACACAGGTTGTGAGAGGGAGAAGTGAAACTGCGGGGAGGTGGGGACTCCACAACACTGAGCTTCCCGCTTCAGTCTCCGCCCTCGGGCTGGGACCCTGAGACCAGGCCTGGGACCTGGGACCTTGCCCTGACCCCTCACCTGCACGGAGAGCTCTGTCACTCCCTCTCCCTCAGTCCTGCCCAGGGGCTGTGTGAGAACCAGGGAGACTCCCCAGGCTGGGACCAGCCCTTTCCTCCCCTTCTCCTCCTGGAACCCCTCTCCCTGGAATGCACTCTGCCTCCCACCCTCACCTCTGCCCTGGACTCTTCTAGAGGGAAACTCACCCTGGGACCTTGATGCCAGAGAGTGAGCTCCCTGTGAGAGGAGGCGGAGGACAGGGTCTCCTCTGTAATCCTGGAGGAGCTGGGCCTGAAAAGACCAGTGAAGGGCAGGGGGACCACAGTCTTGGGAAGCCTGGACATCAGGAAGCTAATCTGTAAAATGAGTGATTTCAGAGGCTTCATAGGCAAAGTGTCTAAACAGCCCAGCAGCCAGAGCTACAAAGCTCCTCACTCTCCTTCCCACACAGGAAGTGTGTGGCTGGGGACTGTTACATTGTGAAGTGACCTGCATTCCCCAGCCCTGAGCTTGTCCCTGTGAGTCCCCCACACCCCCCCTACAGGAGCCCAGGGAGCATGTGTGACTGTGCATTTCAGCAGGAGCCTGTGCATCCTCACAGTCGCAGGTGCTCAGTGGGTCACAGTGCCCTTCCTTCACCAGCGCTCCTGCCCTGCCCATCCTTATGAATTACGCACATGGAAGCAGTGAGCACATTTTATCAGGGCACATTATTATTTTTTTCACAAACATGGGTTTTACGGTTATTATTCCCATTTTATAGCAAGGAAACCGAGGCACAGAGAGATTGAGTTATGTGCTTAAAGTCGCAGAGCTAATAAATAGATGTTGGAATGGCTTTCAAATGTAGATAGTCTGGCTCCAGAGCCTGTACTCTGAATTATAGGTTAGTTGTTTGTATAACTTTTCCTAAAGGAGTTTTAATCATCCTATATAATAAAAGGCTAATATGCAAATAGAACAGCAGAACATGAAGTGTGCTGACCACCAGGGGGCGTGCATGGAACATGCTGGGTATAGGCAGCTGTGGGATGGTGGAGCAGGTGATTGGGGGAGCCAGACCAAGGTGGGGTGCTGGTCACTGTCATCAGGGCAAGCCTCTGGTGGTCACTGAATATTCTCTGCTTCCATGTCCTATGGTAATGCCCAGTCCTCACACCTGCTGCTGGCACCAGCCTTGCTTGCACCCGCTCCTGGCATCCAGCGCCAGCCCTGATTGCTCAACGCTGTCAGCAGGTGCAAGTGGCTGCTGCCAGCCTTTATTGCCCCTGAGAGTTTCTCCATCTCCTCCTGAGGGGCAATCAGGGTATCTCACACCTGCTGACAGTGCTGGTCCCACTCATACCCACTGCTGGTGCTGGCCCCAATTGCTCTGGGCTAGACAGTGGGTGTGAGCAAGGCCGGTGCCATTAGCATGTGTGAGCAGGGCTGTGGGCAGACAGGTGACTGGGTCATGGATAAAGGGGCCGGGCGGGGGCACAGAAGATGGCCCAAGACCTTTGCCTGTGCCCATTGCAGCCTCGTGGCCCACAATTCCTTTCAAGGTGCACGAATTCGTGCACTGAACACCTAGTATCATATATAATTAATTTAGAACAAATGGAAATTAAGTGCAATCACTCATTCTATCTTTGGACACTGTATTGGTCATGTTTTCAGCTTAAATTACTCTAAACTCAGCAGCTAAAAACAACAAATGTGTGTTATCTCCCAGTTTCCCAGGGTCAGGAACCCAGGAGGGGTTCCTCTGAGTGCTTCTGGCTCAGGTGTCTCTCAAGGTTGCTGCCACTTGTCAGTCAGGGCTGCATGGTCTGAAGGCTGGCTGGGCTGGAGGACTCGCTGACACATGGCTCACTCCTAGGGCTGTTGGCAGAGGCCTGATTTCCTGCCTGGATGGTCCCAGGAGCCCTCAGTTCCTAGCCATGGGGACTCGGCCATAAGGCAGTGAATGACTAGCGCTTCTTGTCCCAGAGCAAGTGATGAGAGAGAGAGCAACCAGGATGGAAGGTGAGTGAGGTGAATGTCCTAGGCTGAGAGTCACACACATTACATCAGCCTTACTCCTCAGTTAGAAGTGAGTCAGCAAGTCCAGCCCCCACCCTCAAGAGGAGAAAATCGCTCCACCTCCGGAAGGGGGAGTGTCACAGATTAACACACATGTGAAAACCAAAGTTCACACTACATGCTGTTTCAGGATTCTGTAAGTCAATGTTTCCTTTATCTGATTATTTCATTCAATGCTCTAAATTTCACCTATGGAAAGTAATGATTAAAAGTTTGAGAAAGAGCAAGGAGATACAACAATATTTGTAAGTTTTTCTTAGAGTTGCCTTTAGTAATAATGTTCCCTACAGTAAGTGGCAACAACATTGAGAACACATCCTAGCTAGATCAAACAGTTTAAAGACTGGGCTCCATAACAATAATGCCTTTAAAATAATTCTTTGCTATTTCTCAGAATTTTTAAATTTAGTTTATTATGAGTGTAAAAATATTGGCTAAAATGTCAGTTTTCGTATTCAGCATCTTCAAAAACTTGTGTGTCAGGAAATCAATTTTTAATCAGAAAAATGTGGATCTTACACTCAGTCTACACATACACCTTGGCGTCCTGAGAGCAATTGGGTGAGACGCTGTGGGCAGAGAGGGTACAGCCCTGCTGTATCACACCCGGCTGTCCCACAGCCGTGCTGGTCTCACTGACAAGCTGTATTACCATCCAGCTGTCTGCAGTGAACACAGTGTCCTTCAGCCACCTCACTGCGGGACTCCTGTTGGCATTGACACTTACAGTCCGGTCCCCCAGATGTAATATCTGTTCTCAGTCTTGTGTTTTTTACACCCTTGAGACTCCCTAAAGATTTTATAATTAATATATATATTAATATATATATATTATATATATAATCTCCCAAACGAATGTTTTTCAGTTTTACCAGCTTTAAATTTCCTATAAAGTGAACTTGTACAGCATGGAGTCTTCTGAGGCTCAGCATTACATAAGGGTCATCTCTCATCTGTGAGGCTCTCTTTACACTTTTAGTGCTGAAGTCTTATATTTTACTAGAGGACTGATGCACGAAATTCGTGCAAGGGGTTCGGCCCCCACCGCTGCGGTGGCTGCCTCTGCCTCAGTGCTCTCAGCCCAGGCTTTGTCTGGAAGGTTATCCAGAAGTACGTCTGGACTAATTAGCGTATTACGCTTTTATTATTATAGATGGTTATAGTGAAATTTTGCTATTTTCCTGTTTATGTATACATGGTCATTCCAGTTTTTGCTGCAACCATTTGTGTACATGTCTCCTGGGGCACAAAGCAAGAAATTCCCCAGAGGGGGTACACAGGGGTGGCAAAGCTGGGCCCTGTGGGGCCTGTAACTTTAGCCAGACCCGATGATACTCATGTAATTTAAAAGTGCGAGTGCCAGTTTAAACTTTAACCAGGAATGTGGAAGACTTTATGTTGCTGATGTAGTTGTTCTGAAAATAAACCAACCTCAGCTTAAATAGAAGCATTGAAAGTGGATTGTCAGGTCCTTGGTTGCAGAATCACCTGGGGATTTTTCTTTTCAGACTATTAATTACTCCTTTCCTTTCCTTTTATTCCATATCTTTTGTGTTTATACTTTTAACAAATACACCCAGGTAATGCTTCCTTTAGCATAACCACAGAGTATTATTTTATACTAGAGGCCTGGTGCACAAAATTGTGCACAGGAGGAAGGGGGTGTCCCTCAGTCCGGCCTGCACCCTCTTGCAGTCCAGGACCCCTTGCTCCTAACCGCCCTCCAGCTCACTCATTACTGCCCGCCTGCTCGCTCCTTACTGATTGGCTTGTCACCCCTTAGCACTGCCATGGAGGCAGGAGAGGCTCCCACCACCACCACTGCACTCACCAGCCATGAGCCTGGCTTATGGCTGAGCAGTGCAACCAATGTGGTAGTGCACTGACCACCAGGGGGCAGCTCCTGCGCTGAGCGTCTGCCCCTGGTGGTCAGTGCACCTCATAGTGACTGGTCATTCTGCTGGTTGTTCCGCCGTTCGGTTAATTTGTACATTAGGGTTTTATTATATAGGATGGTTGAGACATCTGATAATACGCATAAAGAAAAGAAAGAGAAAAGGAAGAATGGAGAAAAGACAGAATAAAAGAGAGAACAGGAGGAGAGGAACTGGAAATAGTGAGTGCAGGTGACATTTTCCAAGTGCAAGGAAACAGCAATGCAGAGTAAAAGAAACCAAAGAGAGCCTTGTGACTTATTCACTGCAGAGCACGGAACTTCCCCAAACTTTAGTGGCTTGAAACATAAGCGTCTGTTACCTCAGAAAGATAATACAAAGGCCAGCACAAGGGGGCCGATGCTGGAGGAGAAGTTGGGGAAAGAGAAGGATGTGACCCGATGGGGTAAGAGATCGCTGGCAGAGAGATGCAAATGATTTTGTTAGTCTGAGTCCCCCAAGCAGCAGATTCTAAGGGGGGATTGCCCTCAGCGGTGTGTACCAGGGGGACACCTGTCAGAGCCTATGGAGAGGGAGCCAGAACTCGCTGGGCGAGCCAGCAGACCCAGATCCAACCCGATGGTCAGGAAGAGGAGTTTGTTAGACGTGTCTTAGGTCACTACTGGGCGATCTCAGTGACGCTGAGCGAGGCCACAGGACAGTCCTTGAGCCACTGTCAGCATCAGAGGAGGCCCTGACCCCAGGAATGGCTGCCTGGGTCCCTGCAGTGCACGGTCACTGTCTGGGAACAGCCCGTGGGAAGGGGCCTCTGCACAGGGGCTGCCATGGGTTTCCCAGGTCAGGAGTGGGGACCCCTATGACTTGCCTGGGGTGTGACCCAAACCTTCCTCCTGAGGGGTCTGGGTCCTGTAACTCCAGCCCTCCTCATGCTGGGCTGCTGTACATGTCCATCCACAGGCACAGGGAGCAGGAGGGAAGACCTGTACCCGGTTCCCCACCTGCTCCTCCTGCCCCCACTGAGTGACAGCAGCCCCACACCCTGTGGATCAGGGTCATTCCTCCTGCCTCATGGAGCGGGGACTGCTCTAGGCACCTGCAGTCCACACTTCCCTGGTGAAAAACATAATATAGTTTGGGTAGCCCCTTGTAGAGCATCCCTACTTCTGAGAACCTGGACCTCCCACCCTGGAGAGCCCAGAGATGTGGAGACAGGAAGCGCAACATCCCCATGGGGTGATGCTGAGTGGTGGGCAGTGGGGTCATCCTGTTTCCACCCTTGGTCCTGGGCCCTCACACTCTTCCTGTTGAGAAGTCGGCACCACACAGAGGTCCCTGCCCCGATGTCCACTGGGTCCCGAGAGATGTAACCCGTCCTCTCAGGGCGTTTCCTCAGAGCTGGTGCTTCCATCGCGGCTTCAGAAGCCTGTCCAGGGTCCTGTGAGGCCGGCAGCCCATGGACAGTGCAGATGGGGTACGACCAGGGGTCCCATGGCCACAGCCCAGCCTGCACCTCCTTCACTGGGACCTGGGGCCCCAGGTCTGATACTGTGCTAAGGGCAGGCCCAAGCCCATGGAGCAGGTGTTTGGAGCCCCCAGATCGTGGTTCTGGCTGAAGTTCTGAGCACAGGAAAGGAGAGCCCACCATGGACTAGGCAGCTGTCCTGTGATTATGACCCTCTGACCCTCCAAGAGGGCAGGGCTCACTGTAGTCACCTTGTCACGTGGTGGCTAATTGGTCACCTAAGGAAACTGAGCCACATAAGGGCCCTGTATTGGCCTCACTCTGACATCTGGACATGGAGACGTGGCCATACCTGGGACAGCCTTGGTCAGAGGGAGTCAGTGCTGCTGGCCCTCATCTCTGACATGAGGTCCCTCCATTCCTGTGCCCGTCCTGCCCGTCCTGGGCTGAGCGGTGATGCAGGCTGGCTGAGGTCGGTCTGTCTGCCTGGTTGCTCAGAGCCTTGTGAGGGGAGGGTGTTTTCTGGTGGGTGCTGACCTGATTCAGTCTCAGCCGCAGATCCGCCTTGTCCACCTTATGATGGGCTGGTGGCCTGTAGAGTTACGACCTCGTGGGGGACCCTGAACCGGGCATGTGGGCACTTGTAGTCCCATGGCTGCTGGTGTCCCATGGCCACGTGCTCTGTCTTCTCAGGTCCCGGTCACACACCCAGAGCAGCTTCCGAAGGGGTACATGTGTCTGCTGTGGATGGCGGGGCCTCACCCAGAGGAAACTGCACCAAAGCCACAGGCTGCTCTAAAGACATCCGCTGGGACCTAGGAGTTTGATTTTAATAATATACTGGGATGCATGGCTACATGGAAGACAGGGCGCAAAAGCAGGCAGGGACTTTGCAAGGTGAATATGTGGGTGCCCCCATTTAGCCAGAATCCCGAAGGAATGCCCACCAAAATTAAAAGTAGGGAACCTTGCTGGTCTCTCCCTTTCCTCTTAATAAAATGAGAAACAACAAACATTTCTATTAAGAATGTGTAACAGAAGCCAGTTCCCAGGCCAGGTTGGAGATCAAACTCACCCTCTCTGCATGGGCCCCCAAAATCTCAAGCCAAGAAGATGAGGTTACACCACAGGCTGGTAGTAGCCCATCCCCCATGTACCCACCAAGGCAAACATAAATCCCTTTTAGAGAAACCACCAACACCAGCTATCAGAGCATTCCTACAAACGACGTTCCAAGAACTCTGACCTCAAAATCCAAATAATTACTTTTTAAAAATAAAAAGGAAACCCGGCCCAACAATAAGCGTTAGCTGAGATAACCTGCTGAGGGGTCAGGTCTACAGAGGACTCAGGTGTTGAAGTCAGTGTTTCTAGAACACACATGTCTTACATTTTTGAAGAAAGAAATGAGGAAATATGAATTATGACTAAAGAAGAGATTAAACCTACCTGACCAGGCAGATTTAAACAGAAGCACGTTGTGCACCCACTCACTGAACACACAGGAAACAATGAAAATCATATTCAGTGAATGTCCTGAGCAGCAGGTTGGGTTCAGGCAGAGCACTGGTATACTGGAAGGAGCTGAAGAACTACACAGACTGCACTCCGGAGAGACAAGATAAATAGAAAATATCACAGACAGGTTAACCAAACAAAACGGAAAGATCCAACATGGAAGTTCCAGAAGGAGGAAAAGGGAATGAGGTAGAAGATATTCGCTAAGAATATTCCAAAAGTGACCTGATAGGATGTGATATTCCAGAGATTCTGGAAGCCTCATGAGCCTCAAATAAAATAAATAAAAAGAAATCCTCACCAAGACACATCATAATAAAGTTTCACGTTATCAAACATAAAGAGATGCTCTTAAAAACAGCCATAGAGCCCTGACCAGTTTGGTTCAGTGGCTAGGCAGGGGTGGGCAAACTTTTTGACTCAAGGGCCACAATGGGTTCTTAAACTGGACCGGAGGACCGGAACAAAAGCATGGATGGAGTGTTTGTGTGAACTAATATAAATTCAAAGTAAACATCATTACATAAAAGGGTACAGTCTTTTTTTTTTTTTAGTTTTATTCATTTTCAAACGTCCGGCCCACGGGCCATAGGTAGTTTGCCCACGGCTGGAGAGCGTAGGCCTGTGGACTGAAGGGTCCCAGGTTCGATTCTGGTCAAGGGCAGGTACCTTGGTTTCGGGCACATCCCCAGTAGGGAGGGTGCAGGAGGCAGTTGATCAATGTTTCTCTCTCATGGATGTTTCTAACTCTCTGTCCCTCTCCCTTCCTCTCTGTAAAAAATGAATAAAATATATTTATTTTTTTTTTTTTATTTTTTTTTTAATTAAATCTTTATTGTTCATATTATTACATTTGTTCCTTTTTTTTCCCCCCCATAACTCCCCTCCTCCCAGTTCCCGCCCTACCCTCCGCCCTCACTCCCCACCCACTGTCCTCATCCATAGGTGCACGATTTTTGTCCAGTCTCTTCCCACATCTCCCACACCCCTTTCCCCCCCAAGAATAGTCAGTCCATTCCCTTTCTATGTCCCTGATTCTATTATAATCAACAGTTTATTCTGTTCATCAGATTATTTATTCACTTGATTCTTAGATTCACTTGTTGATAGATGCATATTTGTTGTTCATAATTTGTATCTTTACCTTTTTCTTCCTCTTCCTCTTCTTAAAGGATACCTTTCAGCATTTCATATAATCCTGGTTTGGTGGTGATGAACTCCTTTAGCTTTTCCTTATCTGTGAAGCTCTTTATCTGACCTTCAATTCTGAATGATAGCTTTGCTGGATAAAGTAATCTTGGTTGTAGGTTCTTGGTATTCATCACTTTGAATATTTCTTGCCACTCCCTTCTGGCCTGCAAAGTTTCTGTTGAGAAATCAGCTGACAGTCGTATGGGTATTCCCTTGTAGGTAACTGAGTTTCTTTCTCTTGCTGTTTTTAAGATTCTCTCTTTATCTTTTGCTCTTGGCATTTTAATTATGATGTGTCTTGGTGTGGTCCTCTTTGGATTCCTTTTGTTTGGGGTTCTCCGCGCTTCTTGGACCTGTAAGTCCATTTCTTTCACCAGGTGGGGGAAGTTTTCTGTCATTATTTCTTCAAATAGGTTTTCAATATCTTGCTCTCTCTCATCTTCTGGCACCCCTATAATTCTGATGTTGGTACGCTTGAAGCTGTCCCAGAGGCTCCTTACACTATCCTCGCATTTTTGGATTCTTTTTTCATTTTGCTTTTCCGGTTGGATGTTTTTTGCTTCCTCGCATTTCAAATCATTGACTTGATTCTTGCGCTCCTCTGGTCTGCTGTCGGGCGTCTGTATAATATTCGTTATTTCAGTCTGTGTGTGCTTAATTTCTAGTTGGTTCCCCAATATAAGATCGAGGGTCTTATTAGTTTTCGTGTAGAGCTCATTAAGTTTATCGGCAGCTTCTAAACAGTTCTTGAGAGACCTTAAAAGTGTGGTTCTGAACTCTATTTCTTCCATTGACAATTTTGTCCTGTTTCTTTGTCTCCGCATTTTGTTATGCTTCCTTGGTGCACCCCCTAGTGGTCTTTGTTCGCAGTCTTATAGATAAATCTTGATTGCTGTAGCTAATTCCAGGGAGGGTTTGACCTCCAGGCCAAGTGGCTATGAGATTCAGCTGTGTCAGCGGTGAGAGAACTTCTGTCCTCTAGGGAGGTGCTAATCTAGCCTTTGCCTGAGGCTATCTGGCAAATGCCTCTGTGCAGGGCTTGGGCAGGGCGGGTCGAACAGGATCAACAGGGTGGGCCGGATAGAGCAGTTATGGCGGCTCTCAGTCCTGTCCCAAGGGGCTCTGCCTCTCTGAGTCCCAGCACCCGCTGCAAAGCTCGGAGAGAAAGCTGCACTCGCTCTGACCGAAGCCAGACAGTCCCGCTTCTTCCGCCTGAGTCTGGGTCCCTAAAGACTCGCCCGGATCTGGAGCTCAGAGTCTGCGACTCCCTCCCGATTGAAAACAACAACCGCGCCCTCCGCCGCCAGCCCGCTCCGCGCACTCCGCACCTCAGAATTTGACTTCAGCACTGCGCCGCCTCTGAGTGTCCGTATGCGTTTCTCTTTCCTCCTAGTTGTAGGACTTCCACTCAGCCAGCGCCCCGGTGGTTCTGGGTGATGTCCCTTCCGTTTTTTGGTTTCACTTTTGAAGTAGTTGTTCAAAGCAGCAAACTCCGGCGTTAACCTATGCCGCCATCTTGGTTCCTCCAATAAAATATATTTAAAAAAACAAAACAAAACAAAACAAAAACAGCAAGAAAAAGATAGATTACCTGCAAAGCACTACACAGACTGAGAACAATTGCTCAACATCATGATTCCCCTGGAAGAAACAGTTCCCACAGACCAGCCAGCGGCCCTCATTACTCTCTGGCGACCGACCAGACCGGCTGCAGTGAGCCCAGGTGAACCTCTCATGCACCACAGGGATGACGTGCCAATGGCTTCTCTCAGGTGAGCGTGACTATGTCCAGCCTGATGTCTCCCCCAGAAGTCTGACCTAAAGGATTCTCCCATCCGAATCCCCTGCCCTCTGGCTTTCCATTAGGCTTGGCCAGTGAGGACCCCAAAGGGACCTGGAGGGAGGGCAGAGAGTGAGGTCAGCATTGTTAGAGTCACAGGCCACATAGCGAGGTGTCTGTCAGTCAGGGACCACACATACATAGGAGGCCCCATAGCTTACAATGGAGCTGAAGAATTCCTATTGCCTAGGGACACTGTAGCTGCCATAGGTCATAGGGCAACACGTTACTCATGTGTCTGAGGGGGATGCTGGTGGAAACAACCTACTGAACTGCCTGTGTCATAAAAGTATGGTGCATGCCATTACACACAGTACATCGTACTTGATAATGGATGTCTATATTACTGGTTTATGTATTTACTATACTACATATTTCATTTATTTTATTTAAATTATTTTTATTGTTGAAAGTATTACAGATGTTCTCTTTGTTTTCTTTTCCAATTGACTTCCTCCTCCAGGAACCGCCCCTCCCAGGCCGTCTCCACTCTATAGTCTGAGTCCATGGGCTATGCATATATGCATATATATTCCCTGGTTAATCACTCCCCATCCATCCCCCACCCCCACCTTCCCACTGTCACTGTTATTTTAGAGTCTACTCTTTCTACTCATGAAAAAGCATTTGCCGTAGAAGTGTTGTGCTGGCAGCAGCCTCATACATCTCATGGCTATTGTATCCCTTGATGGCATCATTTCCTCTTGTGCTTGATTTGATCCTGTGTTGTTTTGTGCAGTAACATGTTCTACAGTTCGTAGCCCAGGAGCCACAGGCTCCACCATATGGCCAAGTGTGCAGTTGCTTTTCCATCTAAGTTTGTATAAGTGCCCTCTGTGATGTTGATGAAACTGACGAGCACAGGTTATCAGTTCCTCACAAGGAGGCCTGCTCTCCATGACTCTCCCCTTCAGCCTCCCCATTACTGCTTCCTCCCTTTGTGCCCGATTCAGGGGCAATAACTGCTCCCCTGCTAAAGCTCCGGGTTCCTTCCTGCACGCTCTCTGCTGGGTCCCTGCACCTTCCCACACATTAGTGCACAAACCCTCTGTGAATTACCCTCCCTTGGGCATGCCACCTGCTTCCTGTGGGGACCCTGCCCGAAACTCTTTCCAGCTTGTCCAGGACTCTGTGGAAACTCTCAGAGAGCAAGAGCACACATCCCCTTGCTTTAATTCTCTTACAAAGCGCTGAGCTCAGGGGAGAAATGTTCGGTAAAGGAGGGGGTGGTCCCAGTGTGAAACAGCCCTATGTCTATGGTTCCCTTAGGGCTTGCTGCCTGACATTGGGGCACGTGTGAGGAGTGACTGGGAGTGCTTCCTGGGACCCAGGAAGGCCAGCGTGGCCCTGGAGCAGCTGACTTATATCCCTGCAGCGGACGTGTGCCCTGTGCCTAGTGAGGGAAGCCACTTTCACAGATGACCTCACATTCCCTCTCTCCTCATCTCTACCGGAACCCCCTGTCATGTGCACGGCAGGAAGTCTCATTACTCAAAGTTGATGAAAGCCAATGTCACCTTTCCCTCTAGCTCCCACTCTTCTCCTGGAGAAAGTGCAAAGGTTCCTGCTGTAAGGACAGGAAAAAGGCCTGTCTGTCTCTGTGCGGTGGCCTTCCACAATTTATGGGAAGCTCCTGGGAATTAAACCCTGTGCAGTGCCAGCACAGCCAAAGGTTTGATGAGCCTGAGGGCGTAGGGGCAGCGAAGGATGTAGAAAAGACAAAGAGAATAAGCTGGGTCTTCCGTGGTCGGCAAACTGCGGCTCGCGAGCCACATGTGGCTTTTTGGCCCCTTGAGTGTGGCTCTTCCACAAAATACCACGTGCGGGCACACGTACAGTGTAATTGAAACTTCGTGGTCCAAGCGCAGAAGTCGGTTTTCGGCCTGGGCGAGTCTATTTTGAAGAAGTACTGTTGATATTTGGCTCTGGTGACTAATGAGTTTGCCGACCACTGGCTAGGTCAGTGATGGTGAGCCTATGACACGCGTGTCAGAGGTGACAAGCGAACTCATTTTGGGTGACACGCATCGACAGAGACAAAAAATTGCATAATTCAAATATTTGTCTCAGGCAACGGCCAGAGTTGGGCATCACTCAAGTAATGTTATTACTCACGTTACTCATGATCAATAATGCAATTCTAAAACCGGATGTAAACATGTACATCGGTGTTGCGTAGCAAAGATACATAGTGAAAACATCCAAGATACATTGTTCCAATATTGACATTAATATAAAAAGGTTAAGAATTGCACTATAAAGAGATTAATCTTTACTTATGACATTTTATTTTTACTCGAGTGACAAAATGCCCAATTCTGGAAACGGCCTCGTTATTGTCAACATGTGCCTCGGGTAAGCTTCCCGTGCGTTCAGGTGCATTTGGCAAACGGACGCACTTGATCGCCATGTTCGTTAGGAGACAGGAGTGGGAGGGTTAGAAGTCAAAGGTATAGAGTGCAGCAGTGCTCGAGGAGACATTCTGGGTGTCGGATAATTGATTGCAGCACCATATATTTGTTGGTTATACATACTCCTGTTTTGCACCAGGAGTCAGTGCAACAACACTGCAAAAAGTTAATAGGTAAGAAACCTATCAACCTTTTATAAAAAACACCGTGATTTCTATTTCTTTATTTTTGCACCCTAGTGTTGGAGAATCAAAAAAATAAAAAAGCAAGATTGAATGATAAAGGAAGTGGAAGTAGCAGTAGCCGACCCTTTCAAAACATATGGACCAAGATGTACATGATTGTCGACAGAAACAACAGATCATTGTGCATACTGTGTAATGAAATGGTAGTAAGCAGAATGTGGAATGTAAAGAGACATTTTGAAGCTAAAAATTGTCAGCTCTTGAAAAAAAGTATCTATGAAAGGAAGGAATACATTTCTAGGCAGCTACACCTCTATAAAAGTCAATCAAATTCCATCATTAAATTTGTAAGATGCTCTACAAATTTAACATCAGCAAGTTACTGTATTGCTCACTCCATAGTTCAGCATGGAAAAGCCCTCACTGACAGAGAATTTATTAAGGAAACATTTCTAAGATGTGCACCAGCTCTATTTCATGATATGAAAAATAAAGATGATATTATTAAAAGAATTTTTGAGTTACCACTCAGTAGAAATACTATCAAAGACAGAATAATAGATCTTAACAAAAACGTACATCATTTAAAAAAAGACTTAAATAGTTGTAAATATTTTTCAATTTCTCTTGATGAAACTACTGATGTCACATCAAATGCTCAGTTGGCCATTATTGCTAGATATTCTGATGGTCTCACAATGAGAGAAGAGTTGATAAAGTTAGAATCAGTGCCAATAAGTACATCAGGAAACGAAATATGTAAGGTTGCTATAAAAACATTCAGTGACCTAAACATTGATATCTCTAAAATTGTGTCAGTTGCGACCGATGAGCCACCAAATATGGTGGGGAAAAAATGTGGGATTCCTGAAATTGTTTATGGAAGCTATTAGACATCCACTTGTAACTTTTCATTGCATTATCCATCAGGAGGTGTTGTGTGCCAAATCGGGATTCTCAGAATTGAATGATTTAATGTCAGTTGTAACAAAAATTGTGAATTTTATAGCTTCTCAACCCCTTCATAAGCGAGAATTTTCTGCACTTTTATAGGAAGTCGACTCAACCTGCAGTGGACTACTGATGTTCAATAATGTGAGATGGCTGAGTCGAGGTAAAGTACTTGAGCGATTTGTGGAGTGCTTTGAAGAAGTTATGGTATTTATTGAGAATAAGGATCTGGCAAACTTTCCTCAGATCAATGATCATAAGTGGGTCAGCAATTTGATGTTTTTTACAGATCTCTCTGTTCATATGAATGAACTGAACTTAAAATTACAAGGTTTTGGCAAAAGTATTGACATTATGTCTGGATACATCAAATCTTTTAAAAGTAAACTTAAAATTTTCAAGCAAGATATTGAAACTAAAACTTGTAAGTATTTTCCTTGGATAAAAAAGTATTTCGAGAAGGCCACTACAACGAGTGTAATGGAGTCCATATTTATGTACCAGCATATAGTAAACTCGTTATTTGAATAGTTCAGCGAAAGATTCGACCAATTTAGAAGCCTAGAACAAACCATTAAAATAATTAAGTATCTGGATGTAGTTGTTTACAGTACTTTGGAATTAAAGGATTTCCAATGGATGCAAATTGATGATTTAGAGATGCAACTTGCAGATTTTCAAGGTAGCATTTGGACTCATGTGTTTGTCGACTTAAGGTTGAAACTTGAAAATCTGGAACGAAATCCTTTGAATAATGAAGAAGAGTGCAACTATGAACAAGAAATTTTGAGTGCTTGGAACAGAGTACCTGACACTTTTAGTGACATAAAAAAATCTAGTGATGGCTTTGCTAACAATTTTTTCATCAACATATTTTTGTGAGACTTTGTTCTCAGCATTAAATAATATTAAAACGAACAAAAGAAACCGGCTAACAGATAAAGTTAGTGGCACTTGCTTGGCCTTGAAGTGCACCAAGTATGAACCTGCAATCAAAGAATTAGCAGACTTACTTCAGCACCAAAAAAGTCACTAATTTCTAGTTTTTGTACCATTTGATTATCATTGTTTTTATTATTATTTTTTCCTAAATGTACATTGTTTTTCTGTTTTTGTTCACTTTATACATATTTTTGGTTGATTTTTCTTTGTTAAATGGCATTTAAATATATAAAATAAATATCAAAAATATAAATCATTTTTTTTACTATGGTTGCAAATATTAAAAAAAAAAAAAAGAATATTTCTGTATGTGACATGGCACCAGAGTTAAGTTAGGGTTTTTCAAAAGTTTGACACGCCGAGCTCAAAAGGTTCACCATCACTGTTATATAGGATAGTTGAACCTCACCATACTCATGAGTGGCCTTAACAACTAATTTACTTCATTTAGTGAAGGGTGTACAGAAGGTCAATGATTCTCTCTCATCCTGATGTTTCTCTCTCTCTCTCTCTCTCTCTCTCTCTCTCTCTCTCTCTCCCCCTCTCCCTTCCTCTCTGAAATCAATTTTTTTTAAAAAAAAATGTGGAAGAGGGAGGCCAAAATTCAGAATCAGAGAAAATTTTGAAGATGCTCCACTGCTGGCCTTGAAGACGGAGGAGGAACCACAAACCAACGGAATGCAGTTGGGCCCAAGAAGCTGGCAAAGGCAAGGACACAGATCTGTCCTAGCATCTCCAGAATAGGTTGGTGAGCCCCACTCAGCACGGCCAGGGGTGAAGGATTAAAGAAGAAAGACAAGAGAATAAAGCTGGGGCTGGGTAGGACACTGCTCTCAGATGGAGAGAGAGTGCCACAGCCTGCAAGCAGAGTCTTTCTTTTATAGTCAGATTTTATGAGGCAGAGTAAGGGCGTGGTCAGGGTGTTTACAATGTTCTCCCGGTTTTGAATCTCCTCAATTACATGCACCTGAACTCTATCAAGCTTTGTTTTGGCAGCACTAGCTGCACCTCCCGCAGCCTATGTCACTTAGTCACCTGAGACCACAGGTTCAGACCATAAGGTCAAGCTGACAACTCTTGCCTTTGTCTATAATTGTTCTGGGAGGGCTTTGCCCTCCAAGCTGGAATTGCGTGTGGCTTTGCCACGAGAGGACCCTGCCCTCTCATTAATCCGAGGCTTGAAACTGTTTCAACCCTGTAGCCACTCTCCACAGGTTTGATCTTAGCTCTTTGACCCATTTTAGTCTTCTAACCTCCACATGTAAAACAATGCATGTGTGCTGTTTTTAAGCCATTTAAGGTTGAGGTAATTTGTTAACAGTGGCAACAGGAAACTAATACAAACCCAGCCTCAGTCCTCGGGAGACAGCAGCATGAAGGATGGGTGACTGCAGAAGGCAGCCCAGAATGTGAGTCCTATTTTTCTTCCTTTAAGTGTCACTGTCATCATAACAGAGACACAGACCTAAATGGCCCCATCGTGGTCTATCAGGAGGACGAGGCCTTCATTAAAGCTCTAGATCCATCTGGCTCTGGCATGCAAAGGCTGTGCCCACCTCTACACACCAATGGCCCCAGTATATTCCATGACGGACACCGAGCATGGATGCCTCCAAGCAGTCCCAGCTCCTACCCCTCATTTCTTTTAGGCCAAACACTGTGCACCAACCATCCTTAATTCCTCCTGCTCCGGATTTCAGATGTTTAGATCCACCTGATAAGCTTGCAATCATCTCTCAGGATATAGATTGAAGCTTCTCTCCTGTGGCAAATTAAAGTTTGGGTCCCAGTTCTTCACTTTTCTGTAGTAGCATCCACAACTCCCTCATGGGAAGGCGGAGTATACCCCTGTCCATTGACGCTGGGCTTGGCATGCTACTTGCCTTGGTCAATGGCATTTAGTGACTGCAGCAAGGACAAAGACTTGAACAACTTTTGCACAATTGGAGGCTCTGGCTCTTGACTGACCTCTATCTGTGACAGGGGTGGGGAACCTTTTTTATGCCAGGGGCCATTTGGGTATTTATAATATCATTCTTGGGCCATACACAATTAGCCTGCTATGTTTGGCCAAACATATTTTTCAGCGGTCACCAACTTGGTGGTCCGTGAGGTCCGAAAGCTTGGTGACCGCTGATTTAATTTACTCACCCCTAATGCCTTGGCAGGGCCAGACCAAATGATTTTGGCCCTCAGGCCAGACATTCCCCAACCTTGATCTATGGGAACATAATCTGATCTAAGAAGGATGAGAGCCGTGAGAAGCAACATAGAGCCTGGAGCTCTAAGTTTGGAGTCGAGCACAGCTAGGGAATTGGCCATCATCTTGCAGACCGTGAGCTTGCAGATTACTGTTTTAAGCCAGTATGTCTTTGAGCAGTTTATGGCATAGCATCATTGTGGCAATAGCTGACAGCTACACCTCTCCCCCAGTAGAGCAGACCACATCCTCCTTTGATATCTATCTCCTTATTGGACTGAAAGTCCTTGCCGGCAGACACCAGGTGTTTGTTGACTTTATATCTATGACCTCTAGCATGATGCTCAGAATATAGGAGGCTCCTAATACTTTTTTGTTTTTAGGGGAAAGAAATAATTAAATAAACAAATGAATGAATAAAAGGATCACACTATTCCAGGTTCATGACCTCAAAGTAGGGGCAGTGAGGGGCAGGAGGAAATCACAATTAATGGGCTGCTGCAAACATCATTAAATACATGAGGGCCAAGCTTTGTTGGCTGACTGAATACATCATATTTTTCAGGTATCCCTAAAAGTTATTGTGGATAATGAAATAAAAAGTGTATTTCTAAGTAACATATGTGCAGTTGCTTGCTATTATGTGATGCCAGGACCAGGGGCAATGACTAATGACCCCTTGCTTTGGTGCTGACCAATCAGTAGAGAACATGACCCTGAAAGAGCACACCTGGAAAAACTCATGAATATTCTATTGAGATCCTGATCTAAGATCTCCCCTAACTCCCAGCCTTTAAGTCCCCCAAGACTCCCCCTGCTGGTTTGGCTCAGTGGATAGAGCGTTGGCCCAAGGACTGAAGGATCAAGGGTTGGTTCCAGCCAAAGGCACATACCTCGGTTTCCTCGCAGAAAAAAGGATGGCACACGATAGGTTTCAGTTAGTGTTTGCTGAATGGGAGAGTGAATGGCTTCCCTCATTTACTGAATGACTGTGGACCTGATGCTGTGATGACAATATGAAGGCGAATAAAATGCAGCCTTTGCTCCCTACAGAGTCCCATGCCAGCCTCCCTCCCTCTTCCCTGCCTCTGCTCCCAGAGGTGCTCATTCGCCTCACACACTCATTATCTCACAAGCACACTCCTCTTGTCTTTATCCCCTTCCTTCTCTCTCTCTCTCTCTCTTTCTCTCTCTCTCTCTCTCTTTTTCTCTCTCTCTCCTTTCCTCTTTTTTTTTTAACCTTAAATACACTTTTAATAGTTTAGACATGATTTCTTTAAATGTTTTACATCATCTCATTTAACTTTGGAACTTGTAGACATTAATAATGAGTCACCAAAACACTATCAATGTACAGTTTGACTTACACACCGGGCTTCGCCCAAGAACTCTGAGTGGTCCCAGAAGGAAAAAGAAAAATGTTTAAAAGTGAGCCATGGCAGAAATACTCAGACAACAGGTAGGCCTAATGCAACTAGGGTGAACGTTCAAGTTCATGTTCTTTCAAGGAATTGTTTCTACTCTTGAAGCTACACGGAGAAAAGGGCCCTAAGAGTTGAACACTCCTGGGGGTGGTGTAATTGGGCTTGGCCCTTGGACATGGAAGGTAAACATTTTACATTATTACACAGTAACAAACATGGGCGGCCACAGGTAACATAGGATCTGATCAACCTCGGAGTTTAAGGCTGACCCACGTTGGAAAACCACCATTTCCCGGATGGAGATCACACACTTAACACAGTGTCACCTGTTGGGGTGGCTAGAAAAGACTTATTTAAACATCAGTTCATAGGATGGCTTCACATTTGTCAGTTTCTTTCCATTTTGTAGGCTAGAAGGGAGGCACTTAAGAGCTATGAACTGTAGTTTCAGGAGTACAAGACACTAGATTTCGGCAGTCTTCGATAAATATGGCAAGGAATTAAAGAGAAATTGGATTCAAAAGAAAGTAAACACACCATTAAACTACAACATTTTGCTAAATCTTGTAAAAATCACTGGCCTCTGCTTTGAAGAACTTCCTCACCACAAAATAAAAAAATAAAATACAAATACAGCAGTTATCAGCCACCTGCGCCCACACAGGTCAATCCTACAGCTTCCCGATGTTGGGGCTTGTGGGGGTTTTCCAATAAGGGCGCGTTAGTACTTTGAGTAATATTTCCAAGTCTGGTATCATGCACGGGTCCCAAACAGCCAGGAAAACGAAAAGATAGAATGAAATATGCTGCGAGAGTTTAGTAAAACGCATGAAAATTAAAATGCTAAGAAGACCACTCCGTTTTAAACGCGTAAAAATAAGTCGCATTCACGGATGGGAATCCAGAGACTCTGTTTTGGTCCGTTGGTAAGAACTGCACTCGCACAACTCGGTGGGAAGCAGGTCCCGGTGCACAAAGGAATATCCAACAGGTAAACACATCAGGGTGACGCGGACCATGAGACTGAGCGGGTGGCGGGCATAGTCCCAGGAACAGGCGCCTCCGGGAGCCGGGAGCCGGGAGCTGCGGAGCGGAGGAGCCCAGCCCCGGGCTGCCTCCCAGATGCCGCCGGTCCGCGAGGGGCGCGGCGGAGCTCGGTCCTGGCCGCGATCTGGCGGCAGCGGGAGCTGTTGCGCTCGGGGGAGGCGCGGGGCTCCCGGTTCACGGAGTCCCCGCCGCGCCCCGCTGCGCCCTCCCCTCCAGCTCCGGGCGAGGTGCCGCCGCGCTCACCCTGCGCGGCCCAACAGGCGCCGCTTCCCGGGGAGGGACTGCGGCGGCGGCGGCGGCGCCGGGGCTGCGAGGAGCAATGTCGGGGCGGGTGCAAACCCCATCTTCTCTGGGCTCAGCCCGCCGCCTCTGCCGCAGGCTCAGCAAAGCATAAAGCAGCAGCGACGCCCCTGCTCCAGGCCCTCTCCTCTCTTTTCTTCTTTCAACACTTACCCAGTTCATGTAGGGAGCTATTTCCCCCCTTATAGAAACACACTGGTGGGTGAGCATGTACAGTAGAACTGGTAACTAAACATTCATTAAGAGAAAGTCAATTTTAAAGGCAAAACAATAATACTATTGATTGTGAACATTTATCAAGTGTTTATCATATACCTCACTCTCTGTCAAGCAATTTATATTTACTCAGTTCAGATAATGAAACTATGGCAGCAAGAAGGAACTTGTCCAGGTCACAGAGACAGTACCTGGTCTGAACCATCATCAGTCTGATCAGAGCCCAGGCTCTACCAGGGGGGGACAGAAAGACAGCTGTTCATGGCTTATGTGACCCCTCCGTGGGGTGTTCCCTCCACCCCTTCCCACACCACAAGCAGTGGGTCTCTTCATGTTCCTACAGCACTGTGCTCACCCCCTCCTTCTGCTCTGACCACATCAATGCCAGGTGTGTGTCTGACAGGGTGAGCTGGGTCCATTTCACTCATGACCAGTGTTAGGAAGCATATACTCTCCTTTCTCATTGCCATGAGGGTGGTAACAGAAGCAGGAGAATAAATACCGAGTTCAGAAATCTGGTGTTGGCTACTTCGCGGTATAAAGTAGGGCACATTGTTTAACCCTCTGAACCTTAGGTTACTCAAACGTAACGTGGGGATAATGATGCCAGTGTTACCCTGTAATGAGAATGAATGTGAAATGTGCCTGTGTGTCTGTGAGGTGCTGGCACAGTGCCTAGCACAGCACAGGTGCTCAGTGAGCGTTCTTGTCTTCACCTCTCTCCTGTTCAGTCCCCTGATTACCTTGATTCTGACTCTTCTGCTCCACCTTATATAGCATTCCAGCTGTTAAGTGTTACCTGTTATGGGCTGCATTCGTTATCTATTACTGTGCAACAAATTGCCCTAAACTTTGCAGCTTGAAACAACAAACATTTATTTTCTCAAAGTGTCTGTGGTTCAGGATCCAGGAAGCTTCGCTGCTGGTTCTGGCTCAGTCCCTCCTGAGACTGCAGCCAAGATGTCAGCTGGAGCTGTGGTCATCTCAAGGCTCAAGGCCGGGAGCATCTGCTCCAGGTTCGCTCATGTGGCTGTTGACCTGCTTTAGGAGGCTGGCTTCCCAGCTGACTCATGTGGGTCTCTCCACGGGGCTGTCACAGCCTCTGGCAGCTTATTTCCCCAGAGCACACAATCCAAGAGAGAGCAGGAGAGCATCCAAGATGGAAGCCACAGACTTTTTAAGAAAAAATCTTTATTGTTGAAAGTTTTACATATGTCCCCCTTTTCCCCCCACCGACCTCTCCTAGCTGGCCTTCACTCCCCACCCCAGGTGTTCACCCCCTGTTGTCTGTGTCCATGGGTTATGCATATATGCATACAAGTTCACTGGTTGATCTCTTCTCACCCACCTGCCCTCCCCTGCCTTCCTTCTGAGATTTGACAGTTTGTCAATGCTTCTGTGTCTCTGGATCCATTTTTGTTCATCAGTTTTTATTGGTCATTACAGTCCATCTATGAGTAAGATCATGTGATACTTATCTTTCTCTGATTGGCTTATTTGATGTAGCATAATCCTCTTTAGGTTGGTCCAGGCTGTTGCAAATTTTAAGAGTTCATTCTTTTTTACAGCTGTGTAGTATTCCATTGTGTAGATGTACCATTATTTTTTTAATCCACTCATCTGCTGATGGGCACTTAGGCTGTTTCCAAAACTTAGGTATTGTAAATTGCACTGCTATGAACATAGGGGTGCATATATCCTTTCTGATTGGTGTTTTTGGTTTCTTGGGATATATTCCTAGAAGTGGGATTACTGGGTCAAATGGGAGTTCCATTATTAAATTATTTGTGGAAACTCCATACTGTTTTCCACAGAGGCTGCACAAGTCTGCATTCCCACCAGCACTGTATGAGGGTTTCCTTTTCTCCACATTCTCACCAACACTTGTTGTTCGTTGATGATAGCCATTCTGGAAGATGTGCTGAATAGCAATCTTGAGAAAGAAGAACAGGCTGGAGGCATCAAGCTTCCTAATTTCAAACCATATTACAAAGTATAGTAATCAAAACAGTATGGTATTGGCATAAAAACAGACACAGAGATCAATGGATCAGAATAAAAAGCCCTAAAATAAACACATGCTTATATGGTCAATTAATTTGCATAAAGGAGGCTAAAATATTCCATAGGAAATGATGGACTTTTTAATAAATTGTATTTGGAAAAACTGAACAGCCATTTGCAAAAGAAAATTTGATCACTATCTAACTCCATACATAAAAATCAACTCAAAATGCATAAAGACTTTAATTTATGACCTGGAACCAAAACACTCCTATAACAAAACATAGAGCTTCTTGACAATGGATTTTTTAATTTGACACCAAAAAGAAAAGGCAACAAAGCAAAAATAAGCAAGTGGGACTACTTTAAACTAAAAAGTTTCTGCAAAGCAAAAGAAACCATCAATAAAATGAAAAGGCAACCTATGGAATGGAAGAAAATATTTGCAAATCATATATATGATAAGGGGTTAATATCCAAAATATGTGAAGAACTCATACAACTCAACAGGAACATAGGAAACCATCCAATTTAAAAATGGGCAGGGGGATGGCATAGACATTTTTCTAAAGAATACATCCAAATCTCAAATAAATACATGAAAAGGTTTTAAAATAACTAATCAGCAGAGAAATTTAAATAAAAAACCACAGTCCAAATTACACCTGTTAGGATGGCTCTCATTAAAAATAAATAACAGGTGTTGGCAAGGATGCATAGAAAAGGGAAGCCTTGTAAACTGCTGGTGGGAATGTAGTCTGGCACAGGCACGATGGGGAACAGTGTGGGGTCCCTCAAGAAATTTCAAAAACCCTGCCATGTGATCCAGCAAGCCCACTTCTGAGCGTATAGTCAAAGGAAATGAAAAGAGGGTCCTGAAGCCATATCCGTATTCCCATGTTCCTTGTATTATTCTTTACAGTAGCCAAACGATGGAAACAATGTGACAGTGGATAACAGATAAAGAAGATGTGGTGAATGCATGCAATCGAATACTATTCAGTTATGAGAAAAGAGAAATCCTGCCATTTGCAACAACATGGGTAGATCTTGAGGGCATTATGCTACAAGAACTAAGTTGGATAGAGAAAGACAAATACTGCCTGGTATCACTTATATGTGGACTTTTAAAAAAGTTAAAAATTCATAGAAACAGAGAGTAGAAAGGTGGTTTCCGGGGGCTAGAGCAGGTGGGAGGGGGCCAATCCATGGGGATGAGTAGGGGTGGTGGACAGTGTGGGAAGCAGAGATGGAGACTGGGGAAGGGCTGGGTAATTGGCAATGTCAAGGTCTAGGGGAGGAGGGAGTGGGGCCCAGGGAGAGCAGAGCAGAAGGTCAGGGAGGAGAGGAGCTCAGGGGCGTGAGAAGAGGGGCTGAGAGCATCCTCACTGCTGGGTGGTGCTTGTCCTGCTGGACAATGACCACAAACCGAGTTACTGTGAACAGACCCATTTACTAGGTCATGGTTGTGCAGGTTCCACGTCCCACATGTCCTCTCTGGGCTAAGCACACGTGTGGCCAGGTCTCTGCTCCTCCTGAGCCCACTGCCAGGCTCACTCACTTGGTTGTGTGAAGGCAGATTCCTGCAGATGTGGGACTGAGGTCCCCGTCTCCTTGCTGGCTGCCAGCTGGAGCCCCTGAGCTCCCAGAGGATGCCTGCGGCCCTGGACCGTGGCCCCTGCAGCACACCCAGGCCTTCCCCCACGTGGAGACTCTCTGACTCCCCTCCACCCCATCCCTCCTGCAGTACCTGTGCCTCCAGCCAGAGAAACTTCTCTGCTTTCGGGGTCCATGTGCCCTGATTGTCCCCACCCCCCACCCCCAGATCTCCCAGGACAGTGTCCCCATGCAAGGTCCTTCACCTTCATTACCTCACCCTCGTCCCTTTGCCGGGTCAGGAAACCTGCTCACAGGATCCATGGATTCCACTGGACATCTCTGGGGACCACTGTTCAGCCTTCTGCATCTGACTTTATTGAAATAATCGAGGATCAAAGGGGGAGCCCTCTGGGGAGGGTGACAGTGAGCCAGGAGCTGAAGGAAATCAGGAATGGCCTCGGGGCCCACAGCGAATACCTACAAGGAGGGGACTGGGGCTCAATCTGATGGCAGAAGATTCATGGGAGAAAATGTTCAGGGAGGAGTGAGGAACACGGAGCACCAGGTCTGGGGAGGGGAGACACCCCATAAGAAGATACTTCAGAGGGAGCCGTGTCTCAGGGAGACCAGGTTTCCCTCAGAGCTGTGAGGTGCAGGAGCATCCTGGGAGGGCTGTGCACATTGGGCGGGTCCTGGGCTGAGAACCCTGGGAAGGGCAGTGGGGAGGTTTCAGGAGTGGGGGAGGTGTTGTGTGAGGAGACAGTGTGTGTGTGTGTGTGTGTGTGTGTGGTGGGGGGGTGTGCCTGTGGAGAGGAGCATGTAGGGTGTTTGGGAGATTGAGTGACCGAGACAAACAGGGACAGGACAGAATGAGGTCAGTCTTGGTGGATTCAGGGCTGATGGTGGTGGTGAGTGTGTGAGAGAGGAGGTGGGAGGAACACAGTTTTGGGGCTGTCACTGGGCTCTGAGGATGGAGATGAGGAGGTTTAGGGTGGTCGGGTCTTCATTCCAGTGTGTGGAGCCTTTCTGGATCAGGGGGTGGATGCCTGAGGGAAAGGAGGGATCTTAGTGGATGTGCATGGGCTCATTCTGGACCCTGAGAGAGGGGCTGTGCTCACAGGAGGTCTCAGGGACAGCTTGGGGTTGGAGCTGTGACCTCTGGGGCACCAGGTGTGACCCCTGGCACAGGGGACCCTCTGCTGTCCTTCTGGGGGACAGAGGGACCTGGGAGGCTGTGCTTTATCCCCAAGAGTCCCAGTGCGCATCCCCGCGCTGTGGAAGATTGTGTAGACATTGAGATGTGGTTCCCAAATAAGAGATGATTTTATTTTGAAAACTGAGTTTGAAAAAAGAAAGGAAGGAAGGAAGGAAGGGAGGGAGGGAGGGAGGGAGGGAGGAAGGAAGGAAGGAAGGAAGGAAGGAAGGAAGGAAGGAAGGAAGGAAGGAAGGAAGGAAGGAAGGAAGGAATAGGGAGTGGAAGAAAATGTTTCTACTTTTCAGGTTCCCATGGTGTTGTCCTCAAGGGATTGGTGAAAGGGGTGACAGTGGAGAGATGGAAATCTCAGAGATGGCTCCTGGCTCCTGAGCACTCTTCTTAGTCAATCCCTGTCCTGTCCTGACCTTGATACTGTGGATCCCAGGACTCCCCAAAGCTTCATCCCCAGCGGATGCCCCACCTTCAAGTCAGTCTCCTCTGACCCACTCACAGCACAGCCCCTGCCAGGGCGCAGGCAGCCTCGGGAATGGAGCGACCGCGCCCCCGTGTGGCCACAGGGCTTAGGACAGAAGAGCCCGCTCCCCTTTCTGCTGCTGAGCCAGGACCTCCCAGGGTGTCGCTCTGCTCCAGCACCAGAACAGGACTTTGAACGCAGGAGGGGGCCCTGTCCTATGTCAAATTCGGGGTGCAAAGTGTTTCTCCAAATGCACACTGATATCGATGCTTCCTCCCCATTGAGTCACCGTGGACGCTGCCTCAGGAAAGAGCGAGGTCTCCTGGGCCATAACCGCTGGCTCCCAGGTCCAGCTGCACCCCACAATCAAACCAGGAGTCCTTAGTCTCCCGGATGGGACCTTGGACACCCAAGAACCTGTCCCCTGTTCCCGCTGCTGCCTCTGGAGCTGGAGCACCTTCCTCCTGGGAACTAGTGCCGCTGTCTCAGAGCTGGGATGGGGGTGGGGCTGGGGTGTCAGGCCTGGGAAGGCAAGGACGCCCCTGAGGAGGTCAGGACGGGGGGAGTCAGCACTCAGAGGGGTAGAGTTTTCAGGGAGGAGAACAGCAGGGGAGGGTGTGCCATGGGGACCCCTGCTGGTGTTCGGAAGGGGTCCTCCGGGTCACAGACAGCAAAAGGCTGGGCTGCCCCTGTAGGGATGAGCCCTGGTCCCAAAGTCCTGGGGTTCCCAGGGTCTCACTGACTAGGCCAGTACCCCTGCCAAGTCTGAGCCCAGCCCTGAGCAGCAGGCTGTCCTGGCCTTTAGTGGTCCCTTCCTCCCCTGGGACAGGACAGGCCTTGGGCCAGGCTGAGTGCCCTCAGGACCAGCCGCTGGACCTCGGTGTGGGCTGCCCACCACACTGGGCGACAAGGACCTCAGCGAGAGGACCCCGGCTGCCCATGGCCCAGCTGCGGTCCCGTCACCCTCCGCAGCCTGTGGCCAGAGGACCCCGGGGTCCCATCTCTTTCCTCTGTGGGCACCCACCCACCCGCCTCCTCAGACAGGACCCTCCCCACCCTGCTCTCTGCTCCTCCATCCCTGAACATAGGAACTCTGCAGCCTCAGCCCTCAGCCTCATTCCTACCCTGTCAGCTGAGCCAGGACGCTGGGGGTGCTATAGGCTGAATGTGTGTGTCCCCTCAAGATTCACAGGTGGACACCTAACCCCCATGTGATGGTATTTGGAGGCGAGGCCTTTGGAAGGTGATTGGCATATGAGGGTGGAGCCCTGATAACAGAGACTCCAGAGAGCTGCCTGGCCTTGCCCACATGTGGGGACACAGTGAGTGGACGGGCGTCTGTGAACCAGGAGTGGTCCTCACCAGACACTGAATCTGCTGGCACCTTGATTTGAACTTCTCCACCTCTAGAACTGGGAGAAATAAGCTCTGTCATTCATAAGCCAGGCTATGGTACTGTTTAAGCTGCTGAACAGGCAGGGGGTCCGCAAGCCAGGGGAGGGCTCCGCAGAGCCCCATGTGTGGCAGCTGAGCTATGGCTGCCTCTGAGCATCAGTCATCCCTGACCCTGAAAACTACCCGGACCCCCAGCCCCAGCCCAAAGGACTCAGAGGCAGGTGGTGGGCAGGTGCCGAGCTCTGTGGGAGACCAGAGTCTGGGGGCACTGAGCATCAGGCTTGAGGAGGGGCTCCGGAAATGGAGACCAGCGGGTAGGTAACAAAATCACACATCAGAGGAAAAGTATTTATGGACTGAGCTGTGTCCCCCCCAAATTCATATGTTGAGGCATCAACCCTCCAATGTGACTGCATTTAGAGACAGAGCCTTTAAGGCAGTGGTTCTCAGCCTTGGCTGCACATTAGCATCACCTGGGAATGTTTTTTGTGTGTTTTTTTAAAAAATATATTTTATTGATTTTTTACAGAGAGGAAGGGAGAGAGATAGAGAGTTAGAAACATCAATGGGAGAGAAACATCGATCAGCTGCCTCCTGCACATCTCCCACTGGGGATGTGCCCGCAGCCCAGGTACATGCCCTTGACTGGAATCGAACCTGGGACCCCTCAGTCCGCAGGCCAACGCTCTATCCACTGAGCCAAACCGGTTTCGGCATGGGAATGTTTTTAAAATCCTGATTTCTGGGCCTCATCCTCCAGAAATTCTGTTTCTTTGTTACTAATGTTGTGGCCCCACCCCATAACAAAGAAACAAAATTTCCAGAGGATGAGGCCCAGAAATCAGAATTTTAAAAACATTCCCAGGTGATTCTAATGTGCAGCCAAGGTTGAGAACCACTGCTTTAAGGAGATCATTAAGGTTGAATGAGGTCATGGGTTGGGGCTCTAATTGGATAAGACAGGTGGTTATAAGAGAAAGATATCAGATACCTACACCGCCCTCTCCCTGCACACACAGAGGAGAGGCCCTGGTAAGACATGGGGAGAAGACAGCCATCTGCCAGGCAGGAAGGGGGCCTCAACCAGAAACCACATTGCCTGGCATTTTGATCTTGGACTTGAAGCCTCCAGAACTGTGAGAAAATAAACTTGCAGTGTTTCAGCCGCCCAGTCAGGGGTGTTTGGTTATGGCAGCCCCATGGGACTGAGGCTCCAAACCAAACACAGTGACCCTCCCTTCCCGTCTCAGAGCAGCTGTAAAGAGCCTGGTCAGCATTTACTCACTCCTTCATCCACTAGGATGTCGTGAGGGCCTCTGTGCCAGGCTTCACATTAGGCCTGGTGAACATTTCATGAAAACAGACAGACGCCCGCTCTCCTGATGCTGACAGTCTGACAGGAGAGACAGACAATAATGAGAACATAGGAATAGCAGTGAATTCTATGGTCTGTGTTCCTGTTATCCCCCCTGGGTAACAAACAATCCCACAATTCTCTCCCATTCTCTGGTTGACGGGGCTCAGCCGACAGTTCTTCTGCTCCATGTCACATGGGGTTGGGCTGCAGTCACTGGGGCCTGACTGGTGAATTGTTCATATATGTTCTGTCAGTCTGTATTTAGCCTCTACAAGATGGCAAGTTTGAAATTTTTTATCTTTTCACCCTTTTCTTCCAATGCAAACCCCCTCCCCTCTAGCAAACACCAGTTTGTTCTCTGTATCTGGGTCTGTTTCTATTTTGTTTGTTCATTCATTTTGATTTTTAAATTCCACATATAAATGACTTCTTTTACTTAGCACAATACTCTCTAAATCCATCCATGCTGTTACAAGTGATAAGATTTCATTCTTTTTATGGCTGAGTAATATTCCATTATATATGTACTAGAGGCCCAGTGCATGAAATTCATGCATGGGGGACAGGGGGAGGGGTCCCTCAGCCCAACCTGCACCCTCACTAATCCAGGAGCCCTCAGGGGATGTCTAACTGCCTAGTTAGGCCCGATCCTAGTTAGGACCTCACTCTCAAAATCCGAGACCTCTGGCTCCTAACCGCTCACCTGCCTGCCTGCCCTAACCACTCTGCCTTCCTGCCTGATTCCCCTAACTGCCCTCCCCTGCTGACCTGGTCACCCCTAACTGCCCTCCCCTGTCGGCCTGGTCACCCCTAATTGCCCTCCTCTCTCGGCCTGGTCACCCGTAACTGCCCTCCTCTGTTGGCCTGGTCACCCCTAACTACCCTTCCCTGCCAGCCTGATCACCCTAATTGCCCTCCCTACTGGCCTGGTCACCCCTATTAACTTTTTAAAAAAATCTTATCCTGTTCACACACAATTGTATTTGACTTTCTTATTGGCTTCTGACACAATATTTCTCTTTCCTTTATGTAACACTTTTTCGTACTGACTCATTATTTATAAACTTTTCTTTCCTCCTTATTTCCTAGTTCTGTTCCATCATCCTTCTTCCCATCTTTCTCCTACCCTCCCTCCCTCCCTCCCCACATTCCTTCTTTCCTTTATCTTTACCCCTGCCCTCCCTGTCCTTTCCCTTCCTTCCCACCTTAATTTTTTTCTTTACTTCCTCCCTCGGACCTGTTTTGCTCCCTCCCCCATTTCTTCCTTCTTCCCATTCTCCTTTTAAGCTGTACCAACTCCCCTTTAAAACTTTTCTTCCCACCCTCTTTATCTCTCCTCCTACAGGAGTTTGGGGGGGGATGATGGGGGACAGGGTTAGTGGCGCCCCCAGGCAGAGTGCTCTCAGATCGGGTGTGGTGCATGCGGGTTGTTTGTCTGGCGTGTGCACCAGGGAGAAAAAGAGGACTCCAGTGCCAGGCGGGGGATGCAGCCTTACTCCCCCCCCCGCCCAGTGCCGGGTGCAGGGAAGCAAGGTGGCCAGTGCGCCCCATTTCCCTGAAGCACCTGAGATTGCTGCTCAGAAGGTGCCGAGCCAACTGAGGCCAAGCGGGGTGGCGGGTGTTTGCTTCCATCCCACGTTGGTGCTTACTGTCCACCCAGGTTCCTCTCAATGAACAAGAAGCCATTACCCAGGAGCAGGCCACACCCTCAGCCCAGCACCCTCTCCTGCTGTGGGGCAGAACCCCCAGAGCAGGGCCTCCAGGGCACCAGACTGACCACTCCCCTTCCCAATGGGGGCCTGACTCCCACTGAGAGGGGTGCAGGGGTAGGCAGGGCCCTAATGAAGCCCCAGGTTTCCACACCTGCCCCTGGCTCGGAAGCGAGGGGTCTCAACCCTCCTGGGGAGTCCGGTCGGGCATGGAAAGTCACCCTGCTACATGCGCAGCCTCCTGCTGGTCTGTCAATATGCAAATTGGTCATACTGTGATCCTGTTAGGACCAATTTGCATATTACCTCTTTATTATATAGACTAGAGGCCCGGTGCACAAAAATTTGTGCACTCGGGGGGGAGGAGGGGTCCCTCAGCCTGGCCTGTGCCCTCTCACAGTCTGGGACCCCTCTGGAGATAACGACCTGCTGGCTTAGGCCTGCTCCCAGGTGGCAGAGGGCAGGCCCAATCCCTAGGTTCAGGCCCTGGTCGGGCTCAGAGTAGGGCTGATTGGGGAGCTGGGGCGCCACCCCCTGGCATGCACAAAGCAGGGTGGATTGGGAGGTTGTGATGCCACCCTCAGTCACGCTCAGGGTAGGGCCGATTGGGGGGTTGGAGCACCGCCCCCTGTCACACTCAAGGCAGGGTCGATAGGGAGGTTGTGGCACCACCCCCTGTCACGCACAGAGCAGGGCCAATCAGGGGGTTGAGGAGCTCCCCCCTGTCACACACAGAGCAGGGCGGATAAGGGGGTTTGGGCGCCACCATCTATCACCCACAGAGCTGCCGGGAGCCAGTCCATCCTTGCTATTTCAAGGGACCTGGCATATATGGCATACTGTTCTTAATATGTTTGCTCACCTTCTTGGCACTATGTGTTTTAACCAAGGTCACCTCTCTGAGAAAGGTTGTTTCCCCAGGTAGGGATTTCCCCCTCAAGTTAGGGAGGGTATAAAACCCCTTAACTAAGTACCAGGCGGGCAGTTAATCACTTTAACTACGAACAATCATGCTTAAGCTACATAATCTTTACTCCCTGGAATGGAGATAAGAAACGCCCTAACCTTTGGAATAGAGATTGATAGGATTGGAATCAACTGGTATAAATACAGATGTAACAAGACAACAGGACTCAGAAACTAGACACAGAACCTACACAGAACCTAGAGACAGAAGAACTTCGCTGGAGAGAACATGGCAAAAGATCCTGGACAGAAACTGGCCACAGAACCTAGAGACAGAACCTAGCGAGAGAACCTGGCTGAAGAACCTAGAGACAGAACCTGGCTACAGAACCTGGATAGAACATGGCAAGAGAACCTGACTGGAACCTGGTGACTGAACCTGGCTGGAGAACCTGGACAGAACCTGGCTGGAGAACCTAGCAAGAGAACATGGACACAGAACCTGGCTGGTGATCCTAATCAGAACTTCGCTGGAGATCCTGAACAGAACTTGACTGGAGATCCTGGCGAGGCTGCTGATCAACTGAATGCTGTCTCCGTGTCATTCCTTCTTCGCCGACTCCATCCACACCTTTGGGGACCCCTGGATCTGCTGGGGTTGGACCCCAGCACAGAGCAGTGCCAATCAGGGGGTTGGGGTGCCACCACTGTCACACTCAGGGCAGGGCCGATGGGGGAGGTTATGGCTCTACCCCGTCACACACAGAGTAGGGCCGATCGGGGGGTTGGGGCACTGCCCCCTGTCACACACAGAGCAGGGCCGATCAGGGGTTGGGGTGCCACACCCTGTTACACACAGATCCGCAGGGCAATCAGGGGGTTGGGGATTTCCCCCTATCAGGCACAGAGCAGGCCTGATCAGGGGGTTGGGGTGCCTTCCCCTGTCACGAACAAAGCAGGGTGGATAGGGAGGCTGTGGCCCCACCCCCTGTCACACACAGAGCCGCAGGGCGGTCAGGGGGTTTGGGCGCTGCCCCCTGTCACACTGATCCTGGTGCTGGGAGGCCTCGCGGCTCCGCTGATCCCGGTGCTGGAAAGCATATTACCCTTTTACTATATAGGATAGAGGCCTGGTGCACAGGTTGGGCCAGCTGGTTTGCCCTGAAGGGTGTCCTGGATCAGGGTGGGGGTCCCCACTGGGGTGCCTGGCCAGTCTGGGTGAGAGGATGAGGGCTGTTTTCAGGCTGGCGAGTGACTGAAGCTCCCAACCGCTCCTTTTTTTCTCTTTTTTTAAATTCTGGGCCAGCTTTAGCTTTGAGGCTTGGCTCCAGCTCTAGGCCTCGGCTGCTGAAAGCAGGTATCTGGTTTGTTTGAGTTCTATAATCGAAAAACTGTTTCAACTCCAGCTCTGAGATACCGGCTGGCTGAAAGCAGGTTTCTGGGGTTTTGTTTAGCTTCTATATTTGTAACAAAGTTTCAAACTGCAAGCTCAGAGGCCGGCAGCAGCAGGCGGGGAACATTGGAGTCCTCTGTCACTGAAGCAAGAAAGCCTCATGTTCGCTTCAAGCTGCCTGGCTGCCGGCCGCCATCTTGGCTGGCAGTTATTTTGCATATTGCCCTGATTAGCCAATGGGAAGGGTAGCGGATGTACGGCTAATTACCATGTTTCTCTTTTATTAGATAGGATATAGACCGGTCTCAGCTTGGCCTGTGCCCTCTTTCAGTCTGGTATGCCTGGAGGGATGTCCACCTGCTGGCTTAGGCCTGCTCCCCAGGGGGGATCGGGCCTAAGCTGGCAGTCAGACATCCCTCTGGTAGCCCGGGAGCCCTCAGGGGATGTCCACTTGCCAGCAGGGAGCAGGCTGAAGCTGCAGTTGGATATCCTTAGCGCTGCTGAGGAGGCAAGAGAGGCTCCCACCACCACTGCTGTGCTGGCAGCCGTCAGCCTGGCTTGTGGTTGAGCTGAGCTCCCCCTGTGGGAGCGCACTGACCACCAGGGGGCTGCTCCTGCATTGAGCGTCTGCCCCTTGTGGTCAGTGTGTGTCATAGTGACCAGTCATTCCCAGTAGTTCTGCTGTCAGCATCAATTTGCATATTACCCTTTTATTATATAGGATAGAGGCCTGGTGCATGGGTGGGGGCCGGCTGATTTGTCCTTAAGGGTGTCCTGGATCAGAGTGTAAAGGCAAAATGCTCTGGTATTTCTGGATAATCATTGTTTTTATCTTTCAAGCAATTCTCATTTTGTCTTTTTATGGGTGCCGCCAGAACCCAAGGATGGTCCCAGGAGGAGAACTCTTCTGCCCTTGTTGGAATATAGAAGCGCCATAAATTACTGCTTAACAAGATGAAGCTAAGGCTAACTCTTTTGCTGTTACTGAACTTTCTTAATCTCGACCACTCTCAGGTTTACACTCTGCCTCTTGAGAACCTCACCCTCTCCTTATAACACTTGGCATTTCAACAGGGGGACTAGCAATTTCCCTCTCCTACTATCAGAGCCTATCCAAGGACCTTGCTGACAGAAGAAACTAGCTGATCGAGCTTCAAAAATAAGACAGGCGTTATCTGAGACCTGGGCTGCATGGGGTGGGGGATATCTGGAAATGGCTCCTTCCATTGACAGGACCACTGTTAATGCTACTCATGGTCATAATCCTAGGACCATGTCTTCTAAATCTGTTAATTCGCTTTATCTCATCCCGTCTAGATGCCTTTAAACTTCAAATGGTCCTACAAGCCAGAAGAATTCCCTACCAACCTCTCCAAGAGGAAGAAACGGGATGTTAACCCCTTGGATGTCATCCCTTTCCAGCAGGAAGTAGTAAAAGATCGATCGACACCCCTGTTCACTGTAACATCCTGTGGTTGTTGTACCACAAGGCTGAAAAGCTTGTGGGACAAGGGGTGGGGTGGGGGGGAATGTGAAGTCAAACCCCTATTCTATAAAACTACTGTTTGAAATTTGTCAAGTAACAATCCCTCCATGTTCTGTGTGGAGTAGGGTTTGGTATCTGAAAGAGGAGCCGCACAGCAAATGAGAGAAAAGGACACGAGATAATTTGGAAATGCTGGGGAGCCAGGCGGGTAAGTCCAACTCAAGGAGAGAGACTTCCTCCGATGCTCTGGCTGCTCCAACCTTTTATTTGGTCTGGGGTAGCCCTAGGGTAAGGAGGTTTCAATGACACACAGATTAGGTCATAGCATGACCCTCAGGCAATTTACATGATTAAAGGTAGGGAGGTTGCTTCAGCTACCATTATCTAGATTAACTGGGTGGTATCTACATTAACTGGGTGGTACACAGCCCTGAACTTTGCTAGGGCTTCAAGGTTACTAACTTTTGGGGTCTCTGTCTATACTCAGCTAGTGAAGACAGTAAATGGTTTCCAGCATCTCCCCTTTATTTTTTCTTTGAAAAATCTAGAAATATAAGAACAAGTCCCAATTTCAATGTCCAACAGTTCTGAGTCCAAGTTTCAATGTCTGACAGTTCATGTGTACATGCCAGCAATGAGATGCTGGTTCTGGATGGTGGACTAACGGTGGTAATGCAGGTCCGGTCCTTTCTGGTCTGGTCCTGGGCACCCTGCAGCAACGCACAGCTGCTGACTGCTAGCATGGCAAGGCATCTTCACCATCTCCATCTCTGAACTGTCTCTCCTGTCTTTGTGGCTGGAGCAATTCCCTCTGGGATTTGTTGTCGCAGGAATCCACATAGTCTTGGAGCTGTTCTCTAAAAGTATACAAATGTATTCTCAATCAAATGTTAATAAAGGAAACCTTACTTGGGGTTTTTTCTTTAAAATGATCTTTCCCTGGCTTACCCTGGCATCATGTGTGTTTTTCCTGGGTGTCTTGCTATTAGCATTATAAACGAAAAATTTTATTTAAATGTAATTTAGTTACAGGATCTATTTCCTTTCATGGTATTTTTCCACTATATTTTTCCACTATCTCCCCTTTTTTGATTTAATTAGAAGGCTTTTTGGAAAATTTATAATGCAGCCTGCATAACTTTAAATGTTGATTTTTTTGCACAAAAATATGACTGCTTTAGGTTCATAGAATGTTAAGCAATTTTACCACGAAATGAAAATTTTGGTTAATACTTTTTGAATAATTACTTATTTCAAATTAGCCAAATTTAATTAATTTGAAAACTTGACAACTATTTTCTGTCAAATTTAATATTTTAACAATAATCTTAATTTACACTATAAATATTAATGGAAAGGATCACTTTACATCCTTGTGAAGGCTCTGAGCATTCCTGTTGTTAGGCTAGATTTAGACATAGGGTCTGTTAGCCAAGCCTCCGTTTATCTGGATTCTGATTTCAGCTGGACCAAGTCTCTTTCTGTTACCTGGGTCCCAATCTGGGCTGGGCATGGGAAGCAGAGAAGCAGCCATGGGGGCAGGAGACCTTCCTCAGAAGGGGTGAGTGTTCAAGCCCCTGCACAATGGGGGGGGTGAGGATCTGCGCCCCACCTCTGTTGGACCCCAAGTTCTCTTCTACTGCCTCCCCCGACTGTGCCTGTCTTAGGTCGTCCCTCCCTGAGGCATCTTACCCGTCATTGACTACCAGCCATCCTCTGGGCCAAGTAGGGTGATGTGAGGTTCAGTTCTGTCTCCTTGTTAACCTATGTTCCTCTGGCCTTCATGCCCAGCAACTGCCTTTGGATGCCCTCGCCTGCTGGCGGGGCCCTGGCATTGATCATAAGGAATCCAGGTTTCTTCCATGGTACCAGCTTTTCATGATCTCAGCTTGAATGGAGAGCTCAGATAACAGCTGTAGACAATTGGAATCCTTTTGGCAAAAAAGGTCAAGAGAGGTCAATACAGAATGCTTAAGTGCCTTCCCCAGGGGGCCTTCCACACAGTGGAAGGGAATAAACCCTTTCATGTCCTTAAGTTGCTTCCAAACATTCAAAGAATTAATTTATAAGTTTGTTTGGGATAAATGCACAATATACTGTTGTAAAGCATCAAAAATTATTAATGAAACTTGTAGAATAATACCATGCAAGAATATTCTTTGCTCTAGGTCATGACAACTTAATTTTAAACTCAAGGTTTGGAATGAGGAACCTAGTTTTCAAAAAAAAAGCAATTTACAGAAGCAGAGACAGCATGCCATCCAAATCACAGCTTTGGGCAAACACATCATCCAGAGTCCCTGGGTAACTTAGGTTAAACTTAGGCATGTTATCCAAATTACAGTCTCGGGTCTAGAACCCTTGGGCAACCTGGGTCAAACTTAGGCACTTTATCTAAATTACAGTTTTGGGTCTCGAACCCTTGAGTGACCTGGGTTAAACTTAGCACTTTACCTAAATTACAGTTTTGGGTCTCCAGAACACTGAGTTGACACATTAACTGGAGCCCTCTGACCTTGGGATAGCTGTGCTGTTCTTCCCAGGTAAAGGAAAAATGTGCCTTCTAAGACCAGTATGAAACTATAGTTTTTACCTGAAATGATTGTTACCATACTTCACTTTACCGTGCCCCAGGTGGTCTCTAGGCTGTTGGTTGTTGATTGTTTACAGCTAGCTGGTATGGCTCCAGGCACAAGATCTTCAGTCTGGCTAGATTCCTGATGCAGTTTAACACATGGTTTGCGGGTAGTTTTTATCGCGTGCTAACAGGTGGTGCGGGCCATTTTTGCTAATTTTTTTTGCACAAATGGCAATGTTCAGTAAAATTACCATAACTTTAGTTTACGTATTTATACGTTACCCGCATTCTACCGCTAGTCTATTAAAAAACGTATTAATATGTGTCCCGCGCTCTACTACACTGGTAGAATGTATAAATACGTAAAACGTATAAATACGTTTCCCACATACAATGTGTTTTAATATTTCTATTAGGAATCCATTTGGGTTTGGAAAAATTCACTGGGGATATACAAGCGTACCCTCTGCCAAAGGTTTATAATGGGTCAGGTCCCTTCCATAAACCAGATTTGGGATCCTTCCATTTAACTAGACCATTTTAGTAATTAAGGCTTGGTGCAGCCTATCCGTAGGTGATTTCTCCATCATCCCCCCTTTTTGTTTTTCTAGTTGAGATTTCAGTCGTTGATGTTGTCGTTCAATAATGGCCTGTCCTTGGGAATTATATGGTCCATAGGACTTTTGAAAAGGTGTCTACAGAGACATGTAATGCCCTAAGACATCCAAAAGGAGTATAATGTGTTACATCCATTTGCCAGATATGGTCCATTAACAAACCTCTAGGGTTGACTCCTGTATTAGGACCTTGAGGTAGATGTAACATGCAAGTGGGACATTCCTTGATAATCTGTTTTGCTTTCTGAGATTGAGAATTGTTTGGACAACATTTTAGCAGGCTGATGTAAAAGCTGATGAGATTTTGAGGCCTCTTTTAATAAAGCAACCAATTGATCAGCATGTGCATTTCCCTTAGTTAATGGGCCAGGTAATACACTGTGAGCCCTGATATGAGTGATATAAAAAGGGTATTTTCTTTGCTGCACAATCTGCTGAACCTTTTTAAACAGTAAGAATAAATTTTGCTCACTAAGCCATTTCAACCGAGCAGTTTCAATTCTACTTACTAGGCCCGAAGCATAAGAGAAATCAGAAATTATATTAATAGGCTGTTGGAAATCTTGCAACCCAGCATTAATAGGTTTTAATTCAATTCTTTGCACAGAAGTATGACTGGTCAGTATGACTCAGTCAGACTTTATAGTCTGATAGGCAGCTTTCCCATTAGATGACCCATCAGTAAAAACAGTTAAGGCTCCAGGAATTGGTTCCTGCCTAGTATTTTTTGGTATAATAATGGAGGTCTTATATAAAAATTGTAGTAGTTTATATTTTAATAGGTGAAAGCTAAGTTCCCCTAAATATACACTTAACCCAATTTGCCAATTTTAAGTCAGTTTGAAATAACATTTATTCTTTTAACTTTACTTCTAAGTTATGGACAGTAAATGACATTAATTAAATTTCTGGTATTAGTCTTTGGGTAAATTTACATAAACTTTGTTTAAGGAGACAAAACACAAATTATTTACTCTAGCTTATGAGAACCAATATATTGATTTTTAATTTTAGTTAGACATATGAAGGAAACCTCTTTTTATTTCCTTCCAGACACTTCTTTCTCACACAAGCAACAAATGTAAGAAACATGGTTGCCTTTTGAGATTTTAACAAATACTGCCGCAAAGCCATATACTTCAAGTGATTTTTCATTTATAGTGACTGTAATTATTGTCAGATTTAATATTTTAACAACAATCTGTAAATGTTAGCAATTATATTTTTAAAGCGTATCCCCTTTGGCTTATTTGCGTATACAGAGGAATCATGGGAAGCCTTCAGTAATCTTTTTTTTTTTATTTAAAATTTTTTTTAAAATATATTTTATTGATTTTTTACAGAGAGGAAGGGAGAGGGATAGAGAGTTAGAAACACCGATGAGAGAGAAACATCGATCAGCTGCCTCCTGCACATCTCCTACCAGGGATGTGCCCGCAACCCAGGTACATGCCCTTGACCGGAATCGAACCTGGGACCTTTCAGTCCGCAGGCCGACGCTCTATCCACTGAGCCAAACCGGTTTCGGCTTTCAGTAATCTTTTTTGAAGAATTTACTTTACTAGGATTCAACTGCTTACAAAGATAGTTATTTAAGTAAGTATTTTTGAAAAAGCAAAGCAAAGAAAGTAAATTTAGTATTTAGTAAACTTCTGATTCACAAGGGGCAAATGCTGCCGCACCTCCAGCCCAATTTAAAATGCAGCAGCAAGGAGCTTTTGTTATTTCAAATTACATCTTAAAATTCCACTGCTGTATTTTAAGAAATATTAAACAAAATAAATTGTTTTGCTCTTTCTCAGAGGCAAAAACTTAAAGAGAGAATAAACTTTTGAAAACATTTCAGGGCCTGTGAAATTTCTCAAAGTCATTCCTTGGTTATAGTTTTGAAATCAAACTTGAAAGACCATCAAATATATATATATATATATATATAATTTAAAGTTATATACTTCTTATAATTATTAAGAGATATTAATTAAATTTAAACTGGTTTTAAAATTTCCGCTGGGATCACAGAAATTGGATTACTGCTATCAGTCCCTTTTAAATTCTTTGACATAAGCTACTTAACTTTTGTTTAGGGAGGGAACATATAACCTTTAATTGTCCTTAGTTTAAGGAAAGTAGGGTTTTCTAGATTTAAGAGATTAGAAAAATGACTTAGCCTTTTAAAGGAATATGAGCTCTATTGTTGGCCCTTATAGGCCAATTGCTCAAAACATTGGTCTATCATACCACTGAAATTATATTAAGACCGTGATTGCTAATTTATTAAGCATTAAAAATATCTTCTTAAAAACAGTATTAAATAAATCCCCGAGGCAAGCACACTTTCTGCCCCATCTGCATTTCTGTAGTAAAATTCTGCCTTAAAGCTCCACCCCTGAAATCCCATTCTGCCTCAGTGAGAAGACATTCATTTTTGGCTAAATCAGAGGGAGGGGCCTTTGCTGTTTCAAGATGGCAACCCTCAGGGGTGCGGCAAGCCACGTGGCTGACATGGTGGCTGCCAAGTTACACAGCCCAAAATGGTGGCTGTCTACATTCTTCTTTTCAATTAAATTTGAAATGGTTTTTATATTAAAAATTTTCAGTTGAGATCATAAAATTAATCCTTTTTTAATCAGACCAATAAGCAACATATTTTGAATTCTAATTATTTCAGAGAAAACAAAAATTATTTTCTCAAAAATAAATTTTTACTTTTTAGGCATTTAGCTATCATAAATATACAATTTTTCCCAATTCAATCCAAATCTTAAACTTTTAGCTGGCAAGTCAAGTATTTAGCATTTCCCAATCAGTAACATTTTTAAGAATAAACTTTAAAAATGCAAGACATAATCAACCAACAGATTCAATTCTGTTCTTTTAGATTTTGTACAAGGCATACTCAGATCTCATTTAATTCAGTATTATGTCACTTCAAAATATCTAGACATAAGTTTTTATCATTTGATTCAGTAAACTCCAAGGTCTCAAATTTCCAGCAGCTCTGGAAAACCACACTTGAGGCTGGCAAGGCAGGCCTGGCCCAGCCCTTGATTTTAAAATGACCATAATTTTTTCTCTGGGGGAAGGTCAAGAAGCAAGCTTATAGCTACATTGTTTCCTTACGGTTGCTTGCTGGGGGGAAGTTTCAAAATTGGCCATGAGATCGCAGCCTGCAGGGTGGGGGGGACTGTTTTCCCCTGGCAAAATAGGTTTGGCCTACCCTGGACCAATCAGATGTAAATTGACCATATTCTTTAAGAATTTGCTACAGGCGGGAAGCGATTAGCCCCTTTCTCCTCTAGAAAGTCTTGGCTAGCCTTTTTAATTAACAAAGGGCCAGTTTTTTACTGGGCTACTTTGATTCAAATCCAATTATTATTTTAAGGCATTTGCTTTAGCAAATTTTCATAACAGAGACAATTTTACTGAATTTTCTTTTGGAGGTCTTAAAGTTAGCTTTGGAACAGGCTTCATTAACATTTCAAAAATCACTTTATTATGGAAAAATACCAATCTTGTTGCTAGAATCTAGCTAGCATTTCTACCCTGGGTCAAATTCGCCATTTTCCTTAGGAAATAATCAGTCTCGGGTTTTATTTTGTACAGTTGTAAAGAGACTCCAGCTCAAAACTCTACCTAGATGTCCAAAAATCAGATGATGCACGCATTAGTTTCAAGCCAGGTTTTCTCTTTACACATGAACAGAAATCCCAGATGCATTTTTTAAATTTTGTAAAACTTTTCATTTATGAGAAGGAGACTTTAAATTAGAATACTTGGGGAGGAGGCATCCATATTGGATCACCATGTGCTCCCTTTTCCTTTCCCCCACATCCTGCTTTGGGGAAAGTTTCAGCAAATGACTCAGATGGCATATATGTTCCCAAAGTCAAGCTTAATAGAAAAACAGATTTTAATTTTTCTTTTTCGCTTTCCAAAGTAATAGCTAGCACCCAAGGTGACCTTGGCTAGACTTTGCACTTCCCGACATGTTCTCAGGTAATTTTTAAACAAAGCTAGTCTTTTTGCGGGTGAGCCGAAAGCTTTGTCCTCTCTTCCCACCTTTGAATTTCTCCAAACCAGAGAGATTTGGCAGCGGGGTTTCATTAGATTTTAGACTCCAAATACAAATTAAGATTTTAATTTGGACAAGAAAACACATTAAGATGACCATGGCACTATTTTTTTTCAACCTGATTTAAAAAAGTACCTTTTTCAAGAAACCAAGGGTTATGTTCTATAATAACATGCAAAAAATATGAGATTACCTTCTAAAATTTTTAACACTTTAAACATGCAAATCAAAAGCCTATAATACAGTTTCTTAGTTTTTAAAAGCCAAATATACCTTTTTAAAGCCAAATCTACTTTTTTAAAGCCAAATCCTGCCCGTTGGTTAGCCTGGTTAAGAAAACGTTCCCAGTTTACTTACAGAGCCAGGCTTCTGTAGTTGATCCTGGGCATTGCATGTGGTAGAATTCCCCTCATCTTTTTTCGGTGACTTTTCCACACCTTTTCAGTGAAAACTTCCTTTTTTCGCTCCAGCAAAGCCTGCACTTCCAGATTACCCGTCAGGCGCCAGATGTCAAGTAACACTCCCTCCACATTCTGTGTGGAGTAGGGTTCGGTATCTGAAAGCGGAGCTGCACAGCAAATGAGAGAAAAGGACACGAGATAATTTGGAAATGTCGGGGAGCCAGGCGGGTAAGTCCAACTCAAGGAGAGAGACTTCCTCCGATGCTCTGGCTGCTCCAACCTTTTATTTGGTCTGGGGTAGCCCTAGGGTAAGGAGGTTTCAATGACACACAGATTAGGTCATAGCATGACCCTTAGGCAATTTACATGATTAAAGGTGGGGAGGGTGCTTCAGCTACCATTATCTAGATTAACTGGGTGGTATCTACATTAACTGGGTGGTACACAGCCCTGAACTTTGCTCGGGCTTCAAGGTTACTAACTTTTGGGGTCTCTGTCTATACTCAGCTAATGAAGACAGTAAATGGTTTCCAGCAGAATGCTCTGCTATTCTTTAGACGGCCTATTATTCTGAAAAAATAACTTTGCTTTCTAGCCTGCTTGAATAATGAGGGAGATAAACTTAGCTGTCTGACCTTGTAGGCCAGAGACTAGATATACCCAATGCCATGCCAGGTGCATTTTTTAATTGGATAGAACTCTGTAGTTTTCAAGGCTGCCAACAAGCACACTAAGGGCTGGCTCTTCCATAAAAAGGGAAGTTCTGTGTTATGCCCAGATTTCAGGATCCCCAAAAGACCACCAGGGAGCCAGCCATGTCCGATGCAAAAGCAAAGAGACTTTTATTCAAACCGGGGCTTGGCTCCCCTACTTACTGGCACAGCAGCAAGTGGCAGAGAGAGAGCTAGCCCGGTGGGAAGAGGAGTTTTTTAGGGGGGTGGAGTAAGGGGAGGAGAGGGGACTCTGGGCCCTGCCGATTGGCCAGGCTCAAGTCGGTGTCTTGTTACACAGGATGTGGTCATGTCTATGGCGCTCACTTCCCTTGATTGTCATTGGTTAGTTTAAAGAAGTCCTGGGTGTGGCTAGCAGAGGCTTGGGTTTCCGGGAAGAAGCCTTGCTGAGCACATGGTTGCCCAAAAATGAAGGATCCAGGGTAAGATGGAGGGCGTAGCCCTTACCCTGGGGCAAGATGGAGGGCGTAGTCTTCGCCCTTTCATTCTGCTTGTTGCTTTGCTTAGAATTTGGATTCATTTCCCTAAGCCCAGCGCGGTGAAAAAACTGTAACTCCAAACTCTCAGAGCGTTGCTTGGTTCTTGTCCGGTTTTTCTATAACACTGTAGCCATGAGTCCCTTAGTGACCTTGTCCATTCTCAAGGCTTTAAATGTCATTTACCTGTGTTGCCTCCCAAGTCTGTTTCTCCAACCAACATCTCTCCTGATCTCCAGACTCGTCTGTCCAACTGCCAATCCAACAGCTCCCTTCTGTTGCTAACAGACACTCAGCTCCAGCATCTCTTAAAATGAAGTCCTGTGATGCCCCTCAAATAGGCTGCTCCAGAGTCTCCCCATCTCTAATAGTAACTCTGTCCCTCTACGTGTATCCTCTGAGATTTTTGGTGACCTTGACCCCTCTCTCGAATGCCCCAGATTAACCATTAGGCTCGCTCTAAAGTCCATCTTCAGAAGGAACCAAGACCCCAGCATGCCCACTCTTTCCACCCTCCACCCCTGGAAGCCTCTCCAGCCTGGAGCCCCTCCAGCGTCCTCCTGCTTCCCGACTGCCCTCTCACCTCCCAGGTGTTCTCAGCTCAGCAGCCACAGAGATCCTTTAAAGGGGATATCAGGCCAGGTCTCTCCTGTTCTAAACTCTCCTGTGGTTCCCTCCTCACCCAGCACAGTCCCCGCCCTTCTTCCATTCTCCAGGCCCAGGAGGCCTGGCCTTGTCTTTATCTCATCTCCATTACTCTCTGCTCCATTCCCACACTGGCCTCCTTGCTTTTAAACCAGACACATTCCTGCCCCAGGCCATTCCCACTGGAGGTGCCACTGCTGGAAAGGACTTCCTTCCGATATCTTCAGGGATAATGCCTCATGTCCTTCAGTGCTTTCCTCAAGCCACCTTCCCAGTGAGGCCCCCACTTACTGACCATCCAAATCAAACAGACATGCTCTAGCTGGTTTAGCTCAGTGGATAGAGTGTTGGCCTGCAGATTGAAGAGTCCAGGCACAATCCTCTACACCAGCGGTTCTCAAACGACCCTTTCACAGGGTTCTCCTAAGACCATCCTGCACATTACGATTCATAACAGTAGCAACATTACAGTTATGAAGTAGCAATGAAAATAATTTTATGGTTGGGTCACAACATGAGGAATTGTATTTAAAGGGCCAGAAGGTTGAGAACCACTGCTCTACACAAACAAAGAAACAAAAAATACAGTCCCAGAAGATAAGGGCTGAGGGCAGGACCCAGGCCTGAGTCTAGGATGACCTGGACACAGGAAGGCCTTGCTGCCCACGGGTTTGGAGATGTTCCTCATTAGGACAATGTACAAGGCCTGGGGAGGTTTGAGTCCCTGTGATGAAAAGTCCTGGTGGGACAAGGTTCTACTGAAGGGAGAAGAACAAAGGAGCAGAGAGGTTACCCAGCTGAAGAGACCAGGGAGCCAACTGGCACAGCCCTGACCACACTCGGTCCTCACAGCCTCTCCTGTCCCCCCTGCAGCAGCCTCAGCACAGCAAACACACAGGATCTGAAAAGTTCTCAGTGCTTTCATTTATTTCTCAAATTTTAGGATCTTCTCCTTTAATTTTTTTTAAAAAGTATCTTTTTATTGATTTTCAGAGAGAGAGAAAAGAGGAGGAAGAGACAGATTGAAACATCAATGATGAGAGAAAAGCATCCGTTGGCTTCACTTGCATGACTCCGGTGAGAACTGAGCTGAAATCTGGGCATATGCCCTGAAAGGGAATCCAGCCATGACCTTTTCGCTCCTGGGTGGAAACTCAACCACTGAGGCACACCAGCCGGGCTGTTCTCCTTTAAGGAACCCATCACCCCTTCATGGCAAGAAGTGAAGAAGAATGCAAATCCAGACTCTTATTTCAATCAGGCAGTAAGAAGCTGCAGCTGAGTGCACCAGAAAGTAAAGACAGGAATGGGGAGGGCCCAGCCCCCACTTCTACTGGACAGGAAAGGCTGGGGAGAGGGTGTGGAGGGTAGGGGTGAGCTAGCCTCCCACCTCCTCACGTTATGCTGATAGGAACACACACATTCAGATGCCGTTTGCAGAAGGAAATCAGAGGTTCTTGAATCACAAAGTGGGAGCGTGAACAAATCTCCCATCACTCAGTCCCCGACAAGTGCCTCAGGCTGTGGAAGAAAATGATCATGAACAAAGTCAGTTCAGTGGCTGTAAGCAGTGACATTCTCAACAGCCCACCACAGGCTCACTATGTCCCAAAGAATCCCCATCACCCAGTCCTCTCCCTTTTCCCCAACCCCTGCTATTGTCAGGGTCTCACCGTTATAAACCGTGAGAAATAAATCAGAGCCCTGGGCACTATCGCTGCCTGGGGTAGAACAAAACAGGACGTGGTCAGAGCCCCCAGGAGAGGAGACTAAGGGAGGAACTATGGGGGTGAGGTTCCCTCATGGGATCCAGTCTGTACTATCACAGGATGTCAGGGGTGACCCACCATACTCACTGGCAGCCTGAGCATAGCGCCCTCCTTTCCCACCTGTGGGAAGAAAACATCCTGTGAGGACGTGGGCCATGAGGTCCTAAAGGATCTCCTAGTCCTGGAGCCCAGAGAAGTTTCCATATCTGTGACTAGAGACCCAGGGCAGGATCAGGAAACCAGAGGAAACTACACGTGTAGGGACTGGACCAACCACCCTCCTGGAGGTCTGTCCTCAGCAGGGACCTTCCGCCCTGGCCTGGGAGTGCTGGGAACCAGGCCCCATCACTAGAATCATCAGGTGATGAATCTGTCCCTCATTTCCACACGTGTCTGACTAAAGAGTGAGTGTCAGCACATAGGGCCCCACACTGGGCAACCACACGTGTGGGGATGGTACTTGCCATTAATGAAGCAGAACACACTTCTACCTGGGCTTGCAACCCCCAGTGAGACAAGACACTCGGGCCCCACCCCGTCCCTACCTGAGCGCTTCCTCCTCCACATCACAGCTCCAGCCACAGCTCCAGTGACGACAGCTCCAAGGATGACCAGGCCCACAACCAGGCCCACAGGGGGGATGGTGGCCCGAGGAGGCGGCTCTGGAAGGGAAGAGGGGTGAGAGCCCTGCCCCCCAGGCCTCAGCCCCGACCCCACTGAGGTCCTCCACAGGCCCCTGCCTCCCTGAGACCAGACTCTGTGCCCACACCCCTCCTCACCCCATCTCAGGGTCAGGGGTTTGGACAGCCCCTCGTGATGCACATGGCACGTGTATCTCTGCTCCTCTCCAGGCGGCACCACCAGGGCCGCCCACTTCTGGAAGGTCCCATCCCCCGCAGGCCTGGTCTCCACAAACTCCATGTCCTGGGTCTGCTCCTCCCCATCACGCTGCCAGCTCAGGCTGATGTCCGCAGGGTAGAAGCCCAGGGCCCAGCACCTCAGGGTGACCTCACGGTCCGAGATGGGGTGGTGGGTCACATGTGTCTTTGGAGGGTCTGAGGAGAAGGGGGAGGAAATTCAGGGACTTGGCACTGTCAGGGGACCCTCCAGCAGCCCTCATGTGACCACCTGAGCGTGGACAGGGCACCTGGGGAGGGCCAGGGAGCACACAAGCACCACCAGCCTGGACAGAGCACCTGGGGATGACCTCTCCTCCTTAGAAAGTTCTAGTCAGAGTGACACAGCCCAGGGCAGGAGGCAGGTCTCAGGGGAGAAAGGGATTTCTGGTCCTGTCCTGGGTGGAGGCCAAAGGACTCAGAAGAGTGGGGGTCAGACCTCAGATACACTGGGGGAGGGGCAGGGAGCAGGGCCTGAGAGAGCACGTCCCCATGGGTCCCTGAGCCACTGCAGGGTCAATGGGAACCGCTGCTCAGTTACTTCAGGCTGGTCTCCCCTCTAATTGTCCCTGAGAGACTGCACCCCTAGGTGTCCCTGAGAGAAGGGAGGGCGTCCCTGGATCTGAAAAGCCAGGCGGACTCAGTCTCCTGGCCCACAGGAGGGGGGTCTGACACTGACCCTGTGTCCTGTCTCCTTGTTGAGCCCCAGCCCCAGGGGAGAGGAGGGAGGCCCCAGGCCCCGGTACCTGCGCGCTGCAGCACCTCCTTCCCCATCGCCAGGTATCTGCGCAGCCACTCCAGGCACCTGCCCTCCAAGAGGTTCCTGAATCGCTCAGCCTCACTGGCCTCCTCCCACTTCTGCCGGGTGATCTGAGCTGCGGTGTCGGCCGCGGTCCAGGAGCGCTGGTCCTCGTTCAGGGCGATGTAGTCGGTGCCATCGTAGGCGGACTGGTCATAACCGCGGAGGAGGCGGCCGTCCGGTCCCATGTCACAGCCAACCAGCAACTGGAGCGTGTGAGACCCTGACCCGCCCGCGGGGATTAAACAGAAAATGAGAGTAAAACCGGGTCTAATCCCCGAGGGCTCCTCCCGGGTGGGGGCCGCGCGGGGCCCGCAGTCTCGGGGTGAAGCTCGCACCCGGACACTCGGGGCTTCCGTGGAGATGGGGGTCGTGACCGGCCCCGGGCCCCGAGGCTCACCCTCCTGGCTCTGGTTGTAGTAGCCGCGCAGGGTGTGCAGGTTCCTTCGGAAAGTCTGTGCGGAGTCCTTGGCGTTCCTGGTGCTCCCGTCCCAATAGCCCGGCTCCACCTGCTCCATCCACGGCGCCCGCGGCTCCGCTCTCGGCCCCTCCGAGTCGCTGTCGAACCGCTCGAATTGCGTGTCGTCCACGTAGCCCACGATGATGAAGCGGGGTCTTAGCTGGTACGGCCGGGACACCGCGGTGTAGAAATATCTCAGGGAGTGGGCGCCTGGGGGCCGGGAAAGGGGGACAGGACGGAGAAGAGAGGGGTCAGGACGGTGGGGTCTGGGGTGTGGGCCGGGGGTTGGGGGGTGGAGACGCCCTTTCCCAGGGTTCTGCGCCCCCGCCGGGTGCCCTCGCTCCTCCTCCCCAGAGGCCATTTCCTCCCGACCGCGCACTCACCCGCCCAGGTCTGGGTCAGGGCCAGGGCTCCCCAGAGCAGCAGGAGGAGAGTTGGAAGCCCCGTGAGCAGCATCCTCCTGGTCTGGGGTGTCTGAGTCCTGGTGAGTTTGCAGAGACTTCTAACTGGGAACGGAGGTGACGCTGATTGGCTTCTCCAGCACCTGACACCCAATGGGAGTGAGAACTGGCGGCGCGTCACCAGTATCCAGGAAGGAGGGCGCCCACACAGGTTGTGAGAGGGAGAAGTGAAACTGCGGGGAGGTGGGGACTCCACAACACTGAGCTTCCGGCTTCAGTCTCCGCCCTGGGGCTGGGACGTTGCCCTGACCCCTCCCCTGCACGGAGAGCTCTGTCACTCCCTCTCCCTCAGTCCTGCCCAGGGGCTGTGTGAGAACCAGGGAGACTCCCCAGGCTGGGACCAGCCCTTTCCTCCCTTCTCCTCCTGGAACCCCTCTCCCTGGAATGCACTCTGCCTCCCACCCTCACCTCTGCCCTGGACTCTTCTAGAGGGAAACTCACCCTGGGACCTTGATGCCAGAGAGCGAGCTCCCTGTGAGAGGAGGCGGAGGACAGGGTCTCCTCTGTAATCCTGGAGGAGTTGGGCCTGAAAAGACCAGTGAAGGGCAGGGGGACCACAGTCTTGGGAAGCCTGGACATCAGGAAGCTAATCTGTAAATGAGTGATTTCAGAGGCTTCATAGGCAAAGTGTCTAAACAGCCCCGCAGCCAGAGCTACAAAGCTCCTCAACTCTCCTTCCCGCACAGGAAGTGTGACTGGGGCTGTTACATTGTGAAGTGACCTGCATTCCCCAGCCCTGAGCTTGTCCCTGTGAGGCCCCCACACCCTCCCTACAGGAGCCCAGGGAGCATGTGTGACTGTGCATTTCAGCAGGAGCCTGTGCATCCTCACAGTCGCAGGTGCTCAGTGGGTCACAGTGCCCTTCCTTCACCGGCGCTCCTGCCCTGCCCATCCTTATGAATTACTCACATGGAAGCAGTGAGCACATTTCATCAGGACACAATATTATTTTCACAAACACGGGTTTTACTATTATTATTCCCATTTTACAGACAAGGAAACTGAGGCACAGAGAGATTGAGTAATGTGCTTAAGGTCTCACAGCTAATAAATAGATGTTGGAATGGCTTTCAAATGTAGATAGCCTGGCTCCAGAGCCTGTACTCTGAATTATGGGTTACTAGTTTGCAGTGCTTTTCTTAAAGGAGTTTTAATCATATATGTTTCTACAAACACTTCTTTTTGTTTGTATTGAGGGAACAAATTGTCTCTAACCCTTTTGCTTCTTTACTTAGTATCAACACAATTACTCTCACTATCACCACCACCACCACAACCAAAACACTTGTACTGAGCCAGCCCTTTAACTGCAGGATAGAGTGCTCAAAACAGGGAGACAAAAGGGTCTGTGACTCATAGCCTTTGCCTTCAAATAGCTTAAATTCCAGTTAGAAATGTGGCCATGTACTTGGAAGATAAATATCATTCCAGATAGTCGGGACAAAGTACTTTTTAACCGATTAACATAAGGTGGCAATTAGTTTATAGGCAGCCCCACAGAATGTATTTAGTATCAAATCCAAAGAACACCCTGCTAGCTCTGTGGATATAGTTACTATAGATCTATAAACCACATTTAAATCTCAGAGTTCCACTGCTTTAGAATCTCTACCTCCACTTCTTTTACTCACCCTTGCTTGTCCAGCCCTCTGTCTCTCACCCCTCAGGCCTCTTCACCCCTTTGTCTCTATCACCCTCCCACTCCTGACCGTGGCATTAGTGTCACCCCCTCACCTGCCACCTGGGGTCTATTATCCTCACAGGATCAGCTGTCCTGCTAATGTGAGTCAGGTTGTTCAGTTTCTTTCTTTTTTTTTTTTTTTTTCTGATATTGTAATTTGGGTCTTCTCTCTCTTTTTTTTTTTTTTTAATTAAATCTTTATTGTTCAGATTATTACATTTGTTCCTCTTTTTCCCCCCCCCCCCCATAACTCCCCTCCTCCCAGTTCCCGCCCCACCCTCCGCCCTCACTCCCCACCCACTGTCCTCATCCATAGGTGCACGATTTTTGTCCAGTCTCTTCCCACATCTCCCACACCCCTTTCCCCCCCCAAGAATAGTCAGTCCATTCCCTTTCTATGTCCCTGATTCTATTATAATCAACAGTTCATTCTGTTCATCAGATTATTTATTCACTTGATTCTTAGATTCACTTGTTGATAGATGCATATTTGTTGTTCATAATTTGTATCTTTACCTTTTTCTTCCTCTTCCTCTTCTTAAAGGATACCTTTCAGCATTTCATATAATCCTGGTTTGGTGGTGATGAACTCCTTTAGCTTTTCCTTATCTGTGAAGCTCTTTATCTGACCTTCAATTCTGAAGGATAGCTTTGCTGGATAAAGTAATCTTGGTTGTAGGTTCTTGGTATTCATCACTTTGAATATTTCTTGCCACTCCCTTCTGGCCTGCAAAGTTTCTGTTGAGAAATCAGCTGACAGTCGTATGGGTATTCCCTTGTAGGTAACTGAGTTTCTTTCTCTTGCTGTTTTTAAGATTCTCTCTTTATCTTTTGCTCTTGGCATTTTAATTATGATGTGTCTTGGTGTGGTCCTCTTTGGATTCCTTTTGTTTGGGGTTCTCCGCGCTTCTTGGACCTGTAAGTCCATTTCTTTCACCAGGTGGGGGAAGTTTTCTGTCATTATTTCTTCAAATAGGTTTTCAATATCTTGCTCTCTCTCATCTTCTGGCACCCCTATAATTCTGATGTTGGTACGCTTGAAGCTGTCCCAGAGGCTCCTTACACTATCCTCGCATTTTTGGATTCTTTTTTCATTTTGCTTTTCCGGTTGGATGTTTTTTGCTTCCTCGCATTTCAAATCATTGACTTGATTCTTGCGCTCCTCTGGTCTGCTGTCGGGCGTCTGTATAATATTCGTTATTTCAGTCCGTGTGTGCTTAATTTCTAGTTGGTTCCCCAATATAAGATCGAGGGTCTTATTAGTTTTCGTGTAGATCTCATTAAGTTTATCGGCAGCTTCTAAACAGTTCTTGAGAGACTTTAAAAGTGAGGTTCTGAACTCTATTTCTTCCATTGACAATTTTGTCCTGTTTCTTTGTCTCCGCATTTTGTTATGCTTCCTTGGTGCACCCCCTCAGGTTGTTCAGTTTCAGCTCTAAAAATGCATCTCACTCTGAGAAGCCTCTAGCAGGTAAGACATGGGAGCACAGAGGCTTTGGGTCAAAGTTGTCTCTTATCACATGAAGCTGCTTCTGGTACATAGTAGACAGTAAGTTAATTATTGTTGAATGAATGAATGGATGAATGACAATTGTATATTTTTTTATCCTCACCTGAGGATATTTTCCCATTGAGTTTTGGAGAGAGCGGAAGAGAGAAGGAAAGACAGAGAGTAATATCGATGTGAGAGAAACACATCGATTAGTTGTCTCCTACAAGCGCCCTGACCAGGGCCCGGGCGGGGGAAGGAGTCTGTCCGCAGGCTGACACTCTACCCACTGAGCCAAACCAGCTAGGGCAGTGGTCGGCAAACTGCGGCTCGCGAGCCGCATGCAGCTCTTTGGCCCTTTGAGTGTAGCTCTTCCACAAAATACCATGTGCGGGCGCGCAGGTACAGTGCGATTGAAACTTCGTGGCCCATGCGCAGAAGTCGGTTTTTGGCCTGGGCGAGTCTATTTTGAAGAAGTGGCGTTAGAAGAAGTGGGGGGTGGACATATAGAGAGGATGAACGAAAGGAGATAGAGGAAACAAGTATACAAGACAAGTGTGGATGGGAGAGTTGGAAGAGGTCGACCTCCTCGAATGTACCTCAGTCAGACTGAGGACGTTTTTAGCAAAGGCCAGCTTAGGAGTACCCTAATTAAGTTAATAACAATGTACCTCCTATATAGTTTAAGTTTAAAAAATTTGGCTTTCAAAAGAAATTTCAATCGTTGTACTGTTGATATTTGGCTCTGTTGACTAATGAGTTTGCCGACCACTGCTCCAGAGAATCCCACGGGCACAGAGGGACCCAAGATCACCCAACAACATGGTGTGGGATGGGGCAAGGAGCAGAGAGCAGCCCAAACAGAGGTCATGCTGGGCCCCTCAGAGGCAACCTCATCTGCACTCAGGCCTGAGGAGGCCTCCACAGAAGGCTCTGTGCAGTTCAGAAAGCGCCTAGGAGGAAGGGGAAGGTGTTCCAGGTGAGGGGGGAGTGAAAAGAGGGGCAGGGATGGGGTGGAAAAGAACGTGAAAGGTGGCCAGGAGCCAAACAAAGGAAGCAGTGATTGGCCCAAGGCACAATAGTTGTACTTTGTCCTGAGGTCCTGTCACCTCTGATGTTCAGGGAAGCTCTCCCGCCCGTGTGGGTGTGAACAGTGAACCTCCACGCCTGTGCATAAAGGCACAGAGCCCCTCTCAAGTGAGGAGAGGGTCCTGAGTCTTGCTGTTGTCTAAACATTTCTCCACGTGGTCTCTCTGTGATGGAAGGAAGGTCTTCTCCCTCCACTCAACTCCCGACCCCCAGACGCGGAGTGGTCCACAGATCTCACTCGCAGCAAGGGCAGGAATACCAGCCAGTTGAATTGAAGGAGAGAGAATGGGGTGGGTTCCTCTCAATACCATCTGGCCGTGGGTCAGTCTCTCTCTGTGTCTCTCACTAGGTCTTTGCAACAAAGCAATGGAGAGACAAAGCAAAAGCCAGGAGGAAGGGCCTCTTTTCCAGGGCCAGCATCATAGCCACATCTGGACCTGGAGGCTTGACTCGGTTAATGACAGGTAATCGTGCCGAATGGTAACACGATGGGAGCAGAGGGAGCCAGAGAGGTTAACTCCCTTCAGAATCCAATCAGGAAAAGGGAGGGAAGCAGGATGGGAAGCAGGCGGGAGACAGGGCAGAGGGGCTGGGCAGGGACTAACTGGGGAGCACACCACCCCCTGCCCCATCAGCCAAATCTCTGCCTCTCCTTCCTGGGCCTCAGTGTAACCCCCTAACACCAGGCTGTCTCCCTGGATTGCTTCTCCCTGTCAGCGCCAGACATGTCCACTTCCTGACGCCCCTGTCCTTGCTAACCCTCAAAGTCAGACCCCCATCCTGCCCATTGTTGCCCCATCCACACCCCTGCCCAGTCTTGGAGGGAGTCTCTCTGCTGGGAAGAAGATGATGGTACAAGGTGGTAGCGAACGTCCTAAAGATATATTCCCCCTTCCAACCTGGTTCCTGCCTGGACCAAGCTTCATTTCAACCTGTGTCTCTTTTCCAGGGCCTACCAGGCACCAGACACTGTGCTGGTACTGTAGGAGGTACAGGGAGACCTTCAGGAGGTTAGTGGAAAGCTCAGGGGCTTTGGGTCCAGATGAACACAAATGGCACTCCTGGCTCTGCCACTTTTTAACTGTGTGACCTTAGGCAAGTTACTCAACCTCTCTGGTCTACAGTTCCCCTTGTCTGTAAAAGTGACTGAAAATGCCGGCATAGGAGGGTTGCTGCACAGATGGCTGTGCACACAGTTACCCAGAAGGTACGATGAGAGAGAAGCCCCTGAGCGAGGCACAGAGTGCCATGAAGGTTCTGAGGCCAAGCAGCCCACCCAGCTGGAGTGTCTCTCCCCCCCTCCCTCCCCCCGCACCCCCCCACTCCCCACCCCCGGGACAGCATGTCTCTGCCTGAGAATTTAAACAAACAAGCAGACACTAGAGGTAGATGCAGCACTGCTGTTGTTTGCTGGGGGCCAGAGGAGGAGGACACCAGCGAGTGACCAGCGCAGTGCCACTCGGCTGGGGCAAGGCAAAGCAGAAAGATCTTCGCTCCAGCTTTGCCCTCTCCCCGTCCCCAGCAAGTGCCCAGAGCTCTCCTGGCTGCCTGCCAGGACCATCACAGAGTCAGCATAGCATGACCTGTCCTTCCTTTAGTGTTTATTGGTCATGGTTGGAAATGGAAGTGCAAATAAATAGATTGTTGTCAATGGTAATAAAATGCATCCTGCCTATTAGCCATGGAAATTCTCCTCCTTCTTAATCTTCCTCCTCCTCCTCTCCCTCTCTTCTTCCTCTTTCTTCTTCTTCTCTGCTTCCTCTTCCACCTTCTTCGTCTTTCCTAGCCATGGAAAGTCTTACATCTTAAAAGGAAATGACATGTTTGTATATCTTAAAATTGATTTAGAACAAATGAAAATTAAGTGCAATCACTCATTCTCTCTTTGGACACTGTATTGGTCATGTTTTCAGCTTAAATTACTCTAAACTCAGCAGCTAAAAACAACAAATGTGTGTTATCTCCCAGTTTCCCAGGGTCAGGAACCCAGGAGGGGTTGTCCTGAGTGCTTCTGGCTCAGGTGTCTCTCAGGTTGCAGTCACTTGTCAGCCAGGGCTGCATGGTCTGAAGGCTGGCTGGGCTGGAGGACTCGCTGACACATGGCTCACTCCTAGGGCTGTTGGCAGAGGCCTGATTTCCTCCCTGGATGGTCCCAGGAGCCCTCAGTTCCTAGCCATGGGGACTCGGCCATAAGGCAGTGAATGACTAGAGCTTCTTGTCCCAGAGCAAGTGATGAGAGAGAGAGCAACCAGTGTGGAAGGTGAGTGAGGTGAATGTCCTAGGCTGAGAGTCACACACATTCCATCAGCCTTACTCCTCAGTTAGAAGTGAGTCAGCAAGTCCAGCCCCCGCCCTCAAGAGGAGAAAATCGCTCCACCTCCGGAAGGGGGAGTGTCACAGATTAACACACATGTGAAAACCAAAGTTCTCACTACATGCTGTTTCAGGATTCTGTAAGTCAATGTTTCCTTTATCTGATTATTTCATTCAATGCTCTAAATTTCACTTTTGGAAAGTAATGATTAAAAGTTTGAGACAGAGCAAGGAGATACAACAATATTTGTAAGTTTTTCTTAGAGTTGCCTTTAGTAATAATGTTCCGTACAGTAGGTGGCAACAACATTGAGAACACATAGTAGCTAGATCACACAGTTTAAAGGCTGGGCTCCATAACAATAATGCCTTTAAAATAATTCTTTGATTTTTCTCAGAATTTTCAAATTCAGTTCATTATGAATGTCAAAAATATTGGCTAAAATGTCAGTTTGCGTATTCAGCATCTTCAAAACCTGTGTGTCGGGAAACTGATGTTCAGTCAGAAAAATGTGGATCTTACACTCGGTGTACATACCACCTTGTGTCCTGACAGCAATTGGGTGAGACGCTGTGGGCAGAGAGGGTACAGCCCTGCGGTATCACACCCAGCTGTCCCACAGCCGTGCTGGTCTCACTGACGAGCTGTGTTACCATCCAGCTGTCTGCAGTGAATACAGTGTCCTTCAGCCACCTCACTGCGGGACTCCTGTTGGCATTGACACTCACAGTCCTGTCCCCCAGATGTAATCTCTGTTCTCAGTCTTGCATTTCTTACAGCCTTGAGACTCTCTAAAGATTTTATAATCAGTGTATATATCTCCATAATAAATGTAATTTAGTTTTGCCAGCTTTAAATTTTCTGTACTGCATGGAGTCTTCTGAGGCTTAGCATTAATAAGGGTCATCTCTCATCTGTGACTCTCCTTCTTCTATTTCTAGCGTTGAAGTCTTAAATTTTATGTTTGGACTGAAATTTTGCTATTTTCCTACTGATTTATGTGTGGTCATTCCAGTTTTAGCTGCAAACATGTCTCCTGGGGCACAAGGCAAGAAATCCCCCTGAGGGGGTGGTCAGGGGTGGGAATGCTGGGCCCTGTGAGCCTGTACTTTAGCCAGACTCCATGATGCTCATGTGATTTAAAAATGCAAGTGTCAATTTAAACTTTAACCAGGAATGTGGAAGACTTCATGTTGCTGATATAGTTGTTCTGAAAATAAACCAACCTCAGCTTAAATAGAAGCATTAGGAGTTGAAAGCATTAGGTCCTTGGTTGCAGAATCACCTGGGCATTTTCTTTTCAGAGTATTAATTACTTCCTTTTCTTTCCTTTTATTCCATATCCCTTGTGTTTATACTTTTAACATATACACCCAGGTAATGCTTCCTTTAGCATAACCGCAGAGCATTATTTTATATGGTTAAGATATCTGATAATAAGCATAAAAGAAGAAAAGACAGAAGGAGGAATAGAGAAAAGACAGAATAAAAGAGAGAACAGGAGAGGAACTGGAAATAGCGAGTGCAGGTAACATTTCCTAAATGCAAGGAAACAGCGATGCAGACTAAAAGAAACCAAAGAGAGCCTTGTGACTTATTCACTGCAGAGCAAGGAACTTCCCCAAACTTTAGTGGCTTGAAACATAAGCGTCTGTTACCTCAGAAAGATAATACAAAGGCCAGCACAAGGGAGCAGATGCTGGAGGAGAAGTTGGGGAAAGAGAAGGATTTTACTGATGGAGTAAGAGATCGCTGGCAGAGAGATGGAAATGATTTTGTGAGTCTGAGTCCCCCAAGCAGCAGATTCTCAGGTGGGATTGCGCTCAGCAGTGTGTACCAGGGGGACGCCTGTCAGAGCATTTGGAGAGGGAGCCAGAACTCGCTGGGCGAGCCAGCAGAGCCAGATCCAACCCGATGGTCAGGAAGAGGAGTTTGTTAGACGTGTCTTAGGTCACTACTGGGCGATCTCAGTGAGGCTGAGCGAGGCCACAGGACAGTCCTTGAGCCACTGTCAGCATCAGAGGAGGCCCTGACCCCAGGAATGGCTGCCTGGGTCCCTGCAGGGCACGGTCACTGTCTGGGAACAGCCTGTGGGAGGCGGGGCCTCTGCACAGGGGCTGCCATGGATTTCCCAGCTCAGGGGTGGGGACCCCTATGACTTGCCTGGAGTGTGACCCAAAACCTTCCTCGTGAGGGGTCTGGGTCCTGGAACTCCAGCCCTCCTCATGCTGGGTTGCTGTACATGTCCATCCACAGGCACAGGGAGCAGGAGGGAAGTCCTGTACCCAGTTCCCCACATGCTCCTCTTGCCCCCACTGAGTGACAGCAGCCCCACACCCTGTGGCTCAGGGTCATTCCTCCTGCCTCACTTAGAGGGGACTCCTCCCCTACTGGTCTCTAGGCACCTGCAGTCCACACTTCCCTGGTGACAAACATAATATAGTTCGGGTGGCCCCTTGTAGAGCACCCCCACTTCTGAGAACCTGGACCTCCCACCCTGGAGAGCCCAGAGATGTGCAGACAGGAAGTGCAACATCCCCAGTGGGTGATGCTGAGTGATGGACAGTGGGGTCACCCTGCTTCCACCCCTTGTTCCTGGGCCCTCACACTGTTCCTGTTGAGAAGTCGGCACCACACAGAGGTCCCTGCCCCGATGTCCACGGGGTCCCGAGAGAGGTAACCCGTCCTCTCAGGGCGTTTCCTCAGAGCTGGTGCTTCCATTGCAGCTTCAGAAGCCTGTCCAGGGTCCTGTGTGGCCGGCAGCCCCTGGACGGTGCAGATGGGGAATGACCAGGGGATCCCATGGCCACAGCCCAGCCTGCACCTCCTTCCCTGGGACCTGGGGCCCCAGGTCTGATACTGTGCTAAGAGCAGGCCCAAGCCCATGGAGCAGGCATTTGGAGCCCCCAGATGGTGGTTCTGGCTGAAGTTCTGAGCACAGGAAAGGAGAGCCCAGCATGGACTAGGGGGCTGTCCTGTGAGGGTGACCCTCTGACCCTCCAAGAGGGCAGGGCTCACTGTAGTCACCTTGTCACGTGGTGGCTAATTGGTCACCTGAGGAAACTGAGCCACATAAGGGCCCGGTATTGGCCTCACTCTGACATCTGGACATGCAGAGGTGACCGTAGCCTTGGTAAGAGGGAGTCAGTGCTGCTGGCCCTCATCTCTGCCATGAGGTCCCTCCATTCCTGTGTCCGTACTGCCCGTCCTGGGCTGAGCGGTGATGCAGGCTGGCTGAGGTCGGTCTGTCTGCCTGGTTGTTCAGAGCCTTATGAGGGGAGAGTGTTTTCTGGTGGGTGCTGACGTGGTTCAGTCTCAGCCACAGATGGGCCTTGTCCACCTTATGATGGGCTGGTGGCCTGTAGAGTTACGACCTCATGGGGACCCAGAACCGGGCATGTGGGCACTTGTAGTCCCATGGCTGCTGGTGTCCCATGGCCACGTGCTCTGTCTTCTCAGGTCCCAGTCACACACCCAGAGCAGCTTCCGAAGCGGGTACTTGTGTCTGCTGTGGATGGTGGGGCCTCACCCTGAACCCCCGGGGCCAGCCCTGTGCTGCTCCACTGGTGCCTGGCTCAGCTCCACAGCGTCTTTCCCACCACTGACCCCAGCGCCGGGGGGGCTGCTGGGTGGAGGCTGACTGCGCCGGGATGTGGATCCGCTGCCGTGTCCTGCCAGGTCCCCGTCCCACTCAGAGCTGGCAGCCTCCATGTCACCCTGAATGTGGGCCAGTCAGCAGACGCTTATGGCATACAATGGGCTAAGAGATAAATGCTCTTATGCTCCCAGCTTTCCAGAAGGCCGGGGAGCACTGGGGTACAGAGTTCATACCATAACGTAACACAGCGAGAGTCCCTCCCAGGGCACAGAGCACTCCTAGATGAATACCTTTGAGAGATATATGCTTATGTGCACAAGCATACCTGTAAAAGAAGACTGACAGCAACATCGTTTATAATTTCCACACCCTGACAACAAACCAAAGGCCAAGACAAGGGGAAGGATAATATAAAGTGGGAGTCACTTATTCAATGTTCTGTTACACAGCAACACAGACAAACACTCTTCAGATACATATAACGACTTGTCAGGCATACTGCTGAGCTAAAACACAGCCTTATAAGTGTGTATATGGCATGCTTTTATTTGTATTAAATATTCAAAATTTACGTAAAACTCAAGATAACCCGTATTGCTTGGAGACGCACACACCGGGGTAAAAAGTAGAGAAAAGCGTGAACATGACGACTATGAAGTCAGGTGGGCAGGAGGCCTTTGCTCTTGGGGGCGGTGGTGCTCGGACTCTGTGACCCGCTGACAAGAGGCAGCTCGTCCCGCTGTCCTCTGCTCCTGGTCTAGCCCGTCCTCCCAGCTGCCGGTCTGACCTGCCCACAGCAGCCGGCCCTTGGCTGAAGCCCACAGGACGGGGGCCTCTGGTGGTGACAGTTTCCACAGTCGCGTCTCAGCAGCCAACACGAGCAGTTTCTCACATGCTCCCCCAGGCGTGGGCCCAGCTGGTGCTGTCGCCAGTGGGTGACTGTGTCTCTGGTCCCCCAGCTCTACACCCAGGCCTCCCTCACCCCCCCTCCCCTCCCATTCTGTGGGCTCTGAGGTCAATAGTGCCCCCCACACCCTGTAAGACTGTAATGGCTGTTTTCCTGTTTGAACTCCGATGGAGATTTGCCACCTTAGGTCTGACTTTGGTTAAGAAAAAACAAACAACTTGGTTAAGTGCTTAGGGATGCAGAGATCTGCTACCATGTTCTAGAGTCTCCAATGCTTTAAGACAGCTGTGTTCACTGTGGCTTCATCAATTAATAACCATGCCATTCTGGGCAGCTTATTTATTCTCTCAGAGCCCCACTGTCCCTCTATAAAGTGTGAGATTGATCACTCCTTCCTGATATGATTGTTTCGAGGATTAAATAAAATAATTCATTTAGCATTTAGATAGTACCTGGAACAAAGTTTAAAAACAAAAACTACTATTAGATTTTTTTCTTTTTTCAGATCTGAAAGTCTCTGGGCATATGACAGAAAACAAGTCTAAAAATCTGTGCTTAACCTAACTATGAATGCTAGATTAAAAATTATTAGAAGATTTTTCAAAATGAAGAGTGAAAACTGATAAGGGAATTCCTGGCCAGGTGGCTCAGTTCATTAGAGTGTTGTCCTGTGCATCGAAAGGTTGCAGGTTTGATTCCCGGTCAGGGCACATTCCTGGGTTGCAGGTTCTGTCCCTGGTTGGGGCTCTTACTGGCGGCAACTGATCCATGTTTGGCTCTCACATCGATGTTTCTCTCTCTCTCCCTTCTTCTGTCTCTAAAACCAGTAAAAGCATATCCTCAGGTGAGGATTAAAAACAACTGAGAAGGGAAAAAGGAAAATCCATTCATGCAAACATACAGAGTGCAAAATGCAGAGGAAACTGTGCACCAAAGCCACAGGCTTTTCTAAAGACATCCGCTGAGACCTAGGAGTTTGATTTTAATAATATACTGGGATTCAGGGCTACATGGACGACAGGGTGCAAAAGTAGGCAGGGACTTTGCAAGGTGAATATGTGGGTGCCCCCATTTAGCCAGAATCCTGAAGGAATGCCCACAAAGATTAAAAGTAAGGAACCTTGCTGGTCTCTCCATTTCCTCAATAAAATGAGAAACAACAAACATTTCTATTAAGAATGTGTTGTAAATGTTTCCCTCCATGTTCCGCGTGGTTCAGGGTTCAGGATCTGGAAGAGGAGCCGCACACAAATGAAAGAGAAGAGATAAGAGATTATTTGGAAATATTGGGGGGCCAGGCGGGTAAATCCAACTCAAGAGCAAGGACTTCCACTGGTGCTCAGGCCTCACCAAGCTTTTATTGATCTGGGATACACCCATAGCATAGCCCTTAGGCAGGCAATTTCCAGTAACACACAGACTAGCCCATCAGTAGGCAATTTCCAGTAAAAGGCAAACTATCTTATCAATAAGGATTTACATGACTATCTGGTGGGGGAGTTGCTTCAGCTACCATTGTCTGGACTAACTGGGTGCACAGCTCCGACCTTTGCTAGGGCTCCAAGGGTCACCAGCTTTCCGGGTTCTCTGTCTATACTTCTCTGCCAGTGAAGACAATAGGCGGTTTCCCACAGAATGTGTAACAGAAGCCAGCTCCCATGCCAGTTTGGAGATCAAACTCACCCTATCTGCATGGCCCCCACCCCAAAATCCCAAACCAAGAAGGTGAGGTTACATCAGGCTGGTAGTAGCCCATCCCCCATGTACCCGCCAAGGCAAACATAAATCCCTTTTAGAGAAACCACCAACACCAGCTATCAGAGCATTTCTACAAATGACGTTCCAAGAACTCTGAACTCACAATCCAAATAATTACTTTTTAAAAATAAAAAGGAAACCAGGCCCAACAATAAGCGTTAGCTGAGATAACCTGCTGAGGGGTCAGGTCTACAGAGGACTCAGGTATCGAAGTCAGTGTTTCTAGAACACACATGTCTTACAGTTTTGAAGAAAGAAATGAGGACATCAGAATTATGACTAAAGAAGAGACCATCCACTGACAAGGGAGATTTAAACAGAAGCACATTGTGCACCCACTCACTGAACACACAGGAAACAATGAAAATCATATTCAGTGAATGTCCTGAGCAGCAGGTGGGGTTCAGGCAGAGCACTGGTGTACTGGAAGGAGCTGAAGAACTACACAGACTGCACTCCGGAGAGACAAGATAAATAGAAAATATCACAGACAGGTTAACCAAACAAAACGGAAAGATCTAACATGGAAGTTCCAGAAGGAGGAAAAGGGAATGAGGTACAAGATATTCGCTAAGAATTTTCCAAAAGTGACCTGATATGATGTGATATCCAGAGATTCCGGAAGCCTCACGAACCTCAAATAAGATAAATAAAAACAAATCCTCACCAAGACACATCATAAAAAAATTTCACGTTATCAAACATAAAGAGACGCTCTGAGAAACAGCAAGAGAAAAGGTAGATTACCTGCCAAGCACTACACAGACTGAGAACAACTGCTCAACATCGTGATTCCTGGAAAGAAACAGTTCCCACAGACCAGCCAGCGGCCCTCATTACTCTCAGGCGACCGACCAGACTGGCTGCAGTGAGCCCAGGTGAGCCTCTGCATGCACCACAGGGATGACGTGCCAATGGCTTCTCTCAGGTGAGCGTGACTATGTCCAGCCTGATGTCTCACCCAGAAGTCTGACCTAAAGGATTCTCCCATCCGAATCCCTGCCCTCTGGCTTTCCATTAGGCTTGGCCAATGAGGACCCCAAAAGGGCCTGGAGGGAGGGCAGAGAGTGAGGTCAGCATTGTTAGAGTCACAGGCTACGTAGTGAGGTGTCTGTCAGTCAGGGACCACACATACAAAGGAGGCCCCATAGCTTACAATGGAGCTGAAGAATTCCTATTGCCTAGGGACACTGTAGCTGCCATAGGTCATAGGGCAACACGTTACTCATGTGTCTGAGGGGGATGCTGGTGGAAACAACCTACTGAACTGCCTGTGTCATAAAAGTATGGTGCATGCCATTACACACAGTACATCGTACTTGATAATGGATGTCTATATTACTGGTTTATGTATTTACTATACTACATATTTGATTTATTTTATTTAAATTATTTTTATTGTTGAAAGTATTACAGATGTTCTCTTTGTTTTCTTTTCCAATTGAGCTCCTCTACCCGGAACCTGCCCCTCCCAGGCCTTCACACTCTATAGTCTGAGTCCATGGGCTATGCATATATGCATATATGTTTCCTGGTTAATCACTCCCCATCCATCCCCCACCCCCACCTTCCCACTGTCACTGTTATTTTAGAGTCTACTCTTTCTACTCATGAAAAAACGTTTGCTGTGGAAGTGTTGTGCTGGCAGCAGCCTCATACATCTCATGGCTATTGTACCCCTTAATTACATCATTTCCTCTTGTGCTTGATTTGATCCTGTGTTGTTTTGTGCAGTAACATGTTCTACAGTTTGTAGCCCAGGAGCCACAGGCTCCACCATATGGCCAAGTGTGCAGTCGCTTTACCATCTGGTTTGTATAAGTGCCCTCTGTGATGTTGATGAAACTGATGAGCACAGGTTATCAGTTCCTCACAAGGAGGCCTGCTCTCCATGACTCTCCCCTTCAGCCTCCCCATTACTGCTTCCTCCCTTTGACCCCGATCCAGGGGCAGTGACTGCTCCACTGCTAAAGCTCTGGGTTCCTTCCTGCACGCTCTCTGCTGGGTCCCTGCACCTTCCCACACATTAGTGCACAAACCCTCTGTGAATTACCCTCCCTTGGGCATGCCACCTGCTTCCTGTGGGGACCCTGCCCGAAACTCCTTCCAGCTTGTCCAGGACTCTGTGGAAACTCTCAGAGAGCAAGAGCACACATCCCCTTGCTTTAATTCTCTTACAAAGCGCGGTGCTCAGGGGAGAAATGTTCGGTAAAGGACGGGGTGGTCCCAGTGTGAAACAGCCCTATGTCTATGGTTCCCTTAGGGCTTGCTGCCTGACATTGGGGCACGTGTGAGGAGTGACTGGGAGTGCTTCCTGGGACCCAGGAAGGCCAGCGCGGCCCCGGAGCAGCTGACTTATATCCCTGCAGTGGACGTGTGCCCTGTGCCTAGTGCAGGAAACCACTTTCACAGATGACCTCCCATTCCCTTCTCTCCTCATCTCTACCAGAACCCCCTGTCATGTTCACGGCAGGAAGTCTCATTACTCAAAGTTGTTGAAAGCCAATGTCACCTTTCCCTCTAGCTCCCACTCTTCTCCTGGCGAAAGTGCAAAGGTTCCTGCTGTAAGGACAGGAAAAAGGCCTGTCTGTCTCTTTGCTGGGCCTTCCACAATTTATGGGAAGCTCCTGGGAATTAAACCCCAAATTTTTAGCTCTTCTGATTCAAACAGCTCAGCAGGACCAAGAGAAGCTACTCTCCAGGCTACGTTGTCGCACCCCCTTCTCCTACCTACTGTTGTCATAGCTCAGGGAAAATTAGCACCAAGGAGTCTCTAGTTAGCAGAAAGTTCCCTTCTCCTGTCCCCTTCAAACGAGCCTCTTTTGAGCTTTTCATAACCGCTGCTCTGAGCTGTAGGGGTTTGGGAGGAAATACTAATGGGACACCTCTTTAGAACACCTGCCAGACTGTCTCCTGGAAAGCAGAGAAAACGTAACTCTTCAAGACAACGCCGGATATCTGCTCAACCTCAATAGAATTCCCCTCCCCTCACTGTCCCTTAGCAAAAAGCCTCTGCTTTGTAAGAGCAGGAGATCCTTTATTTCCTGCCTGTGTTGACTAGCAATACACAGGCCCTTACCTCCCTTGGAAAGTAGACTAAATTTCCTCCCGGCCTCTCTCTCTTCTCTCAGTTGTGAATTCTTTCCCATCGCACATCACTGGCCAAACCCTAACACCTTCCTGGCTGGACACTTTATTCTGTGCCTGTTTGATGAGCAGCTCCAGTCCCTGACAGCTACAGCTGCCCCAACAGGGAGCTCCCAGCATCCAGTGCCTGAGCCGCGGCTCTGCCCCGCCCTCTAGTGGCAGAGACGTGCCAGTGCCGCGGCTGCTCTGCCTTTCAGCTGCATGAGGCTTCCAGGGAGGAAAGGCTCAGCCCTGGCTATTTCTCAGTAGAGCTCTGCTGGAGTTCGTGGTTGATGCAGCTCTCCGGCCAGAAGAGGACGCCTTTAATGGACAGCAGCCGTCTTGGGCCCTAGTTTCAGTCAAAGTGCCCGCGAAATGTCGGACATCCTGCTGCACAGAACACGCCATTTTGGAGTAACAGTTATGGGACCCGGCCCCTTGCCATGAGCCTCCCATTCAGCACACTGGAGGAGGGATTGCTGGATACCGGAGACATGTGGCAGGGCCAGTCCCCTTCTTCCCACCGCCTGTATCTCTATCCTCCTCTCACACTCTGTCCTGATGGGAAATGTATCAGTCAGAGAGAGAGAGAATGAGAATTCAACCTTTAGATGGTGCTCACCCACCCTGACAGGGCAATCTGCTTTCCTCAGTCCACCAAGTCAAATGCTTATCTCTCCTGGAAACATCCTCACAGACACCCAGAAATAACGTTTCTCTAGATATTTGGTGTCCCATGGTCCAGGCAAGTTGACATACCAAGTTGACCATCACAGGGGAAAGTTATTTGAAAGACTAAGTCAGGTGACAAAGGCAAGTAAGGTGTTAGCGTAATAATGAGAGGAGGTAACTGATAGCAAAAGAAAGTCTTGCAGATGCTCTAAGATGAAGAATTCCACATGGCTGTCCCCACATGTTCTCTATAGGAAAGCACAGCGGCGCTGCCACCCATAGTCCAGGAGGAGGCAAGAGGGAGCTTGGGAGGCTGAGCATCGCCCCTGCTGTTCAGAGGTGAGCCTGGGATCCCCAGGGGAGGGCAGAGCAGTACACAGAGCATCCTGAAGGGAGGACCTGACCATGCCCAGCTGAGGGGGAGCTCTAGAAATGAGAAGGTGACTCATGAGAACAGTAAAAATAAATATTGTGCAGCATTCCCAACCCTACTCATTTTTATTTTGATATCATTTTATTTGTGATAACAGATTTTACCTACTAAACACTCCAGGTATTGAAGGTGGAAGGAAAAGCTACATAGAAGTTTCAATTCATTCCTGGGGCTCAAGAAAAGTAAGAGGTGATGCCCATATCCTAATTGGAATTTTTTCTTTCCGCTATGAAATATGACCAGTGTACAGCTCAAGAGGCCTCCATCCCGCCTTTACGTTAGAATAATCTAGAAAATTTTCAAACATGAAATCAGAATGAAGGAGGGGTGGTGAGCTGGACATCTGTGTTTTTCAGAAGCTCCCAAGTGAGGGTGCAGCAGGATGGAGAACCCCTGTGTTAGCACGTAGCACTCCAGCACACCGTGGGGTAAAGTCACGGGCTGGAGAGATATCTAAGTGTACAGGTCTGCCCAGCACGTCATCCTCACAACTTTCTTTCAACCTCACTCTGGAGAAAGTGCTTGAAAACTGAAGTGGTCTGCTCCGCCCTCTGGTGGTGGTCAGGTTGCAGAACACCTTCAAAGACTGAATTACTATGTAAAAGCTCTCCAGAGGGTACTGGATTCCAGCCTGTAAATAACCTGAGCACTGCATACCCAGCTGTCCTCTCAGCTTCGTTTGCTGCTTTCTAGGACAGGTTGTGAACCTCTGGTCAAGAGTCTGTGGTCACATTCAGCAGGAGGGCTTCCCAGGAAGGGAGTCAGTGTGTTTAAGAACAGATTTCCCGCCACACTGAATGTTAGGGTGCCAGCAGCATCCCGTAGGCCACTCTAGATGTTTCCTTCCTCTTGTACCACAGATGTTTCCCCAGATGCATGGGCCACCTGTGCAGAGAAAGTTTGCCAAGGCTCTGGTTATTAAAGTCCCTCAGGGTAAATATTCAAATACAATTCCACAGTAACAATGCAACTCAAATGACCCAGTACGCACCAGAGGTGTTTCATCAAGCCTCATCAAGGTAAAGAAAGTTACTTTTGGCCCTAGCTGGTTTGGCTCAGTGGATAGAGCGTCGGTCTGCGGACTGAAGGGTCCCGAGTTCGATTCTAGTCAAGGGCACATGCCCAGGTTCCAGGCTCCATCCCCATTAGTGGTCCTGCAGGAAGAAGCTGATCAATGATTCTCTCTCATCATTGATGTTTCTATCTCTCTCTCCCTCTCTCTTTCTCTGAAATCAATAAAAATATATTAAAAATAAATAAATAAATAAGAAAGTTACTTTTGTTGTTGACAGTGGTGGTGGTGTGGTAATTTTTAGGATTTTTTTCAAAAATACATTTTTATTGAGGCGCCCCTGGCAGTTATGTTTCCCAGGGCACGGTCTTGGTGTCATCTTTGCATCAGGGCCACAAACCGAGCTGCTCTTTGCACTGCTGGCGTCGGTCATGTGACTTTTCTCAGAACCAGTGTTGCCTCACTTGCTGTCACCTCTAGCCCATCCTGTCAAACTCTGTAATACGCACCCAGGACAAATTAGAACACAGACCAGGAACTGAAAAGCTTTCTGGTGTATACACATTGCATTTCGGGTTCTGTTTTACTTAGGAAAAATGGGGAGAAGATGCAATCAGGCAATTCAGAAACGATTGTCCCCAAAATGAAATATCAGGAAAAAAAGCAACACTGAAGGACTGCCTGTGCATGAATCTGCGACAACCTGCTTTTCCTGTCCTCCATCGAGTCAGAACTAGCTATCCTTAGGCTCTTCCTCATCAAACCAGTGATGCCTGTAATAACACTTTACCTTATAGCTAGATTGTTAAAGACACACTTTCCCCACAACTGCACTTGAGAAAACCCACCTTGCTAAGGAGATTTAACAAATGGGAACCTAACAAACCACTATCAATCAGAGAAATGCTAATTAAAAGCAAATATTTCACAGCTATCGAGGGGCGAAGGTTTAACGTCTAATAGTGTGACAGTGACGAAAAGGAAACTCTTAGGCTGCAGATGAGATTGGACACTGACTTGACCATTCTGGAGTGCGACTTGGTAACAGCTTGTCGAGCCAGAGATGCACCTACCCATCAAGACAGAAACGCCACTGTTAAGAAGGAACTGTGCAGAGATTCTCAAACTGTCTATAAGAAAATCCAAGGTTTTTTTTATAAAAAATTCCAACTTGTTGAGGCTCAATATTTTTATAAAATGCAATAAAAATGAAAAAACTACAAGAAATGTAAAAACACACATATAAATTAAAAGCCTGGGTAGTTTTTAAATTCTTAGACCCAATAGACAGAAGAGTACTCAGCTGCGTTGCTTTTACAGTTTCCAGATGCTGTTCTCAGTCTGCACTCACCGGGTCCTGGGCCGGAAGGAGTGCGCTGTCCCCAGTGTGAGGAGCAGGGGCCAGAGGTCACGCCAGCCCACAGCAAGGAGGAGATGCATTCAAGGAAGGACGTTCGCTGCAGCACTATTTTAAATGTAAAAATTTAAAAATTCACTCGCATAGGGGAAAATGAGCATTATAGTCAGACAATGAAATACAACACAATGGAAATGAATAAACTAGATTTACACATATTAACATGGATATATCTTTTTTTTATTGCTTAAAGTATTACAAAGGGTATTACATATGTGTCCATTTTTCCCCCCCGCCCTAGACAGTCCCCTAGCCTCCCTTATCCCCCAGTGTCTTATGTCCATTGGTTATGCTTATATGCATGCATACAAGTCCTTTAGTTGATCTCTTACCCCCCTACCTCCTGCCCCCCAACCCTCCCCGGCATTCCCGCTGCAGTTTGACAATCTGTTTGAGGCAGCTCTGCCTCTGTATCTATTATTGTTCAAAAGTTTATAATGGTCTCTATTATCCAACATGGATATATCTTGAAATCAAAACACTGAATGAAAAATATTGTCAAAAGAATATTTCTTGTATAAGCCATTTATATGAATTTCAAAAATAGTTAATGTGTCATTAGATAAAGGTCTTGTGGATATTAAGGAACGGGAGATCACACACCACCTTCAGGTCAGTGATTTTCCTCTAGGAGAGTGAGAAAGAATGGGAGACTAGGGAACTTGGATTTTATTGTCATGTCTTATTTCTATAAAACATTGAAACAGATAGTGTATCATATAAATATTTGCTAAATCTAGGTATTAGGTACCTGGGTGCCATGTTTTTTCCCTTTTTAAGATGTTTGAATTACTTTATGATTTTTAATTTAAAAAGGCAATGAAAACAGTTCAAGGAAATTCACTATGTCTTTGAAAAATTGAAACAGTTGTGTCAAAGTTTATTTGGGCAGAACACATGTAGCTTTAGAGACATAAACTTAATTTAGATTTTAGGTTCACAGAACAATTGAGGGGAAGGTATGGAGATATCCCACATATGCCCCCCCTACATGCTAATGGCTCTATCTCATCCCCCATTATGACCCCCTTCCCCCCGAGTGGTTCATCTGTTGTGACAGATGTACTGACACATCACTACAAGTCCATAGTTTAACTAGGGTTCACTCTTGGTGTTGTTCACTATGGTTTGGACAAATGTATTAATTATGTAGTTTCCGTTACAAAGTTCTGTTTTAAAACTGGAATGATCCAAGACTTAATGGGAAAAGCTGCTCCCTTCTGAACATAGAGCATCTGTGTCTCAGCCCGAGCTCTTCCTGTGCTAATGCGAATATCAATGTCTCCAGTTACAGAGGGAAGCAGGTCACCTCCTCCCACCCCTCATCATGAAGGAACCAGCTCACAGATGCAGTGAATGCACCGAGGCCACACTGATTGTTCCTGAAACGACTGGCGTTAGACATTCTCTCCACTAGGAGAGTCATGAAACATTGTGAACCAAACAAAAGGAAATTAGGGTATGGAAACTGCTCCGTGCTTCTGCAGGTCTGGGTTTGAACTCCATGTAGCCCACACTGCTGCTGCTTGAAAATGTGGCTTGAAAATCTCTGGCCCATAGGAAGCCTGGATAGAGCCCTGGCTGTGAGTCAGCAGGTCTCGGTGTGAACTCCAGCCTCGGCCTTGGCTGTGACCTGCGTGACCCTGGGCCTACATTTACTTACCTCAAAGCAGGGGGGAGAATCAATTACACACATAGAGTCCCCAGCACATGATGGACCCAAAGAGTGCCTTAAAAATATTATTTTCTTTCACCATCCTTAACTACCGAGGCACAGGGCATAGAAGACTCTATGCTTGCCTGGTGGTGGTGAGGCAGATGGGGAACCAATAACTGCAATAGAGTGAGACAGGGACCAATCTGGACACATTCTGGGTGCTCTGAAGTAATTGAAAAGCAGCAAGTAACTACTATGTTGTGTGACCTCTTAGCAAATCCGGATTTCAATGTCTTCCCTTGTAAAATGGTTGTCTGCTCACTGCCGGGAGCCGGTCCATCCTTGCTGTTTCAAGGGACCTGGCATATATAGCATACAGTTCTTAATATGTTTGCTCACCTTCTTGGCGCTGTGTTTTAAACAAGGTCACCTCTCCGAGAAAGGTTGAATCCCCAGGTAGGGATTTTCCCCTGAAGTTAGGGAGGGAATAAAACCCCTTAACTAAGTGCCAGGCGGGTAATTAATCACTTTAACTACGAACAAATCATGCTTAAGCTACATAATCTTTACTCCCTGGAATGGAGATAAGAAACGCCCTAACCTTTGGAATAGAGATTGATGGGATTGAATCAACTGGTATAAATACAGATGTAACAAGACAGAAAGAGACAGAGCTTAGAAGAGAATTCAGAAGACAGAACCTACATGGAGCCTGGAGACAGAAGAACTTCACTGGAGAGAACATGGCAAAAGATCCTGGACTGAACCTGACTACAGAAATTGGCAAGAGAACTTGACTAGAACCTGGCAACCAAACCTGGCTGGAGAAGTCCCTGTGCCCTTCCTTCTTTGCCGACTCCGTCCACACCTTGGGGAACCCCTGGACCCGCTGGGGTTGGACCCCGGCAGCTCACCATGCTACTAATTCAAAAGTGAGAGCATAAAAAATGAAAGTGTTTGGCCTGTCATAAGCATTGTACTAATAGGAGGCATTGCTCAGTTTGCCCTCCTACATGCCTCACCCCAGAACCAGGTGGTAGGGAGACTAAGGCCTATGTTACATGGCAAAAAGGAATTGGGGTGGCTCACCGCCTGTCCTGACAATAATGTCAGCCTGGGTTATCCGGGTGAGCCCAGTATGGATACAAGCGTCCTTTAAATGTGTTAGAGGGACCTAGCTAGTTTGGCTCAGTGGATAGAGTATTGGCCTGTGGACTGAGGTTCCTGGGTTTGATTCTGGTCAAGGGCACATGCCCCATTTGCAGGATTGATCCCCAGTGAGGGTTGTGCAGGAGGCAGCTGATCAATGATTCTCTCTCATCATTGATGATTTTCTCTCTCCCTCTCCCTTCCTCTCTTAAATCAATAAAAAAATGTGAAAAAGGGAGGCAGAAGTTCAGGGTCAGAGAAAAAATTTGAAGATGTGTGACTGCTGGCTTTGAAGACAGAGTTAGGAACCACAAACCAAAGGAATGCAGTTGAGCCCAAAAAGCTGGCAAAGGCAAGATCTGTCCTAGAGTCTCCAGAATAGGTTTGTGAGCCGTGGTTAGCACGGCCAGAGGTGAACCTGAAAGGGGGGCAGGGGTGAAGGATTAAAGAAGACAGACAAGAGAATAAAGCTGGGGGTAGGTGGGACACTGCTCTTGGATGGAGAGACAGTGCCACAGCCTGCAAGCCGAGTCTTTATTTTATTTTATTTTATTTTTTTATTGCTTAAAGTATTACAAAGAGTATTACATATGTCTCCCTTCCCCCCCCCCCCCCCGCCCTTGACAATCCCCTGGCCTCCCCTACACCCCAGTGTCTTATGTCCATTGGTTATGCTTATATGCATGCATGCAAGTCCTTTGGTTGATCTCTTACCCACCCCCCTCCTGCCCTGGCTCCCTCCCCGGCCTTCCCGCTGTAGTTTGATAGTCTGTTCAAGGCAGCTCTGCCTCTGTATCTATTATTGTTCAAAAGTTTATAATAGTCTTTATTATCCAGAAATGAGTGAGATCATGTGGTATTTTTCCTTCATTGACTGGCTTATTTCACTTAGCATAATGCTCTCCAGTTCCATCCATGCTGTTGCAAATGGTAAGAGTTCCTTCTTTTTTACAGCAGCATAGTATTCCATTGTGTAGATGTACCACAGTTTTCTAATCCATTCATCTACTGATGGGCACTTAGGCTGTTTCCAGATCCTAGCTATGGTGAATTGTGCTGCTATGAACATAGGGGTGCATATATCCTTTCTGATTGGTGTTTCTGGTTTCTTGGGATATATTCCTAGAAGTGGGATCACAGGGCCAAATGGGAGTTCCATTTGTAGTTTTTTGAGGAAACTCCATACTGTCTTCCATAGTGGCTGCACCAGTCTGCATTCCCACCAGGAGTGCACAAGTGTTCCTTTTTCTCCACATCCTCTCCAGCACTTGTCGTTTGTTGATTTGTTGATGATAGCCAGTCTGACAGGTGTGAGATGATACCTCATTGTTGTTTTGATTTGCATCTCTCGGATGATTAGTAACTTTGAGCATGTTTTCATATGTCTCTTGGCTTTCTGAATGTCCTCTTTTGAGGACATTCTAAAGGTGTCTATTTAGATCCTTTGCCCATTTTTTCATTAGATTGTTTATCTTCCTTTTGTTAAGTTGTATGAGTTCCCTATAAATTTTGGAGATTAGGCCCTTATCAGATATGACATTGGCAAATATGTTTTCCCACGCAGTGGGTTTTCTTGTTGTTTTGTTGATGGTTTCTTTTGCTGTGCAGAAGCTTTTTATTTTGATGTAGTCCCATTTGTTCATTTTCTCTTTAGTTTCCAATGCCCTAGGAGCTGTATCGGTGAAGAAATTGCTTCGGCATATGTCTGAGATTTTGTTGCCTTTGGATTCTTCTAGTATTTGTATGGTTTCCCGTCATATATTTAAGTCCTTTATCCATTTTGAGTTTATTTTTGTGTATGGTGTAAGTTGGTGGTCTAGTTTCATTTTCTTGCATGTATCTGTCCAATTTTCCCAACACCATTTATTGAAGAGACTATCTTGACTCCATTGTATGTTCTTGCCTCCTTTGTCAAATATTAATTGAGCGTATTGGTTGGGGCTGATTTCTGGGCTCTCTATTCTATTCCATTGATCTATATGTCTGTTCTTGTGCCAGTACCAGGCAGTTTTGAGAACAGTGGCTTTGTAATACAGCTTGATATCTGGTATTGAGATTCCACCTACTTTGTTCTTTCTCAGGATTGCTGCAGCTATTCGGGGTCGTATTTTATTCCAGATGAATTTTTGGAGAGTACGTTCTAGGTCTGTGAAATATGCCATTGGTATTTTAATGGGAAGTGTGTAGAATTTATAGATTGCTTTGGGCAGTATGGACATTTTAATGATGTTGATTCTACCAATCCAAGAACATGGTATGTTCTTCCATCTCTTTATGTCTTCCTCTATCTCTTTTTTCAACGTCCTGTAGTTTTCTGAGAAGAGGTCTTTTACCTCTTTAGTTAAGTTTATTCCTAGGTAGCTTAAATTTTTTGGTGCGATGGTAAATGGGATTGCTTTTTTAGTCTCTCTTTCTGCACATTCACTATTGGTGTATAGAAATGCCATAGATTTCTTGGCGTTAATTTTGTATCCTGCTACATTGCCGAATTCTTTTATTAAGTCTAATAGTTTATTGATGGAATCTTTAGGGTTTTGTATGTATAATATCATGTCATCTGCAAATAAGGACAGTTTTACTTCTTCTTTTCTAATTTGGATGCCTTTTATTTCTTCTTCTTGTCTAATTGCAATGGCTAACACTTCCAGTACTATGTCGAACAGGAGTGGTGAGAGTGGGCATCCCTGTCTTGTTCCTGTTCTTAGGGCAAATGGTGTTAGTTTTTGTCCATTGAGTATGATGTTGGCTGTGGTTTTGTCATATATGGCTTTTATTATGTTGAGGTATGATCCTTCAATTCCCACCTTGCTGAGAGTTTTTATCAAAAATGGGTGTTGAATTTTGTCAAATGCTTTTTCTGCATCAATTGATATGACCATGTGGTTTTTTTCTTTCAATTTGTTTATGTGATGTATCACGTTTATTGATTTGCGGATATTGTACCATCCTTGCATCCCTGGGATAAATCCTACTTGGTCATGGTGTATGATCTTTTTGATGTGCTGCTGGATCCGATTTGCTAGGATTTTGTTGAGGATTTTGGCATCTATGTTCATGAGGGATATTGGCCTATAATTCTCTTTCATTGTATTGTCTTTATCTGGTTTTGGGATTAGGGTGATGTTGGCTTCATAGAATGAGCTGGGAAGTGCTCCTTCCTCTTGGATCTTTTGACATAGTCTGAGGAGGATAGGTTTTAGGTCTTCCTTGAATGTTTGGTAAAACTCCCCTGTGAAGCCATCTGGTCCCGGGCTTTTATTTGCTGGAAGCTTTTTGATGACTGCTTCAATTTCTTCCATAGTTATTGGCCTATTGAGATTTTTAGATTCTTCCTGATTAAGTTTTGGAATGTTGTATTTTTCTAGGAATTTGTCCATTTCCTCCAGGTTGTCTAGTTTGTTGGAGTAGAGTTGTCCATAGTATTTTTTAACAATCATTTGTATTTCTGTGGGATCTGTTGCTATTTTGCCTCTATCATTTCTGATTTTGTTGATTTGGGTCCTTTCTCTTTGCTTCTTGGTGAGTATGGCTAGAGGTTTGTCAATCTTGTTTATCCTTTCAAAGAACCAGCTCTTGGTTTCATTGATTTTCTCTATTGTTTTTTTGGTCTCTATGTCATTTATTTCTGCTCTAATCTTTATTATCTCCTTCCTTCTGCTCACTCTGGGCTTTTCTTGTTGCTCTCTTTCTAATTCTTTGAGCTGTAGAGTTAGATGATTTACTACCATTTTTTCTTGTTTGTTGAGATAGGCCTGTAGAGCTATAAACTTCCCTCTCAAGACTGCTTTCATTGCATTCCAAAGGTTTTGGATTGTTGTGTTTTCATTGTCATTAGTTTCCAGGATGTTTTTAATTTCTTCTTTGATCTCATTGGTAACCCAATCAATATTTAATAACGTGCTATTCAGCTTCCAAGTGTTTGAGTATTTTGAGTTGTTTTTATTGTAGTTTATTTCTAATATTATGGCCTTGTGGTCTGAGAAGATGCTTGGTATGATTTCAATCTTCTTGAATTTGGGGAGACTTTGTTTGTGACCCAATATGTGGTCTATTTTTGAAGATGTCCCATGAGCACTTGAGAAGAACGTATATTTTGTGGCTTTGGGGTGAAGTGTTCTGAAAATGTCAATTAAGTCCATCTGATCTAGTAAGTCATTTAGGATTGCTGTTTCTTTGCTGAGTTTTTGTCTAGCGGATTTATCCAGTGATGTCAGTGGTGTATTAAAGTCCCCTACTATGATTGTATTGTTGTCGATCTCTCCCCTGATATCTTCCAGGAGTTTTCTTATGTATGTGGGTGCTCCTGCATTGGGTGCATATATGTTTATCAGGGTTATATCCTCTTGTTGTATTGATCCCTTTAGTATTATGAAGTGGCCTTTCTTATCTCTTGTTATGGCCTTCACTTTGAGGCCTATTTTGTCTGATATAAGTATTGCTACCCCAGCTTTTTTTTCATTTCCATTTGCCTGAAAGATATTTTTCCACCCCTTCACTTTCAGTCTGTGTGAGTCCCTTCTAATGAGGTGGGTCTCTTGCAGACAGCAAATATATGGGTCATGTTTTTTTATCCATTCAGCCACTCGATGTCTTTTGGTTGGAGCATTTAGTCCATTTACGTTTAAAGTTATTATTGAAAGGTACTTGTTTGTAGCCATATCTATTTTTTTTGTGTGTGGCTGTTTTCTTTCTGGGCTTTTTAGTTCTTCTTTTTACACCAGTCCCTTTAGCATTTCTTGCATTGCTGGCTTGGTGGTGATAAACTCCCTTAGCCTTTTTTTGTCTGTGAAGCTTCTTATTTCCCCTTCAATTTTGAATGATAGCCTTGCTGGATAGAGTATTCTTGGATTCAGTCCTTTGCTTTGCATCACTTTGTAAATTTCTGTCCATTCTTTTCTGGCCTGATGTGTTTCTGTTGAGAAATCATTTGATAATCTGATGGGGGATCCTTTGTAGGTAACTCTCTGTTTCTCTCTTGCAGCCTTTAAGATTCTCTCTTTGTCTTGTACATTTGCCATCATTATTATGACGTGTCTTGGTGTGGGTCTTTTGGGGTTCATCTTGCCTGGGACTCTCTGTACTTGTGTAACTTTTTTCTTCCCCATATCTGGGAAGTTTTCTGACATTATTTCTTCAAATAGATTTTCTAATCCTTGCTGCTCTTCTTGTCCTTCTTGCAGCCCTATTATGCGTATGTTACTTCGTTTCATATTGTCCCGAAGCTCCCTTAGGCTCTCCTCCTGCTTTTTAATTTTTTCTCCAGTTGCTGTTCAGATTGAGCTTGTTATTCTGCCTTATCTTCTAATTCACTAATTCGGTCCTCTGCTTCTTCCAGTCTGCTGTTGAAACTTTCCATGGTGTTTTTGATTGTAGCTATATCATTTTTCATTTCTTCCTGATTCTTGCATAGGTTGTTGATTTTCTCATCCATCCGGTGAATGAATTGTACAACCATTATTTTGAATTCTTTTTCTGTCATGTTGCATGCTTCAACTTCATTAATGTCCTTTCTTGGTGACTCCTCATTGTCTTTCCTCTGGGTGTTGTTTCATCTCTTCATTCTGATTATCTCCCGATGGTTCAAACGTCGAGTTGCGTGGGCCTGGGCCGTGTGCAGTGGGAGCCTCCCACCACCCTAGTGTCACTGAAGAGCTCTGACACTAAGATGTGTGGTTGTGGTGAGTTGGTGGGAACCAGGCTCGCTCAGAGTCAGTGTTGTCAGCGCTCAATGTGGCCTCGAACGCGCCCTTAGAATCAGGAACCCTGCCTGCACCGCGCTGAAACAGAGACCCCCCTGAAGCGTGTTGAAAACCAGAGCCCCCTAGCGTGCGCCAGGAGTCAGAGTTCCCCAGAATCCAGTATCAGAGTCTCTGTTGCTTCGCACGACCTTGCCTTGAGAATCAGGGTCCCTGTGTGCCCTTGCACCAGGAATTGGAGTCACTGGCTCTTAGTATGAATGCACAGGGAATCAGGATCTCAGGCGCAGGTGATAAGAAACACAGTCAAGTCACTGGTGCTTGGTGCTGCCTCCTGCCCAGAGAATTGGGGTCCCTGAGCCTGTGATATGCGGGACAAATTCCCGGTGTTCCTGCGATTGCTCCCAGCCCAGGGCTCCAAAGCCGGCAGTGTGCGTAGGCTCAGTTCCTGGGGTTCGCGCGTTTGCTCCCAGCCCAAGGCTCAGAAGCTGGCAGTGCGCATGGGATCAGTTCCAAGGTGCTCGCGCACTTCCAGGCTAAAGTTCCTGGAGCGCTGAGGCCCGGCAAGGGGTGGGTCTATCAGTTAGTTACTCTGGCGCTGCCCGCAAGCCTGCGGGAAGGGGGGATGGGCTCTGTTACTCAGGGATTTCTGAATTTTTGGTGTCCGCAGGTCTGTAGCTGTGGTCGCAGGTCTCTGTCCCCAGTGGCTGCAGGGTCCTTGTATGCGTCTGAGGTCAGACTGGGTGGTGCTGAGGCCAGGATCGCAGTCTCAAGCAGCTATGTTTCCCAAGATGGCATGGTCGCCATGCCTGTGCTGGCCTCCCAGGAGTGTCCGTGCAGGGAGCGGGACTCCGCCGCCTAAGACTGCCCGGTTTAGCAGCCCCTTAGAAGACCTGCAGAATCTAACTGTCCCGAGCTCATACACACACACCACACCCGTCCACACACTCCTCTATCACTTCCTTGTGCTCTCACACTCTCTCCCTCCCTACCTTCCTGCTGGTCGCCATTTTCTCCTGAACCCCGAGTCTTTATTTTATAGCCAGATTTCACGAGGCAAAGTAAGAGTGTGGTCAAAATGTTTACAATGTTCTTGGGGGTTTCGAATCTACTCAATTACATGCACCTGAACTCTATCAAGCTTTGTTTTGGCAGCACTAGCTGCACCTCCTGCAGCCTGTGTCACTTAACCTGGGACCCCAGGTTCAGACAATAAGGTTAAGCTGACAACTATAGCCTTTGTCTAAACTGTGCTGGGAGCGCTTTGCCCTCCAAGCTGGGACTTGCCTGTGGCTTTGCCACGAGAGGACCCTGCCCTCTCATTAGTCCGAGGCTTGAACCGGTCCCAACGCTGTAGCCACTCTCCACACTTTTGATTTCAGCTTAGACCCATTTCAGACTTCTAACCTCCAGAACTGTAAAACAATGCATGTGTGTTGTTTCTAAGCCATTTAAGTTTGAGGTAATTTGTTAACAGTGGCAACAGGAAACTAACACAAACCCCAGCCTCAGTCCTCGGAAGACAGCAGCATGAAGGATGGGTGACTGCAGAAGGCAGCCCAGAGTGTGAGTCCCACTTTTCTTCTTTTAAGTGTCACTGTCATCATAACAGAGACACAGACTTAAATGGCCCCATCATGGTATATCAGGAGGATGAGGCCTTCATTAAAGCTCTAGATCCATCTGGCTCTGGCATGCAAAGGCTGTGCCCACCTCTACACACCAATGGCCCCAGTATATTCCATGACGGACACCGAGCATGGATGCCTCCAAGCAGTCCCAACTCCTACCCCTCATTTCTTTTAGGCCAAATACTGTGCACCAACCGTCCTTAATTCCTCCTGCTCCGTATTTCAGATATTTAGATCCACCTGATAAGCTTGTAATCACCTCTCAGGATATAGATTGAAGCTTCTCTCCTGTGGCAAATTATAGTTTGGGTCCCAGGTCTTCACTTTTCTGTAGTAGCATCCACAGCTGCCTCATGGGAAGGCGGAGTATACCCCCGTCCATTGACGCTGGGCTTGGCGTGCTACTTGTCTTGGTCAATGGCATTTAGTGACGGCAGCGAGAACAAAGACTTGAACAACTTTTGCCCAACTGGGCACTCTGGCTCTTGACTGACCTCTATCTGTGACAGGGGTGGAGAACCTTTTATTTATGCCAAGGGCCATTTGGGTATTTATAACATCATTTGGCCATACACAATTAGCCTGCTATGTTTGGCCAAACATTTAATTCAGCGATCACCAGCTGGTGGTCCGTGAGGTCCGAAAGGTTGGTGACTGCTGATTTAAATTTACTCGCCCCTAATGCCTTGGCAGTGCCAGACCAAATGATTTTGGCCCTCGGGACAGACTTTCCCCAACCTTAATGTAAGGAAACATAATCTGATCTAAGAAGGATGAGAGCCCTGAGAAGCAACATAGAGCCTGGAGCTCACAGCTTGGAGTCCAGCACAGACAGGAATTTGGCCATCATCTTGCAGACCATGAGCCTGCAGATTACTGTTTTAAGCCAGCATGTCTTTGAGCAATTTATGGCATAGCATTATTGTGGCAGTAGCTGACTGCTACACCTCTCCCCCAGTAGAGCTGACCACATCCTCCTTTGATATCTATCTCCCTACTTGGACTTAAAGTCCTTGGGGGCAGACACCAGGTGTTTGTTGACTTTATATCTATGACCTCTAGCATGATGCTCAGAATATAGGAGGCTCCTAATACGTTTTTTTGTTTTCAGTGAAAAGAAATAATTGAAGAAACCAATGAATGAATACAAGGAACACACTATTCCAGGTTTGTGACCTCGAAGTAGGGGCAGTGAGGGGCAGGAGGAAATCACAATTAATGGGCCACTGCAAACATCATTAAATACATAAGGGCCAAGCTGTGTTGGTTGACTGAATACATCATATTTTTTCAGGTATCCATAACAGTTATTGTGGATAATGGAATAAAAACTGTATTTCAAAGTAACAAGTGTGCAGTTGCTTGTTATTATGTGATGCCAGGACCAGGGACAATGACTAATGACCCCTTGCTTTGCTGCTGACCAATCAGTAGAGAACATGACCCTGAAAGAACACACCTGGGAAAAATCATGAATATTCTATTGAGATCCTGATCTAAGACCTCCCCTAACTCCCAGCCTTTAAGTCCCCGAAGACTGCCCCTGCTGGTTTGGCTCAGTGGATAGAGCGTTGGCTCCCAGACTGAAGGATCAGAGGTCTGATTCCCGTCAAGGGAATTGGTTCTTTGCAGAAAAATGATGGCACACAGTAGGTTTCAGTTAGTGATTGCTGAATGGAAGAGTGAATGGCTTCCCTCATTTACTGAATGACTGTGGACCTGAGGCTGTGATGACAATATGAAGGCGAATAAAATGCAGCCTTTGTCCCTACAGAGAGTCCCATGCCAGCCTCCCTCCCTCCCTCCTCCCTGCCTCTGCTCCCAGAGGTGCTCATTCGCCTCACACACTCATTGTCTCACAAGCACACACCTGTTGTCTTTATCCCCCTTTCTTCTCTCTCTCTCTCTCTCTCTCTCTCTCTCTCTCTCTCTCTCTCTCTTCCTTCAACACTTACCCAATTCGTGTAGGAAGCTATTTCCCCCCTTATAAAAACACACTGGTGGGTGAGCATGTACAGTAGTACTGGTAACTAAACATTCACTAAGAGAAAGTCAATCTTCAAGGAAAAACAATAATATTATTGATTGTGAACATTTATCAAGTGTTTATCATATACCTCACTCTGCCAAGCAATTCATATGCACTTCCTCATTCACTCAGTTCAGATAATGAAACTATGGCAGCAAGAAGGAACTTGTCCAGGTCACAGAGACAGTACCTGGTCTGAACCATCATCAGTCTGATCAGAGCCCAGGCTCTACCAGGGGGGACAGAAAGACAGCTGTTCATGGCTAATGTGACCCCTCCGTGGGGTGTTCCCTCCACCCCTTCCCACACCACAAGCAGTGGTTCTCTTCATGTTCCTACAGCACTGTGCTCACCCCCTCCTGCTGCTCTGACCACATCAATGCCAGGTGTGTGTCTGACAGGGTGAGCTGGGTCCATTTTCACTCATGACCAGTGTTCGGAAGCATATACTCTCCTTTCTCATTGCCATGAGGGTGGTAACAGAAGCAGGAGAATAAATACAGAGATCAGAAAGCTGGTGTTGGCTACTTCGCGGTATAAAGTAGGGCACATTGTTTAACCCTTCTGAACCTTAGTACTCAAACGTAACGTGGGATAGTGATGCCAGTGTTACCCTGTAATGAGAATGAATGTGAAATGTGCCTGTGTGTCTGTGAGGTGCTGGCACAGTGCCTAGCACAGCACAGGTGCTCAGTGAGCATTCTTCTCCTCTCCTCTCTCCTGTTCAGTCCCCTGACGACCTTGATTCTGACTCTTCTGCTCCACCTTATATAGCATTCCAGCTGCTAAGTGTTACCTGTTATGGGCTGCATTCGTTACATATGCACGTGTTCCCACTGCTGCCTCTGGAGCTGGAGCACCTTCCTCCTGGGATCTAGTGCCGCTGTCTCAGAGCTGGGATGGGGGTGGGGCTGGGGTGTCAGGCCTGGGAAGGCAAGGATGCCCCTGAGGAGGTCAGGATGGGGGGAGTCAGCACGCAGAGGGGTAGAGGTTTCAGGGAGGAGAGCAGCAGGGGAGGGTGTGCCATGGGGACCCCTGCTGGTGTTTGGAAGGGGTCCTCCGGGTCACAGACAGCAAAGGGCTGGGCTGCCCCTGTAGGGATGAGCCCTGGCCCCAACATTTTGGGGTTTCCATGGTCCCACTGACTGGGCCGGTATCCCTGCCAAGTCTGAGCCCAGCCCCGAGCAGCCGGCCATCCTGGCCTTCATTGGTTCCTCCCTCCCCTGGGACAGAACAGGCCAAGGGCCCTGAGGACCAGGCGCTGAACCTGGGTGTGGGCTGCGCACCTCGCTGGGCTACAAGGACCTCAGCGAGAGGACCCAGGCTGCCCATGGCCCAGCAGCGGTCCCGTCACCCTCCGCAGCCTGTGGCCCGAGGACTCTGGGGTCCCATCTCTTTCCTCTGTGGGCACCCACCCACCCGCCTCCTCAGATAGGACCCTCCCCACCCTGCTCTCTGCTCCTCCATCCCTGAACATAGGAACTCTGCAGCCTCAGCCCTAAGCCTCATTCCTACCCTGACAGCTGAGCCAGGACGCTTGGGGTGCGATAGGCTGAATGTGTGTGTCCCCTCAAGATTCACAGGTGGACACCTAACCCCCATGTGATGGTATTTGGAGGTGAGGCCTTTGGAAGGTGATTGGCATGTGAGGGTCGAGCCCTGATAACAGAGACTCCAGAGAGCTGCCTGGCCTTGCCCACATGTGGGGACACAATGAGTGGACGGGCGTCTATGAACCAGGAGTGGTCCTCACCAGACACTGAATCTGCTGGCAACTTGATTTGAACTTCGCAGCCTCTAGAACTGGGAGAAATAAGCTCTGTCATTCATAAGCCAGGCTATGCTACTGTTTAAGCTGCTGAACAGGCAGGGGGTCTTCAAGCCAGGGGAGGGCTCCGCAGAGCCCCATGTGTGGCAGCTGAGCTATGGCTGCCTCTGAGCATCAGTCATCCCTGACCCCGAAACCTACCCGGACCCCCAGCCCCAGCCCAAAGGACTCAGAGGCAGGTGGTGGGCAGGTGCCGAGAACTGTGGGAGACCAGAGTCTGGGGGCACTGAGCATCAGGCTTGAGGAGGGGCTCAGGAAACGGAGACCAGTGAGTAGGTAACAAAATCACACATCAGAGGAAAAGCCTGTTATGGACTGAGTTGTATCCCCCAAAATTCATATGTTGAGGCATCAACCCTTCAATGTGACTGCAATTAGAGACAGAGCCTTTAAGGAGATCATTAAGGTTAAACGAGGTCATGGGTTGGGGCTCTAATTGGATAGGTCAGGTGGTTATAAGAGAAAGATATCAGAAACCTACACCCCCCTCTCCCTGCACACACAGAGAAGAGGCCCTGGTAAGACATGGGGAGAAGACAGCCATCTGCCAGGCAGGAAGGGGGCCTCAACCAGAAACCACATTGCCTGGCACTTTGATCTTGGACTTGAAGCCTCCAGAACTGTGAGAAAATAAACTTGCAGTGTTTCAGCCGCCCAGTCAGTGGTGTTTGGTTATGGCAGCCCCATCGGACTGAGACAGGCTCCAAACCAAACACAGTGACCCTCCTTCCCCGTCTCAGAGCAGCTGTAAGGAGCCTGGTCAGCATTTACTCACTCCTTCATCCACTAGGATGTCGTGAGGCCTCTGTACCAGGCTTCACGTTAGGCCTGGTGAACATTTCATGAAAACAGACAGACGCCCGCTCTCCTGATGCTGACAGTCTGACAGGAGAGACAGACAATAAGGAGAACAGAGGAATAGCAGTGAATTCTATGGTCTGTGTTCCTGTTATCACCCCTGGGTAACAAACATTCCCACAGTAAAACAACCTTTTGATTCTCTCCCGTTCTCTGGTTGACTGGGCTCAGGGGGCAGTTCTGCTCCATGTCACACAGAGTTGGACTGCAGTCACTGGGGGCCTGACTGGTCCAGAACATTCTAGAAGGTCCCTGTTGGGGCTGCAGCTGGTGTTGGCTGTCAGTTGGGAGCTCACTGGGGCTGTTAACTGGGTGGCCTAGGGTGCTCTCCACCTGCTTCTCCACCTGACGTGGCTGCTCCCAGCCAGAGCAAGGGCATGGGTGTGTTCAAAGTGCCCAAGTCAGAAACCACAAGGCATCTATGTCACAGTCTCAAAGGCCAAGCTATGCCCCCTTCCTCAGATTCTAGTCATCAGAGCTAGTCTCAGAGGCCAGGGGAGGGAAATAGGCCCCACCTCTACCCAGGGGATGGAGAGGTCACATGGCAAAAGAGCTTGTGGGGAGGGGTATATGGCTGAGGCTATCTTTGGAAAGAGAACCCTTCACAGTATGTTAGAAAGTGATAGAAGATACAGAGAAAAAATAATTCACAGTAGACAATCAGTGCATGGTGATGGAAGAGGTGACACCTTTATTCATTTTCATTTTTCAATTACAGTTCACAGTCAATTTTATATTAGTTACTAGTGGCCCGGTGCACAAAATTTGTGCACATTGAAAGGGAATTAATTAGAGGATGTGAGCATGAGGCAGTCTGCTTTACTGAAATTCAATGACATGAATTTTAGCTATTACTTTGCCAAATAAATGGAATTTACAGATATCATTTATTTATTTATTTATTTATTTATTTTGCAGATATCATTTAAAAGAGCATTCCGCTTAATATTAAAAACGCTAGCTACCAAGTCAGGTCTGTTTTCAACTTTTTGCCGGCATTGTAAATTGTTTGCAATATCTGCCCATTTGGGGTTGCATGTCATGGTTATGAATAAATCGGGCTTGCCATACCTCGTTACAATTGCCATAGCATCCTGATATTGCTGCTGCATATTTCTGGGACTACCCTCAAAAGATGACGGAAGTATTATCATTTTACCAATCGACACGTTGTCATTTTCAGATTTAGATTTGAGATAATCCATCAAAACACTATATTTTTCAACTTTCAACTTAGATTGGTTTGCTTTGATGAGATGTATCCGATTTGGCCTCCATTTTTTAATATGAATCCACGATAAACTGTTGAGTTAATTTTCCTGCATTTAAAATAGAATTGAACGTGTCCCACACAGAGAGAAGAAATCCATAATACTGCATTTGTGTGACTCTTATCCTTACATTTTGTCTAGTATTATTGTTGATTACATTGTTGTCTCCAAGTCTTAATGCAGTATCTGTTCCCCAGCCTTTTTTACTATGTGGGAAAAGAATAGGATATGTCATTGCATCTAATGTAGGAAACAGGATATTTATTTGTTTCATTTTAGTGGCATTTGGATTATTGGGATCTGGTTTACAATGAATGAGCAAGTCCCTTTCAAAAGGAGGTTCTCCATCTTTGTTTCTGAATATGACAGCAACCTCGGTTACACGGGGAGAATTATATCTACCCGGGTCACTGTTACGATCATATTTAATTGCCATTGTTACTTCTGTGGGAGCAGTATCTTTTGCTGCTGCTTCAGATTGGGCTTCCTTTTCTACCTCATGTACGATTTTGTTAATTCACTTATTTCATGTATGAGGTTGTTGATGTTGATCATGAGTCTTTCTGAGCAGCCTTGGTTTTCTGGCATTGCTATTCTTTTACTTGTAGCTTTGGCTGTATCCAAAATATAGAGTTGAGCAAACTTCTGAGAAACACCATCTGAAGGATGTAAAATTCCAGTACGGTGATAAACTTGTCCGTGTATTCTAAAACGGTATGGCCCACATCTTGATGGCGAGGCAATATTTGCACCCATGAAAGCAAAAGCAAAAGAACTATGGAATGAATATTTTCCATGAATTTTTTACTGTCAGAATCTTTGTCATTAATCTTGTTAAATATGGCAGGTATTTTGGAAAATGTATATCATTTGGACAGACTTTCCCTTTGCTACAACATCGAGTAAATTTCCCATTGGATGGTTTTTCATCAGAGAAATTTAGTGATAGGCAAAATTCAAATCTAACAGTCATTCCACCACAACTATGTTAGAGAATTGCATCTTCATGTACTCCATTTTTGCTGAGGAGGCAGTTCCTACCAGTATTGGTAGTACTTGTTGATGACTGTTCTCTAGACATATTTTGTCGTTGCCACCGCCTTCTTTCAATTTCAAAGGCACGTTGCTCTTCAGACATTTTTTGTCGATAACACTGGCATCTTTTGGCTGCAGAGCTACGTTGTATCAACAGTTGTTCTTTAGACATAGTCCGTCTCTACTGTCACAGTCTGAGATGCAGGTGAATGAGAGTCCTGGCTGTCAGGCCGCTGAGAGCTGTCTAACCAACAGCTGATTCTGGCTGATTCTGTGGGGGTGGGACTTCCTCCTCCCTGCTGTCAGTTTCCACAGCTGTGATGAGGAAGCTGGGGTGACAGAGGGAATCACGCCCCCCCAAGCCATCCTCTCTCGCTCTGCTCTATGTCCAGCAGCCTCCTGCTCTGCCAAGTCCTCCAAACCTCCCATTCTCCACTCACTCTCCTGCTCTGCTCACCACCTGTGAAGGTCCCCAGAGCCCGTGGGCATGGCTTGGCATGGCCGGCCTCACCTCCTAGGCCAGCGAATGTCCTGTGAGCCTGCAGCCGCCATTGCCTCTCGGGGTGCTTGACACCTGTGTATGCAAATTAACCCACCATCTTTGCCAGGTTAATTTGCATACTCACTCCTGGGCTGGTGAGCATAGTGGAGGGACAGTCAATTTACATGTTTCTCTTTTATTATATAGGATAGGTGTACCATATAGTGGTTAGACATTTATATAATCTACAAAGTGATCTGTGATAAATCTAGTCCCCCCTGGCACCATGCATTGTTACTGCAATATTATCAACTATAGTAGAGGCCTGGTGTACCACTTTCATACAAAGGGGGAAGGCCAGTCCCTCAGCCCAGCCTACACCCTATCGCATTCCGGGACCCCTCAGGGGAAATCTGCTTACTAGCTTACGCCAGCTCCCCCAAAGACGGGAGTCGGACATCCCCCCCTGAGGGGTCCTTAGCACTGCCACAGAGGAGGGAGAGGCTTCTGCCACTATCGCTGCACTCGTCAGTTGTGAGCCCAGCATCTGGCTGAGTGGCGCTCCTTCTGTGGTAGCCACTGACCACCAGGGGGCAGCTCCTGCTTTGAGCATCTGCCCCTTGGTGGTCACTGTGCATCATAGCAACCGGTCATTCCATCATTTGGTCAATTTCCATATTAGGGTTTTATTATATAGGATTCTCTATACTGTACTTGACATCCCAGCATTATTTTGTAATTGCCAATTTGAAATTCTCTTTTTTTAAGTTATATCATTGTTTTAATTTTTGTTTTTGATAACTAAAAATGTTGAATATTTAAAATAAGAGTTTTGGCTGTTTGAATTATTTCTTTAGTGAATTGTTCATCTATTTTTCTGTTAGTCTCTATTTAGCCTCTACAAGATAGCAAATTTGAAATTCTTTATCCCTTCACCTTTTTCTTCCAATGCAAACCCCCTCCCCTCTAGCAAACCCCAGTTTGTTCTCTGTATCTGTGTCTATTTGTATTTTGTTTGTTAATTTATTTTTATTTTTAAATATCACATATAAGTGACTTCTTTCACTTAGCATAATACTCTCTAAATCTATCCATGTTGATACAAGGGATAAGATTTCATTCTTTTTATGGCTGAGTGATATTCCATTATATATGTATAGATCTTCTATGACTGTATTACTGTCAATCTCTCCTTTTATATCCATTAATATTTGCTTTCCATATGCATTTAGGTGCTCCTATGTTGGGTGCATTAATGTTTACAAGGGTTATATCCTCTGGTTGGATTGATCCCGTTATCGTTATGAAATGTTCTTCTTTATCTTTTATTAAAACCTTTGTTTTAAAATCTACTTTATCTGGTAGTAGTATTGCTACCCCAGCTTTTATTTATTTATTTATTTATTTTAAAATATATTTTATTGATTTTTTTACAGAGAGGAAGGGAGAGGGGTAGAGAGTTAGAAACATCGATGAGAGAGAAACATCCATCAGCTGCTTCTTGCACACCTCTCACTGGGAATGTGCCTGCAACCAAGGTACATGCCCTTGACAAGAATTGAACCAGAACCCTTCAGTCCACAGGCTGATGCTCTATCCACTGAGCCAAACCGGTTAGGGCTACCCCAGCTTTTAGTTTGTTTGTTTCTGTTTGCATGAAATATCTCTGTGATCTCTTTACTTTTGGTCTGTGTTGTTCCATCTGAAGTCAGTCTCTTATAGACAGCGTATATAAGGGTCTTGTTTTGTCATCCACTCAGCTACCCTATGACTTTTGATTGGAGCATTTAATGCATTTACATTTAAAGTGAATATCAATAGGGATGTAGTTTTTACCATTTTATTATTAAGATTTATGTCTTTTTTCCCCTTATATTTTTAAGGAGAATCCCTTTTAACTTGTCTTGTAATACTAATTCGGTGAGTGCAAGCAAAAAATTCCTCACCATCCCACAAAGAGCAAGCGAGTAGCCCTCCAGATGGGATGTCCTTTATTGGTCACTTGATTTCCAGCCAAACCTGAGTGCCTGCCAAGTACCAAAGTTCCAGGCTCAGATCTTTGCTCCATTTGAGACTTGTCATCCTTATCCATCCCTCACCCAGCAACTGAACTCTCTTCCCTCAAGAGGAGAATTCCACACACAAAGAGACTTGGTGAGAGGCAGATAGCATGTCCCTCCACAAGAGAGGGAAACCCACGTCCCCCAACATTCATGCATCTGGACACATAACCACATGCCGGACTCTGACTCAGGACCAGGTGGCTGGGACTGCACAGGCTGCATGTGGCAAGGGTGGTGGGAGTGGCAGTAACAGTGCAGGTGTCAGGAGCGCAGAGGGAGCCCTCCTAGCCACAGGGCCAGGGCTCAGCATCAGGGGTCAGTGGTGTGAGCAGTGACATCGGTGCCCAGCAGCAGGGCAGTGGCTCCTGTATAGGATGCCACCTGGGCTGAATGTGGATCAGTTTCTGGCTGTGTGACCTGAATCTTGTACTTTTCCCCAAAATACTATTAGACCCCAATATCAAATATATACTACTTTATATCTAAACTAGAATAAAGTGGGATTCCATTGTTTGCTCCAAGAACTGTATCTGGGGAAGAGTTTCAGAGAGCAAGCCTTCAGAGATGTTATTATTGGGACCCAGGGCCCATGTCCTAAATCTTCCACCTGACTCTATCCCATGGCAGAGAGAATGACATGTAACTCCCAACATCATGTCTCATAACAGGTGATAAATGCCCTCCCTTCTCTTTCTGAGGAAAAATGAAACCTTTAAATGTGGACGTGAAACCCCTCCCCACCCTGCGCTCTGGCACTGGCCTCAGTGGTTCCCAGGCTGGCTGAGCCCCAGGATTGCTTGTGAGCTTCTTACAAAACCCCAGCCTCTCCCACACCCACAGACCCAGAGAATTAGGCACAGACAGGAACCACCTGTGTCACACCCTGCAGGCGAGGCTGACACACAGACACAGGGATCCTGGTCTGGGTTCTCGCTACTCCATGTGGGATCTGAAGACCAGCAGCATCAGCACCTTGGGACAGAGCCGGCCTCTCACACTCTGCTCCAGGCGTCCTGAGCCAACAAGAGGTCCAGGTGGTTCCTGCGCACAGGAACGCTGGGGGCTCCGTGGGCCCTGTGCCTTCTAGACCCAGAGACAGAACAGTGCAGTCAGGTCTGGTGTGTGTTCTGATCAGACGGCTCAGCACTGGGTCCTGGGTTCAGTCCTTTTTCCTTGGTCTCCTGTAGTCATCAGTCCCTTGGTGACCTCGTCCGTTCTCAAGGTTTTAAATGTCATTTACCTGTGTCGCCTCCCAAGTCTGTTTCTCCAACCAACATCTCTCCTGATCTTCAGACTCATCTGTCCAACTGCCGATCCGACGACTCCCTTGTGTTGCTAACAGACACTCAGCTCCAGCATCTCTTAAAACGAAGGCCTGTGATGCCCCTCAAATAGGCTGCTCCAGAGTCTCCCCATCTCTGCTAATGGGAACGCTGTCTCTCTACGTGTACCCTCTGAGATTTTTGGTGACCTTGGCCCCTCTCTTGAATGCCCCAGATTAACCATTAGGTTCGCTCTAAAGTCCATCTTCAGAAGGAACCAGAACCCCAGCATACCCACTCTGTCCACCTCTCAGCCACTGGAAGCCTCTACAGCCTGGAGCCCCTCACACACTCCTCCTGCCTCCACATGGCCCCTCACCTCCCACGTGTTCTCAGCTCAGCAGACACAGTGATCCTTTAAAGGGGGAATCAGGCCGGGCCTCTCCTGCTCTAAACTCTCCTGTGGCTCCCTCCTCACTCAGAGCACAGTCCCCGCCCTTCTTCCTTCCTCCAGGCCCAGGAGGTCTGGCCTTGTCTTTATCTCATCTCCATTCCTCTCTGCTCCATTCCCACACTGGCCTCCCCCCTCTTAAACCAGAAACACTCCTGCCCTAGGCCATTCCCACTGGAGGTGCCACTGCTGGAAAGGACGTCCTTCTGACATCCTCAGGGATAATTCCTCATGTCCTTCAATGCTTTCCTCAAGCCACCTTCCCAGGGAGGCCCCCCCCCCCCCCCCCCCCGCCCGACTGGCCACCCAAATCAAGCAGACACGCCCTAGGTCAGCCGTGGGCAAACTACGGCCCGAGGGCCGGATCCAGCCCGTTTGAAATGAATAAAACTATTGAAAAAAAAGACCGTACCCTTTTATGTAATGATCTTTACTTTGAATTTATATTAGTTCACACAAACACTCCATCCATGCTTTTGTTCCGGCCCTCCGGTCCAGTTTAAGAACCCATTGTGGCCCTTGAGTCAAAAAGTTTGCCCACCCCTGCCCTAGGTGGTTTAGCTCAGTGGATAGAGTGTGGGCCTGCAGACTGAAGAGTCCTGGGTTCAATTCTGGTCAAGGGCACCTGCCTGGGTTTCGGGCTCGATCCCCAGCAGGGTACGTGCAGGAGCCAAGAGCAGGATGATTCTCTCCCATCATTGATGTTTCTCTCTCTCTCTCCCTCTCCCTTTCTCTCTGAAATCAATAATCCTATATAATCCTATCTAATAATAGACAAAAAGGGTAATTAACCATACCTCTGCTATGCTTTTCATTGGCTAATCAGGGCGATATGCAAAGTAACTGCCAACAAAGATGGCAGTTAATTTGCATATGTGCAATGATGGGAGGCGAAAGGGGAAAGAGGAAGAATGGTGATCAGCAACCCAGGCAGCAGGCAAGAGCTGGGGGGTGGGCAAAGGCCGCCTTTCCCCACCCCCAGCCGGTGATGGCCATCGGAAAGCCAGGCCGGGGGGCCGGGCTTACCAGCTGGCCTGCGGCCTGTGACCTCCATGGCGTTCGGAGGGCGGGAGAGCCGGGAGGCAGGCCTGGCGGCAACCCCGGTCCCCCAGAACCTCTCTTAAAGGTTCTCTTAAAGCAGTTGGCAAGGGACCTCGGAGACCCCCAAGGGGCCCTGTGCCAGCAAAGCTGAGACCTGGGGCAACTCTCTTCCAGGAAGGTCCAGGGAACAGCCACTGCAGCCCACCCCCACCCCAGCACAAGGCAGGGCGAGCTGGGCCTGAGGACCCACCCCCTCCCAGAGGCCCCTCGCTTGCTCATGCAGCCCTGGTCACGTCACCAGAGCAGCTACAAGGCACAGAAAGCACCAGGGATGACTGCTTGCCCCCACCCGCATTTGTAAAGACAAGGCTGGAGGGTGTGAGGGCCGGCTCACATCTCCTGCTCCCTCCTTTTGCTCCTCCTCTGGCTGTTCAGCTCGCCCAGCTTCTTATCCAGGCTCCTATGCAGCTGGGCCCTCTTGGTGCGGTCCAGGGACTGGTCCTTGGCCCCACTGCCGGCGTACAGCACTCCCTCCTGGCTGATTGTCTGCTGGGCGTGGGCGTGGGCCCTCTCCCCACAGCCATGGATCTCGGGCAGGCAGTGGCTGAGGCAGTAGCCGTGTGGCCAGAGCTGGCCCAGAGTCACGACGCTGGCCCGGCACTTGGCGAGGCCACAGGTGTTATCAGCCTTCATGGCAGCCGAGACCAGGGCTTCGAAGTCCACCGTGGAGGGCAGATCCAGGGCCGGGGTCCTTTTGCATCTTTCTTTTTTTTCTTTTCTGGTAACTTCTGCAGCCCCCGGCCTGCGGCCCGTGGGCCCTACTTGGCTCGCTGCTCCTGCCTGCCCCTCTCCCTCTGCAGTCGCTCCAGGTGCACTGCCCTCAGGTCCACGCTGCTCGGCTCTCGCCCGGGGAAGGGGGGGCTCCGTCTGCACGGGGCTGGAGGGCTCAGGATGGAGAGGGGCTTTGCTGTCAGTCCCTGCCGGGACGGGTGGAACAGGTGGGACTGGTGGAGCTGATTTTATTTTTCTTTCTATTTTTTTTTTTTTTGGCCGTGTGCACATAGCTTTAATTCTTAAATAATTTATACTCTTCTGGAAAAAAAAAAATAAAACTCTGCGGCCCCGTGATCGCCATGGCGATCGGAGGGCGGGAGAGCTGGGGTGCAGGCCAGGTGGCACCCGGGCACCCCAGCACCTGACATGCAAAGGTCAGGGATGAAATGACTTTTCTCAACCACATCTGCAAATATCCTGGGGAAAGCATCACTGAGGAGTTCACAACTCTCTTACTTGGCAAGGAAGAAAAGAGTTGGCAACGGAAACAATCCCTTACATCAAAGTTAAGGTCCCTCTGGGTAAAAAAGAATATTTCCAATGTAAAGGTAAGAGCAGGCAAAAATAATAGGTTCTCATGACTTCCACTGAAGATTGAACATATGACAGAGTCAAAACGAACATACAAATTAAAACAGACGGTGGACATTCAAATGACCTGAATCAACTGTCACTATTTGTCCCAATAGCAGCAATGCTTATGTGATAATATAGTTTAACAGACATACAAAACAAGTCACATGTTAAGATAGGTTCGGCTTCTAAAGTAAATTGAATATGTTCTTTTAAAATTCTAATGTCCTTCCCTCTGACTATAATTCTTAATTTTCCAATCAGAAAATTACCCCAGGTGATCCAGTAACATGTAGAACTCCAGTAACCCAACTTATTTAAAAAAACAAACATCCCAACCATTTTTAAAATATTTAAATTGATATTTTAGGGTTAAAATTATAGAAGATATTTAGATCCAAATATATTTTCTGAATAGAAAATATTCCAGTTTTTGATTAAAAAAAACATAAAAAAATATAAGTGACACATTTTCCCAAGGTACTCTGAATTAGTACCTTTCCCTCTAACTTTCTTCAAATTAAGAGAATCTATGGAGTTCCCTATACTGCACAAGTTTTAATGAAAGAAAAATAAGACTTTCTAAGAGCATCAAATACATGTTTTCTTATTTAAAAACATATATACTCTTCTCTCTCTCTCTCTCTCTCTCTCTCTCTCTCTCTTTCTCTCTCTTTAAAATATATTCTTACTGATTCAGAGAGGAAGGGAGAGGGAGAGAGATAGAAACATCAATGATGAGAAAGAATCATTGATCGGCTGCCTCCTACACACCCCGTACTGGGGATCAGGCCAAAATCTGGGCAGGTGGCCTGACCTGGAACCAAACTGTGACTTCCTGGTTCATAGGTCGATGCTAAACCACTGAGTCACACCCGCAGGGCTCAATTCTTATTTATAAACTAGGGTCCCGGTGCACGAAATTTGTGCACTGGGTGTGTGTGTGGGGGGGAGTGTCCCTCAGCCCATCCTGCCCCCTCTCACATACTGGGAACTCTCAGGCGTTGACCCCCATCACCCTCCAATCGCAGGATCGGCCCCTTGCCCAGGCAGGGGACCCTCATTTCCCCCCATCACTGGTTCTGCCCCCAGCCCAGGCCTGATGCCTCTGGCCAAGGCGTCTGGCCCGGCAGCGGGGACCCACAGCTGCAGCGGCCCCGCGATTGTGGGCTCCGCTTTAGGCCCAGACAAGGGGCCCCTAGCTCCTGGGACTGCCAGCTTCGACTGTGCCCAGCTCCCATCGCTGGCTCCACCCCTACTTCCTGCTATCACTGGCCAGGGCGGAAAAGGCACCTGATTCTCTGATCATGGCTGGGGGGCAGGGCAAAGGCGGCCCCAGGGCCGCCTTTGCCCTGCCCCCCAGCTCTTAGCTCCCCCCTGGGTTTCCGATCACTGTCAGTGGCAGGGGCCTTCTTCCTGCTTTCCCTTTCGCCTCCCTGCATTGTGCCTACATATGCAAATTAACCGCCATCTTGTTGGCAGTTAACTGCCAATCTTAGTTGGCAGTTAACTGCCAATCTTAGTTGGCAGTTAATTTGCATATAGCCCTGATTAGCCAATGAAAAGGGTATCGTCGTACGCCAATTACCATTTTTCTCTTTTATTAGTGTTGATTCAGTCCAAGGATATATACAGCTTTAAAAGCTTTGGAAGCAGTTTTTAAAAAAACTAGCTTTTAAGTAACAAGAAAACAGTTATATAAGAAAGTTTAAATTAAAAGAAAAAAATTGTTTTAATTTATTCAAGAGTGGGAACATCCTCCATGAAAATGTGTACCTTGACTGTGGATGGCTGGGTGGCCTTAGCACACCTTAGGAATTCAAATGCTTTTTACAATGACAAGAAAGAGAGTTTCATCTCATTTCTCTCCCAGGGTAGATGTCTGTTAACAGAAGGTGGACATCAATAAAAGGAGGGGCTTGCACAATCAATCCAGAAAGTCTGCAATCTATGAATAATCCAGAACCCAGTATTTATCTCCTCTGTCACACACCCTCCCTCCTAGCCAGTGAGCAAGATAATTACTCTGAGGTCAAGCTAAGTGCCCCCCAGTCACAGTGGCCCAATGCTGACATACAAAGCATACAAATAATTCTCACTCTGGCATAAAACTGACAACTTTCTTGGAAGAAAAGCAGATACTGTAAATTCCTCAAAGTCTTCCTGAAACATTTTTTAAAGTAATTTTCACTTCTTTAGAAAAAATGCATACATGGCAAACCATCTGTAATAAAAGGCCCATTCTATAAAATTTTACCTGGTCCTACTCATATCTGCAATCATAACCATATTTACAGACAAATATAATCTATACTAATAAAAGAGTAATATGCTAATTAGACTGGGAGACCTTCCAGGAGACCTTCCAGATGTTCTTCTGGACAAAGCCATGGTGGCAGGGCCGAGGTAGAGGCGGTTAGAGGTCAAGAGGGGAGGGCAGTTGTGGGTGATCAGGCTGGTGGGGGATAGGGCCGTTGGGGGTAAGCAAGCCATCAGTGGGGGTCAGTTGGAGGTGATCAGGACAGCAGGGGGGCAATTTGGAGTGAGCAGGCCAGCGGGGGGGCAGTTTGGCGTGATCAGGCTGGCAGGGGGGCATTTGGGGGCAAGCAGGCCGGCAGCGGGGGCAGGGAGGGCAGTTGGGGGTGAACAGGCCAGCAGGCAGAGTGGTTAGAGGCAATCAGGCAGGCAGGCAGGTAGGTGAGCGGTTAGGAGCCAGCAGTCCCGGATTATGAGAGGGATGTCCAACTGCTGGTTTAGGCCCAATCCCTGTAAACTGGCAGGACATTTTTCGAGGGGTCCCAAATTGGAGAGGGTGCAGGCCAGGCTGAGCAACACACCCTCCCCCGTGCACGAATTTTGTGCACCGGGCCACTAATCATATATAATAAAAGAGAAACATGCAAATGATCCATCCCTCCGCTATGATCACCAGCCAATCAGAGTGAGTATGCAAATTAACCAGACAAAGACGGCGGGTGAGCAGCAAGCACCTACATCCCGCCTCGCCCAGGCTGCTCCGGGCCTGTGGGCAGCGTGGGGAGAGCCTCTGTGCAGGGGAGGCGGGCCAGCGAAGGGCAGTCTATACTCCCCACATGGCTGCATTGGTAGCCGAGAGCGTGCCAAGAAGAGCCTGGGGGCCGAGCTGAAGTAGCACCTGCAGGCCATCAGCGCCCAGGAGTGGCTGCGCAAGTCCTGCCTCCTGGCCCAGAAGGTGCACGATGGGTCGCAGGGACAGCCATCCTGACAGGCCAGATTGATGTCCTCCTGGCCGTGCCATAGGGGTTTGTGGATCTGTGAAGCCACAGGCCTCTGGTGCACACATCCTCTCCTCCCCTCCTGGCGTGTGAACATCCCCTAGCATGCTGTCACCCTCCCGCACCTGCAACAGTCCCAAACCAAGGCGTGCACAAGTTCCCCCCACTCCTCCGCCGCATTCCATCAACCCCAGCATGCCTAAGTCCCCCACAGGATGTGCACACATCCCCTCTGGCATGCTCATGTCCTTTGGAGAGTGTCTGGGTATTCTGGGTGCTGAGGGTGGGTGCCTGTGAGATGGCAGTGAGAGGGCGGAGAGGTGATGCCCTGTTTCCACGGAGACCAGTGCAGCGATGAGATCACCTCTAGGGGGTTAATGCAGGTGCTGAGGCAGGAGCAGGTGCAGACAGACACACCTGGTGGGGGCAGGCGGCCCTCGCTGAGGTGCCTTTGGTCAGCGTTCAAGATCAGGAACCCAGAGGAGGCAAGGAGTTCTGTCCTCTCAGTGAAATAGTGGCATAGTCGGGGCAACTGCAGAGGAGGAATGTGCACTTTGGGTGCCAGCACCCATGAATGAAGGCTGCCCTGACTGAGCCTCACTCACGTGGATCCTACAGCACTCCTGCTGGGCAGCGGGTGACAGGACGTGCTTTTTTAAGTTAATGTGAGAAAACATTGATTCTCTCGCTGCCCGTGAAGGTGGGAAGTGAAGTGGGGGGACATGTGGGGAGTAAGCGAGGTTCCGCTGTTAGTTCCTTTCACCGCTGACTAGAGATATATAGGGTGTCTCCCCAACATGTATACACACTTTGAATACCTACTAATTCCAATGGGTTTAAACATGAAAAGAAACAACAATGGAGTTGGCATCTATTAAAAGTGCGGGCACAAACAGGCAGTCAGACATTCCCCTAGGGGGTCCCGGATTGGAGAGGGTGCAGGCCAGACTGAGGGGCCCCCTTTCCCCCTGGACCCCCATGCACAAATTTCATGCACAGGGCTACTAGTGTGTGTGTGTGTGTGTGTGTGTGTGTGTATACATATATATACATATATATATATACATATATATAAAAACCCATGTTCTGTGTCCCCCACAGCCACACTTGGGATTGCCTTCCCCACTTTTGGGCTGAGAACAGTTACCCCTTGTCACACAGACGCCTTCCTTGTTTACTGTGCTTTTTCATTTACTCTGTGTCTTCCCACACAACGTATGTCCCACAGGAAAGCAGCTTTTCTGATTTTCCTTCAATGGTCCCCACATGCGGAAACACTGTCACACATCTGGCACACAACTAACATTGGTTCATGAATGGCCAGTGTAGAGCCCTCCCTATGCTAGAGACACGTCTTCATTAACGTGGCCTCAGACCACAGCTGTCCTGTGGCAGCTACAGCACAGCGAGCTCTCACATTGACATCAGGGCACCTGCTCTTCCCACAGAGCGGCTCTCCCTGAATCTACAGGAGACTCTGCTTCAGAAATCCCAGGGTTCCCACTGCAGCCAGCGCTAGAGGGAAGGGCAGGGAGAGAGGATGGGTGAGCAGAGCAGAATTCCAGCAGGAACTTATCTAAGATGACCAGTTACAGGACCCCTCCTCCCTGCTAATTCCAGGACCTGGTTCCTTGGAGAGTTTAGGAAAAGATGGAAAGAACAATCAATTCCTAGAAGGAACCAAGAGAATGATGATACTGAAAATTCCTCTCTCCATACCACGGACTCTTATGTGCAGGGACCCCTGAGCCTTGTGGGCACAATGACAGACAACTCACCTCTGGCTGATGTTGGATAGGGGACACTCAAAAGAAGGATGAGACCAAAACTCAAAACAGGAACGAAACAGGCACAATCCTCTCTACAAACAAAGAAACAACAAATAAAGTCCCAGAAGATGAGGACAGGACCCAGGCCTGAGCCCAGGCTGACCCGGACACAGGAAGGCCTTGCTGCCCACGGGTTTGGAGATGTTCCTCATTAGGACAATGTACAAGGCCTGGGGAGGTTTGAGTCCCTGTGATGGAAAGTCCTGGGGGGACAAGGTTCTACTGAAGGGAGAAGGACAAAGGAGCAGAGAGGTGACCCAGCTGAAGACTCCAGGGAACCAACTGGGCACAGCCCTGACCACACTCGGTCCTCACAGCCTCTCCTGTCCCCCCTGCAGCAGCCTCAGCACAGCAAACACACAGGATCTGACAAGTTCTTAGGGCTTCCATTTATTTCATCTCAAATTTTAAGATCTTCTCCTTTAATTTTTTTCAAAAATATATTTTTATTAATTTTCCAAGAGAGAGGAAAGAAGAGGGAGAGACGGATTGAAACATCAGTGATGAAAGAGAAACATCCATTGGTTTCACTTGCACAACCTGGTGGGAACTGAGCTGAAATCTGGGCATTTGCCCTGGAAGGGAATCCAACCATGACTTCCATGTTCCTGGGTGGACACTCACCACTGAGGCACACCAGCCGGGCTGTTCTCCTTTAAGGAACCCATCACCCCTTCATGGCAAGAAGTGAAGAAGAATGCATATCCAGACTCTTATTTCAATCAGGCAGTAAGAAGCTGCAGCTGAGCGCACAAGGAAATAAAGACAGGAATGGGGAGGGCCAGCCCCACCTCTACAGGACAGGAAAGTGTGAGAAGGGCGAGTGGTGGGCAGGGGTGGGCCAGCCTCCCTCCTCCTCACATTACTCTGATAGGAACACACACATTCAGATGCCATTTGCAGAAAGAAATCAGAAGTTCTTGATTCACAAAGTGTGAGCTTGAGCAAATCTCCCATAACTCAGTTCCCGACAAGTGCCTCACGCTGTGGAAGAAAATGATCATGAACAAACTCAGTTCAGTGGCTGTAAGCAGTGACATTCTCAACAGTCCACCGCAGGCTCACTATGTCCCACAGAATCTCCATCACCCAGTCCTGTCCCTTTCGCCCCAACCCCTGCTATCACCAGAGTCTCACCTTTAGAAGCCGTGAGAGATACATCAGAGCCCTGGGCACCATCGCTGCCTGGGGTGGTACAGAACAGGATGGGGTCAGAGCCCCCAGGAGAGGAGCCTAAGGGAGGAACTACAGGGGTGAGGTCCCCATGGGATCCAGTCTGTACTATCACAGGATCTCAGGGGTCACCCTCCATACTCACTGGAAGCCTGGGCATAGCTCCCTCCTTTTCCACCTGTGGGAAGGAAACATCCCATGAGAAGACAGGGAGGAGGCAGGGTAATGAGGTCCTAAATGAACTCCTAGTCCTCGAGCCCAGAGAAGTTTCCAGAACTGTGACTACAGACCCAGGGCAGGATCAGGAAACCTGAGGAAACTACACGTGTGGGGACTGGACCAACCATCCTCCTGGAGGTCTGTCCTCAGCAGGGACCTTCCTCCCTGACCTGGGAGTGCTGGGACCAGGCCGGTCACTAGAATCATCAGGTGATGAATCTGTCCCTCATTTCCACACGTGTCTGACTAAAGAGTGAGTGTCAGCAAAAGGGCCCCACACTGGGCAACCACACGTGTGGGGATGGTACTTGCCCTTAATGAAGCAGAACACACTTCTACCTGGGCTGGCAACCCCCAGTGAGACAAGACACTCAGGCCCCACTCCTTCCCTACCTGAGCGCTTCCTCCTCCACATCACAGCTCCAGTGACCACAGCTCCAGTGAGCACAGCTCCAAGGATGACCAGGCCCACAACCAGGCCCACAGGGGGGATGGTGGCCCAAGGAGACGGCTCTGGAAAGGGAAGGGGAGGTGAGGGCCCTGACCCCCAGGCCTCAGCCCCGACCCCACTGAAGTCCTCCACAGGCCCCTGCTTCCCTGAGAAGAGGCTCTGTGCCCACGCCCCTCCTCACCCCATCTCAGGGTCAGGGGCTTGGGGAGCCCCTCATGCTGCACATGGCACGTGTATCTCTGCTCCTCTCCAGGGGGCACCACCAGGGCCGCCCACTTCTGGAAGGTCCCATCCCCCGCAGGCCTGGTCTCCACCAGCTCCATGTCCTGGGTCTGCTCCTCCCCATCACGCTGCCAGCTCAGGCTGATGTCCGCAGGGTAGAAGCCCAGGGCCCAGCACCTCAGGGTGACCTCACGGTCAGAGATGGGGTGGTGGGTCACGTGTGTCTTTGGAGGGTCTGAGGAGAAGGGGGAGGAAATTCAGGGACTTGGCACTGTCAGGGGACCCTCCAGCAGCCCTCATGTGACCACCTGAGCGTGGACAGGGCACCTGGGGTGGGCGAGTGAGCACACAAGCACCACCAGCCTGGACAGAGCACCTGGGGATGGTCTCTCTTCCTTAGAAAGTTCTAGTCAGAGTGACACAGCCCAGGGCAGGAGGCAGGTCTCAGGGGGAGAAAGGGATTTCTGGTCCTGTCCTGGGTGGAGGCCAAAGGACTCAGAAAAGTCGGGGTCAGACCTCAGATACACTGGGGGAGGGGCAGGGAGCAGGGCCTGAGAGAGCACGTCCCCATGGGTCCCAGAGCCACTGCAGGGTCAGTGGGAACCGCTGCTCAGTTCCTTCAGGCTGGTCTCCCCTCTAATTGTCCCTGAGAGACTGCACCCCTAGGTGTCCCTGAGAGAAGGGAGGGCGTCACTGGATCTGAAAAGCCAGGCGGACTCAGTCTCCTGGCCCACAGGAGGGGGGTCTGACACTGACCCTGTGTCCTGTCTCCTTGTTGAGCCCCAGCCCCAGGGGAGAGGAGGGAGGCCCCAGGCCCCGGTACCTGCGCGCTGCAGCACCTCCTTCCCCATCGCCAGGAATCTGCGCAGCCACTCCATGCAGTTCTCCTCCAGTTGGTTCCTGATTCCCTCAGCCTCACCAGTTGCCTCCCACTTGCGCCGGGTGATCTGAGCTGCGGTGTCGGCCGTGGTCCAGGAGCGCAGGTCCTCGTTCAGGGCGATGTAGTCGGTACCGTCGTAGGCGGTCTGGAAATAACCGCGGAGGAGGCGGCCATCTGGTCCCATCTCACAGCCTCGCATCCCCTGGAGCGTGTGAGACCCTGACCCGCCCCGAGGTCAGTGTCGCCCACTGAGCCCCGCCCCCGCCCCGCTCGCGGGGATTAAACAGAAACTGAAAATGAAAACGGGTCCAAGTTCCCGCGGGCTCCTCCCGGGCGTGTCAATGGAGGGGGGGGGGGTCCGGGGTGAACCTCGCACTCGGACACTCGGGGCGACCCCGGCCTGTCCGTGGGGATGGGGGTGGTGACCGGCCGCGGGCCCCGTGGCTCACCCTCCTGGCTCTGGTTGTAATAGCCCAGGGCGATCTGCAGGCTCACTCGGAAATCCTGTGCATTGGCCTTTGCGTTCCGGGTGGTCATGTCCCAATAGCCCGGCTCCACCTGCTCCACCCAGAGCGCCCGCGGCTCCGACCTCTGACTCTCAGAGTCGCTGTCGAAGCGCTCGAACTGCATGTCGTCCACGTAGCCGACCTCCAGGTACCGGGCCTCCCCGCGGCCGGGCCGGGACACGGCGGCGAGGAAATATCTCAGGGAATGGGGGCCTGGGGGCCGGAGCGGAGGGGCTGACACCCGCCACCCTCCTCCCGGCGCGGATTCGGGGTCCGGGGTCGGAGGGACAGGAGAGGGGAAGGGGCCCCGGGAGACGGAACCGGGGCAGCGGGACGGAGAAGAGAGGGGTCAGGACGGGGTGGGGTCTGGGGTGTGTGGGGTGGAGACGCCCTTTCCCGAGGTCCTGCGCCCCGCCAGGTCCCCTCGCTCCTGCTCCACAGAGGCCATTCCCTCCCGACCCCGCACTTACCTGCCCAGGTCTGGGTCAGGGCTAGGACCCCCCAGAGCAGCAGGAGGGTTGGGGACCCCGAGAGCAGCATCCTCCAGGTCTGGGGAGTCTGTGAGTCCTGGGGAGTCCGCAGAGACTTCTAACTGGGGACAAAGGTGACCCTGATTGGCTTCTGTAGCACCTGCCACCCAATGGGAGTGAGAACTGGGGACGCGTCACGAGTATCCAGGAAGGGGGGCCCCACACAGGTTGTGAGAGGGAGAAGTGAAACTGCAGGGAGGTGGGGACCCCCCCAAACTGAGCTTCCCGCTTCAGTCTCCGCCCTCGGACTGGGACCCTGAGACCAGGCCTGGGACCTGGGACGTTGCCCTGACCCCTCCCCTGCACGGAGAGCTCTGTCACTCCCTCTCCCTCAGTCCTGCCCAGGGGCTGTGTGAGAACCAGGGAGACTCCCCAGGCTGGGACCAGCCCTTTCCTCCCCTTCTCCTCCTGGAACCCCTCTCCCTGGAATGCACTCTGCCTCCCACCCTCACCTCTGCCCTGGACTCTTCTAGAGGAAAACTCACCCTGGGACCTTGATGCCAGAGAGCGAGCTTCCTGTGAGAGGAGGCGGAGGACAGGGTCTCCTCTGTAATCCTGGGGGAGCTGGGCCTGAAAAGACCAGTGAAGGGCAGGGGGACCACAGTCTTGGGAAGCCTGGACACCAGGAAGCGAATCTGTAAAATGAGTGATTTCAGAGGCTTCATATGCAAAGTGTCTAAACAGCCCTGCAGCCAGAGCTACAAAGCTCCTCACTCTCCTTCCCGCACAGGAAGTGTGTGGCTGGGGCTGTTACATTGTGAAGTGACCTGCATTCCCCAGCCCTGAGCTTGTCCCTGTGCGTCCCCACACCCTCCCTACAGGAGCCCAGGGAGCATGTGTGACTGTGCATTTCAGCAGGAGCCTGTGCATCCTCACAGTCGCAGGTGCTCAGTGGGTCACAGTGCCCTTCCCAGCGCTCCTGCCCTGCCCATCCTTATGAATTACTCACATGGAAGCAGTGAGCCCATTTCATCAGGACACATAATTATTTTTTTCACAAACATGGGTTTTACGGTTATTATTCCCATTTTACAGCAAGGAAACTGAGGCACAGAGAGTTTGAATAATGTACTTAAGGTCTCACAGCTAATAATTAGATGTTGGAATGGCTTTCAAATGTAAGATAGTCTGGCTCCAGAGCCTGTACTCTGAATTATAGGTTAGTAGTTTGTACAGCTTTTCCTAAAGGAGTTTTAATCATCCTATATAATAAAAGGCTAATATGCAAATAGAACAGGGGAACAACCTGAACAAACAACTGAACAACTGGTCGCGATGAAGTGTGCTGACCACCAGGGGGCGTGCATGGAACATGCTGTGTGTCGGCAGCTGGGGGATGGTGGAACAGGTGATTGGGGGAGCCAGACAAAGGCGGGGCGCCCGTCACTGTCATCGGGGCAAGCCTCTGGTGGTTACTGAATATTCTTTGCTTCCATGCCCTATGATAACGCCCAGTGCTCACACCTGCTGCTGGCACCAGCCTTGCTTGCACCCGCTCCTGGCGCCCAGCGCCAGTCCTGATTGCTCAACGCTGTCAGCAGGTGCAAGTGGCTGCTGCCAGCCTCTATTGCCCCTGAGAGTTTCTCCATCTCCCCCTGAGTGGCGATCAGGGTACCTCACACCTGCTGACAGTGCCGGCCCCACTCATACCCACTGCTGGTGCTGGCCCCAATTGCTCTGGGCCAGTCAGTGGGTGTGAGCAGGGCCGGTTCCATCATCATGTGTGAGCAGGGCTGTGGGCAGACAGGGGCATGGGTCATGGATGGAGGGGCCGGGCAGGGCACAGAAGTTGGGCCAAGACCTTCACCTGTGCCCATTGCAGCCTCGTGGCCCACAATTCCTTTCAAGGTGCACGAATTCGTGCACTGAGCACCTAGTATCATATATAATTAATTTAGAACAAATGGAAATTAAGTGCAATCACTCATTCTCTCTTTGGACACTGTATTGGTCATGTTTTCAGCTTAAATTACTCTAAACTCAGCAGCTAAAAACAACAAATGTGTGTTATCTCCCAGTTTCCCAGGGTCAGGAACCCAGGAGGGGTTGTCCTGAGTGCTTCTGGCTCAGGTGTCTCTCAAGGTTGCAGTCACTTGTCAGCCATGGCTGCATGGTCTGAAGGGTGGCTGGGCTGGAGGACTCGCTGACACATGGCTCACTCCTAGGGCTGTTGGCAGTGGCCTGATTTCCTCCCTGGATGGTCCCAGGAGCCCTCAGATCCTAGCCATGGGGACTCGGCCATAAGGCAGTGAATGACTAGAACTTCTTGTCCCAGAGCAAGTGATGAGAGACAGCAACCAGTGTGGAAGGTGAGTGAGGTGAATGTCCTAGGCTGAGAGTCACACACATTACATCAGCCTTACTGCTCAGTTAGAAGTGAATGAGCAAGTCCAGCCCCCGCCCTCAAGAGGAGAAAATCGCTCCACCTCCGGAAGGGGGAGTGTCACAGAATTCACACACATGTGAAAACCAAAGTTCTCACTACATGCTGTTTCAGGATGCTGTAAGTCAATGTTTCCTTTATCTGATTATTTCATTCAATGCTCTAAATTTCACTTATGGAAAGTAATGATTAAAAGTTTGAGACAGAGCAAGGAGATACAACAATATTTGTACATTTTTCTTAGAGCTGCCTTTAGTAATAATGTTCCCTACTTAAGTGGCAACAACATTGAGAACACATGGTAGCTAGATCAAACAGTTTAAAGGCTGGCTCCATAACAATAATGCCTTTAAAATAATTCTTTGCTATTTCTCAGAATTTTCAAATTTAGTTCATTATGAATGTAAAAACATTGGCTAAAGTGTCAGTTTTTTCGTATTCAGCATCTTCAAAAACCTGTGTGTCAGGAAATCAATTTTTAATCAGAAAAATGTGGATCTTAAACTCGATCTACACACCACCTTGGCATCCTGACAGCAATTGGGTGAGACGCTGCGGGCAGAGAGCGTAACAGCCCTGCTGTATCCCACCCAGCTGTCCCACAGCCGTGCGGGTCTCGCTGATGAGCTGTGTTACCATCCAGCTGTCTGCAGTGAATACAGTGTCCTTCAGCCACCTCACTGTGGGACTCCTGTTGGCATTGACACTCACAGCCCTGTCCCCCAGATGTAATCTCTGTTCTCCGTCTTGTGTTTTTTACACCCTTGAGCCTCCCTAAAGATTTTATAATTTATATCTATCTATCTATCTATCTATCTAATATATATATATATATATATATATATATATATATATATATAATCTCCCAAACGAATGTTTTTCAGTTTTACCAGCTTTAAATTTCCTGTAAAGTGAACTTGTACTGCATGGAGTCTTCTGAGGCTCAGCATTACATAAGGGTCATCTCTCATCTGTGAGGCTCTCCTTACACTTTAAGTGCTGAAGTCTTATATTTTACTAGAGGACTGGTGCACGAATTTCGTGCAAGGGGTTCGGCCCCCACCGCTGCGGTGGCTGCCTCTGTCTCAGTGCTCTCAGCCCAGGCTTTGTCTGGAAGGTTATCCAGAAGTACGTCTGGACTAATTAGCGTATTACACTTTTATTATTATAGATGGTTATAGTGAAATTTTGCTATTTTCCTATTGATGTATACGTGGTCATTCCAGTTTTTGCTGCAACCATTTGTGTACATGTCTCCTGGGGCACAAAGCAAGAAATTCCCCAGAGGGGGTACACAGGGGTGGCAATGCTGGGCCCTGTGGGGCCTGTAACTTTAGCCAGACCTGATGATGCTCATGTGATTTAGAAGTGCGAGTGCCAGTTTAAACTTTAACCAGGAATGTGGAAGACTTTATGTTGCTGATGTAGTTGTTCTGAAAATAAACCAACCTCAGCTTAAATAGAAGCATTGAAAGTGGATTGTCAGGTCCTTGGTTGCAGAATCACCTGGGGATTTTTCTTTTCAGACTATTAATTACTCCTTTCCTTTCCTTTTATTCCATATCTCTTGTGTTTATACTTTTAACATATACACCCAGGTAATTCTTCCTTTAGCATAACCACAGAGTATTATTTCATACTAGAGGCCTGGTTCACAAAATCGTGCACAGGAGGAAGGGGGTGTCCCTCAGTCCGGCCTGCACCCTCTTACAGTCCAGGACCCCTTGCTCCTAACCGCACTCCAGCTCACTCATTACTGCCCGCCTGCTTGCTCCTTACTGATTGGCTTGTCACCCCTTAGCGCTGCCACGGAGGCAGGAGAGGCTCCCACTACCACCCCTGCACTCACCAGCCATGAGCCTCGCTTATGGCTGAGCAGCAAAACCAATGTGGTGGTGCACTGACCACCAGGGGGCAGCTCCTGCGCTGAGCGTCTGCCCTGGTGGTCAGTGCACCTCATAGTGACTGGTCATTCTGCCGGTTGTTCCGCCGTTCGGTCAACTTGCACATTAGGGTTTTATTATATAGGATGGTTGAGACATCTGATAATATGCATAGAGAAAAGAAAGAGAAAAGGAAGAATAGAGAAAAGACAGAATAAAAGAGAGAACAGGAGGAGAGGAACTGAAAATAGTGAGTGCAGGTAACGTTTTCCAAGTGCAAGAAAACAGCGATGCAGACTAAAAGAAACTAAAGAGAGCCTTGTGACTTATTCCCTGCAGAGCACAGAACTTTCCTGAACTTTAGTGACTTGAAACATAAGCATCTGTTACCTCAGAAAGATAATACAAAGGCCAGCACAAGGGGGCTGATGCTGGAGGAGAAGTTGGGGAAAGAGAAGGATGTGACCCGATGGAGTAAGAGATCGCTGGCAGAGAGATGCAAATGATTTTGTGAGTCCGAGTCCCCCAGGTAGCAGATTCTCAGGTGGGATTGCCCTCAGCGGTGTGTACCAGGGGGACACCTGTCAGAGCCTATGGAGAGGGAGCCAGAACTCGCTGGGCGAGACAGCAGACCCAGATCCAACCCGATGGTCAGGAAGAGGAGGTTGTCAGACGTGTCTTAGGTCACTACGGTGCGATTTCAGTGAAGTTGAGCGAGGCCACAGGACAGTCCTTGAGTCACTGTCAGCATCAGAGGAGGCCCTGACCCCAGGAATGGCTGCCTGGGTCCCTGCAGGGCACGGTCACTGTCTGGGAACAGCCTGTGGGAGGCGGGGCCTCTGCACAGGGGCTGCCATGGGTTTCCCAGCTCAGGGGTGGGGACCCCTATGACTTGCCTGGGGTGTGATCCTAACCTTCCTCCTGAGGGGTCTGGGTCCTGGAACTGCAGCCCTCCTCATGCTGGGCTGCTGTACATGTCCATCCACAGGCACAGGGAGCAGGAGGGAAGTGCTGTACCCAGTTCCCCACATGCTCCTCCTGCCCCCACTGAGTGACAGCAGCCCCACACCCTGTGGATCAGGTTCATTCCTCCTGCCTCACGGAGCGGGGACTCCTCTAGGCACCTGAAGTCCACACTTCCCTGGTAACAAACATAATATAGTTCGGGTGGCCCCTTGTAGAGCACTCCCACTTCTGAGAACCTGGACCTCCCACCCTGGAGAGCCCAGAGATGTGCAGACAGGAAGTGCAACATCCCCAGTGGGTGATGTTGAGTGATGGACAGTGGGGTCACCCTGCTTCCATCCCTTGGTCCTGGGCCCTCACACTGTTCCTGTTGAGAAGTCGGCACCACACAGAGGTCCCTGCCCCAATATCCACGGGGTCCCGGGAGATGTAACCCGGCCTCTCAGGGCGTTTCCTCAGAGCTGGTGTATCCATCACCGCTTCAGAAGCCTGTCCAAGGTCCTGTGTGGCCGGCAGCCCCTGGACGGTGCAGATGGGATATGACCAGGGGATCCCATGGTCACAGCCCAGCCTGCACCTCCTTCCCTGGGAGCTGGGGCCCCAGGTCTGATACTGTGCTAAGAGCAGGCCCAAGCCCATGGAGCAGGCATTTGGAGCCCCCAGATCGTGGTTCTGGCTGAAGTCTGAGCACAGGAAAGGAGAGCCCACCGTGGACTACGCAGCTGTCCTGTAAGGATGACCCTCTGACCCTCCAAGAGGGCAGGGCTCACTGTAGTCACCTTGTCACCTGGTGGCTAATTGGTCACCTAAGGAAACTGAGCCACATAAGGGCCCAGTATTGGTCTGACTCTGACATCTGGACATGGAGGCGTGGCCATACCTGGGACAGCCTTGGTCAGAGGGAGTCAGTGCTGCTGGCCCTCATCTCTGCCATGAGGTCCCTGCATTCCTGTGCCCGTCCTGCCCGTCCTGGGCTGAGCGGTGATGCAGGCTGGCTGAGGTCTGTCTGTCTGCCTAGTTGCTCAGAGCCTTATGAGGGGAGGGTGTTTTCTGGTGGGTGCTGACGTGGTTCAGTCTCAGCCATAGATGCGCCTTGTCCACCTCATGATGGGCTGGTGGCCTGTAGAGTTATGACCTCATGGGGACCCAGAACCGGGCATGTGGGCACTTGTAGTCACATGGCTGCTGGTGTCCCATGGCCACGTGCTCTGTCTTCTCAGGTCCCAGTCACACACCCAGAGCAGCTTCCGAAGGGGTACATGTGTCTGCTGTGGATGGTGGGGCCTCACCCAGAGCCCCCGGGGCCCGCACTGTGCTGCTCCACTGGTGCCTGGCTCAGCTCCACAGCGTCTTTCCCACCACTGACTCCAGCGCCAGGGGGGCTGCTGGGTGGAGGCTGACTGCACCGGGATGTGGATCCGCTGCCGTGTCCTGCCAGGTCCCCGTCCCACTCAGAGCTGGCAGCCTCCATGTCACCCTGAATGTGGGCCAGTCAGCAGACGCTTATGGCATACAATGGGCTAAGAGATAAATGCTCTTATGCTCCCAGCTTTCCAGAAGGCGGGGAGCACTGGGGTACAGAGTTCATACCATAAAGTGACACAACGAGATCCCCCTCCCAGGGCACAGAGCACTCCTAGGTGAATACCTTTGAGAGATACATGAGCATAAAAGAAAACTGAAAGCAACATTGTTTATAATTTCCACACCCTGAAAACAAACCAAAGGCCGTGACAAGTGGAAGGATAATATAAAGTGTGAGTCACTAATTCAATGTTTGTTACACAGCAACACAGAGGAACACTGGGTGTTCGCCCGTGGGTGACTGTGTCTCTGGTCCCCCAGCTCTACACCCAGGCCTTCCTCACCCCCCACCTCCCATTCTGTGGGCTCTGAGGTCAATAGTGCCCCCCACGTCCCTGTAAGACTGTAATGGCTGTTTTCCTGTTTGAACTCCGATGGAGATTTGCCACCTTAGGTCTGACTTTGGTTAAGAAAAAACAAACAACTTGGTTAAGTGCTTAGGGATGCAGAGATCTGCTACCATGTACTAGAGTCTCCAATGCTTTAAGACAGCTGTGTTCACTGTGGCTTCATCAATTAATAACCATGCCATTCTGGGCAACTTATTTATTCTCTCCGAGCCTCATTGCCCCTCTATAAAGTGTGAGATTGATCATTCCTTCCTGATATGATTGTTTCGAGGATTAAATAAAATAATTCATTTTGTATTTAGACAGTACTTGCCACAAAGTTTAAAAACAAAAACTACTATCAGAGTTCTTTTTTCAGATCTGAAAGTCTCTGGGCATATAACAGAAAACAACTCTAAAAATCCATGCTTAACCTAACTATGAATGCTAGATTAAAAATTATTAGAAGATTTTTCAAAATGAAGAGTTAAAACTGATAAGGGAATTTCTGACCAGGTGGCTCAGTTTGTTAGTGTTGTCCTGTGCACAAAAAGGTTGCAGGTTTTATTCCTGGTCAGGGCACATTCCTCGGTTGCAGGTTCTGTCTCTGGTTGGGGCTCATACTGGCCACAACTGATCCATGTTTGGCTCTCACATCGATGTTTCTCTCTCTCTCCCTTCCTCTGTCTCTAAACCAGTAAAAGCATATCCTCGGGTGAGGATTAAAAAACAACTGAGAAGGGAAAAAGGAAAATCCATGCATGCAAACGTACAGAGTGCAAAATGCAGAGGAAACTGTGCACCGAAACCACAGGCTGCTCTAAAGACATCCGCTGGGACCTAGAAGTTTGGTTTTAATAATATACCGGGATGCATGGCTACATGGAAGACAGGGTGCAAAAACAGGCAGGGAATTAGCAAGGTGAGTATGTGGGTGCCCCTATTTAGCCAGAATCCTGAAGGAATGCCACAAAGATTAAAAGTAGGGAAACTTGCTGGTCTCTCCCTTTCCTCTTAATAACATGAGAAACACCAAACATTTCTATTAAGAATGTGTAACAGAAGCCAGTTCCCATGCCAGTTTGGAGATCAAACTCACCCTATCTTCATGGGCCCCCAAAATCCCAAGCAAAGAAGGTGAGGTTACATCACAGGCTGGTAGTAGCCCATCCCCCATGTACCCGCCAAGGCAAACATAAATCCCTTTTAGAGAAACCACCAACACCAGCTATCAGAGCATTCCTACAAATGACGTTCCAAGAACTCTGAACTCACAATCCAAATAATTACTTTTTAAAAATAAAAAGGAAACCTGGCCCAACAATAAGCGTTAGCTGAGATAACCTGCTGAGGGGTCAGGTCTACAGAGGCTTCAGGTATCGAAGTCAGTGTTTCTAGAACACACATGTCTTACATTTTTGAAGAAAGAAATGTGGAAATCAGAATTATGACTAAAGAAGAGACCATCCACTGACAAGGGAGATTTGAACAGAAGCACATTGTACACCCACTCACTGAACACACAGGAAACAATGAAAATCATACTCAGTGAATGTCCTGAGCAGCAGGTTGGGTTCAGGCAGAGCACTGGTGTACTGGAAGGAGCTGAAGAACTGCACAGACTGCACTCCGGAGAGACAAGATAAATAGAAAATATCACAGAGAGGTTAACCAAACAAAACGGAAAGATCCAACATGGAAGTTCCAGAAGGAGGAAAAGGGAATGAGGTACAAGATATTCGCTAAGAATTTCCCAAAAGTGACCTGATAGGATGTGATATTCCAGAGATTCCGGAAGCCTCACGAGCCTCAAATAAAATAAATAAAAAGAAATCCTCACCAAGATACATCATCATAAAGTTTCACGTTATCAAACATAAAGAGACACTCTGAGAAACAGCCAGAGAAAAGGTAGATTACCTGCAAAGAACTACACAGACTGAGAACAACTGCTCAACATCCTGATTCCTGGGAAGAAACAGTTCCCACAGACCAGCCAGCGGCCCTCATTACTCTCTGGCGACCGACCAGACTGGCTGCAGTGAGCCCAGGTGAGCCTCTGCATGCACCACAGGGATGACGTGCCAATGGCTTCTCTCAGGTGAGCGTGACTATGTCCAGCCTGATGTCTCACCCAGAAGTCTGACCTAAAGGATTCTCCCATCCGAATCCCCTGCCCTCTGGCTTTCCATTAGGCTTGGCCAGTGAGGACCCCGAAAGGGCCTGGAGGGAGGGCAGAGAGTGAGGTCAGCATTGTTAGAGTCACAGGCTACGTAGTGAGGTGTCTGTCAGTCAGGGACCACACATACAAAGGAGGCCCCATAGCTTACAATGGAGCTGAAGAATTCCTATTGCCTAGGGACACTGTAGCTGCCATAGGTCATAGGGCAACACGTTACTCATGTGTTTGTGGGGGATGCTGGTAGAAACAACCTACTGGGCTGCCAATGGCAAAAAGTATGGTGCATGCCATTACACACAGTACATAGAACTTGATAATGGTGACTATACTACTGGTTTATGTATTTACTGTACTTCATATTTCATTGTTATTTTACTTTACTTTTTAAAAAATTTTATTGTTGAAAGTATTACAGATGTTCCATTTGTTTTCTTTTACAATTGACCTGCTCCTCCAGGAACCGCCCCTCCCAGGCCTTCACCACTCTATAGTCTGAGTCCATGGGCTATGCATATATGCAAATAAATGAATTCCCACGTTAATCACTCCCCATTCATCCCCCTACCCCCACCTTCCCACAGTCACTGTTATTTTAGAGTCTACTCTTTCTACTCATGAAAAAACGTTTGCTGTGGAAGTGTTGTGCTGGCAGCAGCCTCATACATCTCATGGCTATTGTACCCCTTAATTACATCATTTCCTCTTGTGCGTGATTTGATCCTGTGTTGTTTTGTGCAGTAACATGTTGTACAGTATGTAGCCCAGGAGCCACAGGCTCCACCATATGGCCAAGTGTGCAGTCGCTTTACCATCTGGTTTGTATAAGTGCCCTCTGTGATGTTGATGAAACTGATGAGCACAGGTTATCAGTTCCTCACAAGGAGGCCTGCTCTCCATGACTCTCCCCTTCAGCCTCCCCATTACTGCTTCCTCCCTCTGTCCCCGATCCAGGGGCAGTGACTGCTCCACTGCTAAAGCTCTGGGTTCCTTCCTGCACGCTCTCTGCTGGGTCCCTGCACCTTCCCACACATTAGTGCACAAACCCTCTGTGAATTACCCTCCCTTGGGCATGCCACCTGCTTCCTGTGGGGACCCTGCCTGAAACTCTTTCCAGCTTGTCCAGGACTCTGTGGAAACTCTCAGAGAGCAAGAGCACACATCCCCTTGCTTTAATTCTCTTACAAAGCGCTGTGCTCAGGGGAGAAATGTTCGGTAAAGGACGGGGTGGTCCCAGTGTGAAACAGCCCTATGTCTATGGTTCCCTTAGGGCTTGCTGCCTGACATCGGGGCACGTGTGAGGAGTGACTGGGAGTGCTTCCTGGGACCCAGGAAGGCCAGCGTGGCCCCGGAGCAGCTGACTTATATCCCTGCAGTGGACGTGTGCCCTGTGCCTGGTGAGGAAAACCACTTTCACAGATGACCTCCCATTCCCTCTCTCCTCATCTCTACCAGAGCCCCCTGTCATGTGCACGGCAGGAAGTCTCATTACTCAAAGTTGTTGAAAGCAAATGTCATCTTTCCCTCTAGCTCCCACTCTTCTCCTGGCGAAATTGCAAAGGTTCCTGCTGTAAGGACAGGAAAAAGGCTTGTCTTTCTCTGTGCGGTGGCCTTCCACAATTTATGGGAAGCGCCTGGGAATTAAACCCTGTGCAGTGCCAGCACAGCCAAAGGTTTGATGAGCCTGAGGGCGTAGGGGCAGCGAAGGATGTAGAAAAGACAAAGAGAATAAGCTGGGTCTTCCGTGGTCGGCAAACTGCGGCTCGCGAGCCACATGTGGCTTTTTGGCCCCTTGAGTGTGGCTCTTCCACAAAATACCACGTGCAGGCACGCGTACAGTGTAATTGAAACTTCGTGGTCCAAGCGCAGAAGTCGGTTTTCGGCCTGGGCGAGTCTATTTTGAAGAAGTACTGTTGATATTTGGCTCTGGTGACTAATGAGTTTGCCGACCACTGGCTAGGTCAGTGATGGCGAACCTATGATACGCGTGTCAGAGGTGACACGCGAACTCATTTTGGGTGACACGCATCGACAGACAAAAAATTGCATAATTCAAATATTTGTCTCAGGCAACGGCCAGAGTTGGGCATCACTCAAGTAATGTTATTACTCACGTTACTCATGATCAATAATACAATTCTAAAACCGGATGTAAACATGTACATCGGTGTTGCGTAGCAAAGATACATAGTGAAAAAATCCAAGATACATTGTTCCAATATTGACATTAATATAAAAAGGTTAAGAATTGCACTATAAAGAGATTAATCTTTACTCATGACACTTTATTTTTACTTGAGTGACAAAATGCCCAATTCTGGAAACGACCTCGTTATTGTCAACATGTGCCTTGGGTAAGCTTCCCCTGCGTTCGGGTGCATTCGGCAAATGGACCCACTTGATCGCCATGTTCATTAGGAGACGGGAGTGGGAGGGTTAGTAGAAAAAGATATACAGTGCAACAGTGCTCGACGAGACATTCTGGGTGTCGGATAATTGACTGCAGCACCATATATTTGTTGGTTATACATACTATCTTTGAGTTGTTTTGCACCAGGAGTCAGCGCAACACTGCAAAAAGTTAATAGGTAAGGAACCTATCAACCTTTTATAAAACCCGCCATGATTTCTATTTATTTATTTTTGCAGCCTAGTGTTGGAGAATCAAAAAAATAAAAAAGCAAGATTGAATGATAAAGGAAGTGGAAGTAGCAGTAGCCGACCCTTTCAAGACTATGGACCAAGATGTACGGGATTGTCGACAGCAACAACAGATCATTTTGCATACTGTGTAATGAAACGGTAGTAAGCAGAATGTGGAATGTAAAGAGACATTTTGAAGCTAATCATTGTCAGCTCTTGAAAAAAAGTATCTATGAAAGGAAGGAATACATTTCTAGGCAGCTACACCTCTATAAAAGTCAATCAAATTCCATCATTTAATTTGTAAGATGCTCTACAAATTTAACATCAGCAAGTTACTGTATTGCTCACTCCATAGCTCAGCATGGAAAAGCCCTCAGTGATGGAAACATTTCTAAGATGTGCACCAGCTCTATTTCACGATATGAAAAATAAAGATGATATTATTAAAAGAATTTCTGAGTTACCACTCAGTAGAAATACTATCAAAGACAGAATAATCGATCTTAAAAAATGTACATCAATTAAAAAAAGACTTAAATAGTTGTAAACATTTTTCACTTTCTCTTGATGAAACTACTGATGTCACATCAAATGCTCGGTTGGCCATTATTGCTAGATATTCTGATGGTCTCACAATGAGAGAAGAGTTGATAAAGTTAGAATCAGTGACAATAAGTACATCAGGAAACGAAATATGTAAGGGTGTTATAAAAACATTCAGTGACCTAAACATTGGTATCTCTAAAATTGTGTCAGTCACGACAGATGGGGCACCAAATATGGTGGGGAAAAAATGTGGGATTCCTGAAATTGTTTATGGAAGCTATTAGACATCCACTTGTAACTTTTCATTGCATTATTCATCAGGAGGTGTTGTGTGCCAAATCGGGATTCTCAGAATTGAATGATTTAATGTCAGTTGTAACAAAAATTGTGAATTTTATAGCTTCTCGACCCCTTCACAAGCGAGAATTTTCTGCACTTTTACAGGAAGTTGATTCAACCTACAGTGGACTACTGATGTTCAATAATGTGAGATGGCTGAGTCGAGGTAAAGTACTTGAATGATTTGTGGAGTGCTTTGAAGAAATTATGGTATTTATTGAGAATAAGGATCGGGCAAACTTTCCTCAGATCAATGATCATGAGTGCGTCAGCATTTGATGTTTTTTACAGATCTCTCTGTTCATATGAATGAACTGAACTTAAAATTACAAGGTTTTGGCAAAAGTATTGATGTTATGTCTGGATACATCAAATCTTTTAAAAGTAAACTTAAAATTTTCAAGTGAGATATTGAAACTAAAACTTGTAAGTATTTTCCTTGAATAAAAAAGTATTTTGAGAAGGCCACTACAATGAATGTAATGGAGTCCATACTTATGTACCAGAATATAGTAAACTCGTTATTTGAACAGTTCAGCGAAAGATTCGACCAATTTAGAAGCCTAGAACAGACCATTTAAATAATTAAGTATCTGGATGTAGTTGTTTACAGTACTTTGGGATTAAAGGATTTCCAATGGATGCAAATTGACGATTTAGAGATGCAACTTGCCGATTTTCAAGGTAGCCTTTGGACTCATGTGTTTGTCGACTTAAGGTTGAAACTTGAAAATCTGGAACGAAATCATTTGAATAATGAAGAAGAGTGCAACTACAAACAAGAAATTTTGAGTGCTTGGAACAGAGTACCTGACACTTTTAGCAACATAAAAAAAATCTAGCGATGGCTTTGCTAACAATTTTTTCATCAACATATTTTTGTGAGACTTTGTTCTCAGCATTAAATAATATTAAAACGAACAAAAGAAACTGGCTAACAGATAAAGTGCACCAAGTATGAACCTGTAATCGAAGAATTAGCAGACAAACTTCAGCACCAAAAAAGTCACTAATTTCTAGTTTTTGTACCATTTGATTATCATTGTTTTTATTATTATTTTTTCCTAAATGTACATTGTTTTTCTGTTTTTGTTCACTTTATACATATTTTTGGTTGATTTTTCTTTGTTAAATGGCATTTAAATATATAAAATAAATATCAAAAATATAAATAATTTTTTTCCTATGGTTGCAAGTATCAAAAAAAAAGAGAATATTTCTATATGTGACATGGCACCAGAGTTAAGTTAGGGTTTTTCAAAAGTTTGACACGCCGAGCTCAAAAGGTTTGCCATCACTGTTATATAGGATAGTTGAACCTCACCATACTCAAGAGTGGCCTTAACAACTAATTTACTTCATTTAGTGAAGGGTGTGCAGAAGGTCAATGATTCTCTCTCATCCTGATGTTTCTCTCTCTCTCTCTCTCTCCCTCTCCCTTCCTCTCTGAAATCAATTTTTTAAAAAATGTGGAAGAGGGAGGCCAAAGTTCAGGATCAGAGAAAATTTTGAAGATGCTCCACTGCTGGCCTTGAAGACGAAGGAAGGAACCACAAACCAACGGAATGCAGTTGGGCCCAAGAAGCTGGCAAATGCAAGGAAATGGATCTGTCCTAGCATCTCCAGAATAGGTTGGTGAGCCCCACTCAGCACGGCCAGGGGTGAAGGATTAAAGAAGACAGACAAGAGAATAAAGCTGGGGCTGGATAGGACACTGCTCTCAGATGGAGAGAGAGTGCCACAGCCTGCAAGCAGAGTCTTTCTTTTATAGTCAGATTTTATGGGGCAGAGTATGGGCATGGTCAATGTGTTTACAATGTTCTCCCGGTTTTGAATCTCCTCAATTATATGCACCTGAACTCTATCAAGCTTTGTTTTGGCAGCACTAGCTGCACCTCCCGCAGCCTATGTCACTTAGTCACCTGGGACCACAGGTTCAGACCATAAGGTCAAGCTGACAACTATAGCCTTTGTCTATAACTGTGCTGGGAGGGCTTTGCCCTCCAAGCTGGGACTGGCGCATGGCTTTGCCACGAGAGGACCCTGCCCTCTCATTAATCCGAGGCTTGAAACTGTTTCAACCCTGTAGCCACTCTCCACAGGTTTGATCTTAGCTCTTTGACCCATTTCAGACTTCTAATCTCCACATGTAAAACAATGCATGTGTGCTGTTTTTAAGCCATTTAAGGTTGAGGTAATTTGTTAACAGTGGCAACAGGAAACTAATACAAACCCAGCCTCAGTCCTGGGAAGACAGCAGCATGAAGGATGGGTGACTGCAGAAGGCAGCCCAGAATGTGAATCCTATTTTTCTTCCTTTAAGTGTCACCGTCATCATAACAGAGACACAGACTTAAATGGCCCCGTCATGGTATATCAGGAGGACGAGGCCTTCATTAAAGCGGTTGCCTCACAGAAAAAATGATGGCACACAATAGGTTTCAGTTAGTGTTTGCTGAATGGAAGAGTGAATGGCTTCCCTCATTTACTGAATGACTGTGGACCTGATGCTGTGATGACAATATGAAGGCGAATAAAATGCAGCCTTTGCTCCCTACAGAGTCCCATGCCAGCCTCCCTCCCTCCCTCCTCCCTGCCTCTGCTCCCAGAGGTGCTCATTCGCCTCACACACTCATTGTCTCAAAGCACACACCTGTTGGCTTTATCCCCTTCCTTCTCTCTCTCTCTCTCTCTCTCTCTCTCTCTCTCTCTCTCTCTCTCTCTCTCTTTTTCTCTCTCTCTCCTTTCCTCTTTTTTTTTTAACCTTAAATACACTTTTAATAGTTTAGACATGATTTCTTTAAATGTTTTACATCATCTCATTTAACTTTGGGACTTGCAGACATTAATAATGAGTCACCAAAACACTATCAATGTATAGTTTGACTTACACACTGGGCTTCGCCCAAGAACTCTGAGTGGTCCCAGAAGGAAAAAGAAAAATGTTTAAAAGTGAGCCATGGCAGAAATACTCAGACAACAGGTAGGCCTAATGCAACTAGGGCGAACGTTCAAGTTCATGTTCTTTCAAGGAATTGTTTCTACTCTTGAAGCTCCACAGAGAAAGGGCCCTAAGAGTTGAACACTCCTGGGCGGGCATAGTCCCAGGAACAGGTGCCTCCGGGAGCCGGTGTAATTGGGCTTGGCCCTTGGACATGGAAGGTAAACATTTTATATTATTTCACAGTAACAAGCATGGATGGCCACAGGTAACATAGGATCTGATCAACCTCGGAGTTTAAGGCTGACCCACGTTGGAAAACCACCATTTCCCGGATGGAGATCACACACTTAACACAGTGTCACCTGTTGGGGTCGCTAGAAAAGACTTATTTAAACATCAGTTCATAGGATGGCTTCACATTTGTCAGTTTCTTTCCACTTTGTAGGCTAGAAGGGAGGCACTTAAGAGCTATGAACTGTAGTTTCAGGAGTACAAGACACTAGATTTCAGCAGTCTTCGATAAATATGGCAAGGAATTAAAGAGAAATTGGATTCAAAAGAAAGTAAACACACCATTAAACCACAACATTTTGCTGAATCTTGTAAAAATCACTGGCCTCTGCTTTGAAGAACTTCCTCACCACAAAATAAAAAAATAAAATACAAATACAGCAGTTATCAGCCACCTGTGCCCACACAGGTCAATCCTACAGCTTCCCGATGTTGGGGCTTGTGGGGGTTTTCCAATAGGGACGAGTTAGTCCTTTGAGTAATATTTCCAAGTCTGGTATCATGCACGGGTCCCAAACAGCCAGGAAAACGAAAAGATAGAATGAAATATGTTGCAAGAGTTTAGTAAAACGCATGAAAATTAAAATGCTAAGAAGACCACTCCGTTTTAAACGCGTAAAAATAAGTCGCATTCACGGATGGGGATCCAGAGACTCTGTTTTGGTCCGTTGGTATGAACTGCACTCGCACAACGCGGTGGGAAGCAGGTCCCGGCGCACAAAGGAATATCCAACAGGTAAACACATCAGGGTGACGCGGCCCATGAGACTGAGCGGGTGGCGGGCATAGTCCCAGGAACAGGCGCCGCCGGGAGCCGGGAGCCGGGAGCTGCGGAGCGGAGGAGCCCAGCCCCGGGCTGCCTCCCAGATGCCGCCGGTCCGCGAGGGGCGCGGCGGAGCTCGGTCCTGGCCGCGATCTGGCGGCAGCGGGAGCTGTTGCGCTCGGGGGAGGCACAGGCCTCCCGGTTCACGGAGTCCCCGCCGCGCCCCGCTGCGCCCTCCCCTCCAGCTCGGGGCGAGGTGCCGCCGCGCTCACCCTGCGCGGCCCAACAGGCGCCGCTTCCTGGGGAGGGACTGCAGCGGCGGCGCCGGGGCTGCGAGGAGCAATGTCGGGGCGGGTGCAAACCCCATCTTCTCTGGGCTCAGCCCGCCGCCTCCGCCGCAGGCTCAGCAAAGCATAAAGCAGAAGCGACGCCTCTGCCCCTGGCCCTCTCCTCTCTTCTTCTTTCAACGCTTACCCAGTTCATGTAGGGAGCTATTTCCCCCCTTATAGAAACACACTGGTGGGTGAGCATGTACAGTAGAACTGATAACTAAACACTCATTAAGAGAAAGTCAATTTTAAAGGAAAAACAATAATACTATTGATTGTGAACATTTATCAAGTGTTTATCATATACCTCACTCTGCCAAGCAATTCATATGCACTTCCTCATTCACTCAGTTCAGATAATGAAACTATGGCAGCAAGAAGTAACTTGTCCAGGTCACAGAGACAGTACCTGGTCTGAACCCTCATCAGTCTGATCAGAGACCAGGCTCTACCAGGGGAGACAGAAAGACAGCTGTTCATGGCTAATGTGACCCCTCCGTGGGGTGTTCCCTTCACCCCTTCCCACACCACAAGCAGTGGTTCTCTTCATGTGTTGTGCCCAGATTTCAAAGTTCCCAAGACCCCCAGGGAGCCAGTCAGTCCGATGCAAAAGCAAAGAGTCCTTTATTATGCAAGCCGGCCTGCGCTCCCCGTTCACCAGACCCACCGACACAGCGGAAAGTCCAGTGGCCGAGAGAGAGAGAGGCCTGATGGGACAGGGGGTTTTAAAGGGGGGTGGAGTGAGGGCAGGAGAGGGCACTGTGGGCCCCGCCGATTGGCCAGGCGCAAGTCGGTACAGGATGTGGTCATAGTGATGGCATGCACTTCCCTTGATCATCATTGGTTAGTCCAGAGAAATCCTGGGTATGGCTAGCAGCGGCTTCTTCCCATGAGGAAGCACATGGCACCATCCCAAAATGGAGGACCCAAAGCAAGATGGAGGGCACACATGGCTCTGTCCCAAGATGGAGGACCCAAGGCAAGATGGAGGGCGCACATGGCTCTGTCCCAAGATGGAGGACCCAAGGCAAGATGGAGGGCGCAGTCCTTGTTCGGCTCCTGCTGCCTCCGCTCGAACTCGCCACAAGGCAGGATGGCCCTCCCGCACAGCACCCGCAGCTGGCCTGCGGGCAGACCGGGACTCCAGCGCATCTGGGCGGCACAGGCCCAGCAAACGGGGTGCGGCCGGTGGAGCGGCCCAGCTCTGGGGGAGCGGCATCCGCTCGGAGCAGGCCCGGTCCATGAGGCCAGCGCACTGCAGCATGGCGGCCTCCCCGAGCCAGGGCACGCGCCCCACTCCGCTGCCGCCACACTGGGCCTGGTCCGGAGGGCAGCGGGCGGGTGGCAGCCGGCGCCGGGCTCCCGTGGGCCGGGGAGCCAATGCCCCCCCCCCCATGGGGCCCGGCGGCCGGCCCACCCAGGCCCCCCCCCCCCACTGGCCCGAGGGCCGCATGGACCCCCGGCCCCAGCGCGGGCAAGCGGCGGCCGACCACGGGGGAAGGGAGGAAAGAGCCAGGCGGTGAGGCCTTCCGCTCCTATGACCTCCCCCGTGGTCGGTCGCCGCCCAGCCCCACCCCTCGGCCCGCCGCAGGCCACCACGCAGCCCTCCGGACACTCAGACCCGCTCCGGGGAGGCGCGGAGGGATCTCAGAGCGGGCGGTCAGACTCCTCCCCCCGCACCACCCGGAGAGGCGGGCGGTGCGCCTTTCACATGTTCCTACAGCACTGTGCTCACCCCCTCCTTCTGCTCTGACCACATCAATGCCAGGTGTGTGTCTGACAGGGTGAGCTGGGTCCATTTTCACTCATGACCAGTGTTAGGAAGCACATACTGTCCTTTCTCATTGCCATGAGGGTGGTAACAGAAGCAGGAGAATAAATACAGAGATCAGAAAGCTGGTGTTGGCTACTCATTAGCGGTATAAAGTCGGGCACATTGTTTAACCCTCTGAACCTTAGGTTACTCAAACGTAACGTGGGATAATGATGCCAGTGTTACCCTGTAATGAGAATGAATGGGAAATGTGTCTGTGTGTCTGTGAGGTGCTGGCACAGTGCCTAGCACAGCACAGGTGCTCAGTGAACATTCTTCTCCTCTCCTCTCTCCTGTTCAGTCCCCTGACCACCTTGTTTCTGACTCTTCTGCTCCACCTTATATAGCATTCCAGCTGCTAAGTGTTACCTGTTATGGGCTGCATTCGTTACATATGCACGTGTTCCCACTGCTGCCTCTGGAGCGAGAGCATCCTTCCTCCTGGGAACTAGTGCTGCTGTCTCAGAGCTGGGATGGGGGTGGGGCTGGGGTGTCAGGCCTGGGAAGGCAAGGATGCCCCTGAGGAGGTCAGGACGGGGGGAGTCAGCACGCAGAGGGGTAGAGGTTTCAGGGAGGAGAGCAGCAGGGGAGGGTGTGCCTTGGGGATCCCTGCTGGTGTTTGGAAGGGGTCCTCCGGGTCTCAGACAGCAAAGAGCTGGGCTGTCCCTGTAGGGATGAGCCCTGGCCCCAACATTTTGGGGTTTCCAAGGCCCCACTAACTGGGCCAGTATCCCTGCCAAGTCTGAGCCCAACCCAAGCAGCAGGCTGTCCTGGCCTTCAGTGGTCTCGTCCTCCCCTGGGACAGGACAGGCCAAGGGCCCTGAGGACCAGGCGCTGAACCTGGGTGTGGGCTGCGCACCTCACTGGGCGACAAGGACCTCAGCAAGAGGACCCAGGCTGCCCATGGCCCAGCTGCCGTCCCGTCACCCTCCACAGCCTGTGGCCAGAGGACTCTGGGGTCCCATCTCTTGCCTCTGTGGGGACCCACCCACCCGCCTCCTCAGATAGGACCCTCCCCACCCTGCTCTCTGCTCCCCCCATCCCTGAACATAGGAACTCTGCAGCCTCAGCCCTAAGCCTCATTCCTACCCTGTCAGCTGAACCAGGATGCTGTGGGTGCTATAGGCTGAATGTGTGTGTCCCCTCAAGATTCACAGGTGGACACCTAACCCCCATGTGTTGGTATTTGGAGGCGAGGCCTTTGGAAGGCGATTGGCATGTGAGGGTGGAGCCCTGATAACAGAGACTCCAGAGAGCTGCCTGGCCTTGCCCACCATGTGGGGACACAGTGAGTGGACAGGCGTCTATGAATCAGGAAGCCCTCACCAGACACTGAATCTGCTGGCAACTTGATTTGAACTTCGCAGCCTCTAGAACCGTGTGAAATAAGCTCTGTCATTCATAAGCCAGGCTATGCTACTGTTTAAGCTGCTGGACAGGCAGGGTGTCCGCAAGCCAGGGGAGGGCTCCGCAGAGCCCCATGTGTGGCAGCTGAGCTATGGCTGCCTCTGAGCATCAGTCATCCCTGACCCCGAAACCTACCCGGACCCCCAGCCCCAGCCCAAAGGACTCAGAGGCAGGTGGTGGGCAGGTGCCGAGCTCTGTGGGAGACCAGAGTCTGGGGGCACTGAGCATCAGGCTTGAGGAGGGGCTCCGGAAACGGAGACCAGCGGGTAGGTAACAAAATCACACATCAGAGGAAAAGCATTAATGGACTGACTTGTGTTCCCCAAAATTCATATGTTGAGGCATCAACCCTCCAATGTGACTGCAATTAGAGACAGAGCCTTTAAGGAGATCATTAAGGTTTAATGAGGTCATGGGTTGGGGCTCTAATTGGATAGGACAGGTGGTTATAAGAGAAAGATATCAGATACCTACACTCCCCGCTCCCTGCACACACAGAGGAGAGGCCCTGGTAAGACATGGGGAGAAGACAGCCATCTGCCAGGCAGGAAGGGGGCCCTCAACCAGAAACCACATTGCCTGGCAGTTTGATCTTGGACTTGAAGCCTCCAGAACTAGGAGAAAATAAACTTGTAGTGTTTCAGCCGCCCAGTCAGTGGTGTTTGGTTATGGCAGTCCCATCGGACTGAGACAGGCTCCAAACCAAACACAGTGACCCTCCTTCCCATCTCAGACCAGCTGTAAGGAGCCTGGTCAGCATTTACTCACTCCTTCATCCACTAGGATGTCGTGAGGCCTCTGTGCCAGGCTTCACGTTAGGCCTGGTGAACATTTCATGAAAACAGACACACGCCAGCTCTCCTGATGCTGACAGTCTGACAGGAGAGACAGACAATAAGGAGAACAGAGGAACAGCAGTGAATTCTATGGTCTGTGTTCCTGTTATCACCCCTGGGTAACAAACATTCCCACAGTAAAACAACCTTTTTATTCTCTCCTGTTCTTTGGTTGACTGGGCTCAGGGGGCAGTTCTTCTGCTCCATGTCATATGGGGTTGGACTGCAGTCACTGGGGGCCTGACTGGTCCAGAACATTCTAGAAGGTCCCTGTTGGGGCTGCAGCTGGTTTTGGCTGTCAGTTGGGACTCACTGGGGCTGTTAACCGGGTGGCCTAGGCGCTCTCCACCTGCTTCTCCACCTAATGTGGCTGCTCCTAGCCTGAACACACATGGGTGTGTTCCAAGTGCCCAACTCAGAAACCACAAGGCATCTATGTCACAGCCTCAAAGGCCAAGCAATGCCCCCTTCTTCAGGTGATAGTCATCAGAGCTAGTCCCAGAGGCAAGGGGAGGGAATTAGGTCACATGGCAAAAGAGCATGTGGGGAGGGGGATGTGGCTGAGGCCATCTTTGGAAAAGAACCCTTCACAGTATGTTAGGTAGTGATAGAAGATACAGAGAAAAAATAATTGACACTAGACAATCAGTGCATGGTGATGGTAGAGGTGACACCTTTATTATTTTCATTTTTCAATTGCAGTTCACAGTCAATTTTATATCAGTTGTAGGTGTACAATATAGTGGTTAGACATTTATATAATCTGCAAAGTGACCCCTGATAAGTCAAGTACCCACTGGCACCATTAATCGTTATTACAATATTATCAATTATATTCTCTATACTGTACGTTACATCCCAGCACTATTTTGTAATTGCCAATTTGAAATTCTCTTTTTTTTAAAGTTATATCATTGTTGCAATTATTGTTTTTGATAACTAAAAATGTTGAATATTTAAAATAAGAGTTTTGGCTGTTTGAATTATTTCTTTAGTGAATTGTTCATCTATTTTTCTGTCAGTCTGTATTTAGCCTCTACAAGATAGCAAATTTGAAATTCTTTAGCCCTTCACCTTTTTCTTCCAATGCAAACCCCCTCCCCTCAAGCAAACACCAGTTTGTTCTCTGTATCTGGGTGTGTTTCTATTTTGTTTGTTCATTTATTTTGATTTTTAAATTTCACATAAAAGTGAATTCTTTCACTTAGCATAATACTCTCTAAATCCATCCATGTTGTTACAAGTAATAAGATTTCATTGTTTTTATGGCTGAGTAATATTCCATTTTATATGTATAGATCTTCTATGATTATATTACTGTCAAGCTCTCCTTTTATATCCATTAATATTTGCTTTACAAATGCATTTAGGTGCTCCTATGCTGGGTGCATTACAAGGGTTATGTCCTCTGGTTGGATTGATCCTGTTATCATTATGAAATGATCTTTTTTGTTTTTTTATTAGAACCTTTGTTTTATTTTTTTTATTCTTTTTAAATTAAATCTTTATTGTTCAGATTATTACAGTTGTTCCTCTTCCTTCCCCCCCCCATAGCTCCCCAGCCAGTTCCCACCCCACCCTCCACCCTCAATCCCCACCCCCTGTCCTCATCCATAGGTGCACGATTTTTGTCCAGTCTCTTCCCGCATCCCCCACACCCCCCTCCCCCAAGAATAGTCAATCCATTCTTTTTCTATGTCCCTGGTTCTATTATAATCAACAGTTCATTCTGTTCATCAGATTATTTATTCACTTGATTCTTAGATTCACTTGTTGATAGATGTGTATTTGTTGTTCATAATTTGTATCTTTACCTTTTTCTTCTTCTTCCTCTTCTTAAAGGATACCTTTCAACATTTCATATAATACTGGTTGGTGGTGATGAACTCCTTTAGCTTTTCCTTATCTGTGAAGCTCTTTATCTGACCTTCAATTCTGAATGATAGCTTTGCTGGATAAAGTAATCTTGGTTGTAGGTTCTTGGCATTCATCACTTTGACTATTTCTTGCCACTCCCTTCTGGCCTGCAAAGTTTCTGTTGAGAAATCAGCTGACAGTTGTATGGGTATTCCCTTGTAGGTAACTGAGTTTCTTTCTCTTGCTGCTTTTAAGATTCTCTCTTTGTCTTTTGCTCTTGGCATTTTAATTATGATGTGTCTTGGTGTGGTCCTCTTTGGATTCCTTTTGTTTGGGGTTCTCTGTGCTTCCTGGACTTGTAAGTCTATTTCTTTCACCAGGTAGGGGAAGTTTTTTGTCATTATTTCTTCAGATAGGTTTTCAATATCTTGCTCTCTCTCTTCTTCTGGCACCCCTATAATTTGGATGTCGGTACACTTGAAGCTGTCCCAGAGGCTCCTTATACTATCTTCGTATTTTTGGATTCTTTTTTCATTTTGCTTTCCGGTTGGGTGTTTTTTGCTTCTTCGTATTTCAAATCTTTGACTTGATTCTTGCACTCCTCTGGTCTGCTATTGGGAGTCTGTATAATATTCTTTATTTCAGTCAGTGTATGCTTAATTTCCAATTGGTCCTTTATCATAACATCGAGGGTCTCACCAGTCTTTTTGAGGGTCTTACTAAGTTTATTGGCAGCTTCTAGAAAGTTCTTGAAAAACCTTAAAAGTGTGGTTTTGAACTCTATATCCAGTCGTTTGCTTTCCTCCATTTCTGTCATTTGTGTCCTATTTCTTTGTCTCTGCATTTTTTTATGCTTCCCTGTGTTGATAGAGTAGCTTTCTGTGCTAGGTATCCTATAGGGCTCAGAGGCTCAGCCTCCCCAATTACCTGAGGTGGACACTCTTGGTGCACCCCTTTGTGGGCTTTGTGCACAGTCTTGTTGTAGTTAAGCCTTGATTATTGTAGGTATCACTAGGAGGAATTGACCTCCAGGCCAATTGGCTGTTGGAATCAGCTATGTCTGCAGTGGGAGAATTTCTGTGCTGGAGACACCCTTCTGGGGAAAGACTTGCTTCAGTGGGGCTTTGATGCTCACTGAGTCTGCCCCCTGAGTGTGTCCTTTATTGATCCGAGGAGCTGCAAACTGGATGGTCCCACTCTGACCACCGGGCACACCAGCTCCTGGATCTCTAGGGAGGTGCTAATTTAGCCTCTGCCTGAGGCTACCAGCAAAAGCCTCTGTGCACGGCTTGGGCGGGGCCGGGTCTCAGGGGATCAACAGGGCGGGGCTAGCAGTTATGGCTGCTCTCAGTCCTACCCTCAGGCCCTGCTTCTCAGTGTTCCGGCAATCACTGCAAGCACCTCGGAGAGAAAGCTGCCCTCCAGTTCTGACCGATGCCAGACAATCCCGCTTCTCCTGTATGAGTCTGGGTCCCCAAAGACTCACCCAGAACTGGAGCTCAGAGCTTGAGACTCCCTCAGGATTGAAAAAGATAACCGCGCCCTCAGCCGCCAGCCTGCTCCGCATGTGCCTCTGTACCTTAGTATTTTACTTTCACACTGCGCCTCCTCTGAGTCTCGGTATGCTTTTCTCTTTCCTTCTAGTTGTAGAATTTCCAATCAGCCAGCCTTCCTGTAGTTCTGGATGATGTCCGTTCTGTCTTTTGTTGTATTTTTGAAGTGGCTGTGCGAGGCAGCAAACTCTGGTGTTTACCTATGCCGCCATCTTGGTTTCTCCCCAAACCTTTGTTTTAAAATCTATTTTATCTGGTGGCAGTATTGCTACCCCAGCTTTTAGTTTGTTTGTTCCTATTTGCATGAAATATCTCTGTGATCTCTTTACTTTAGGTCTGTTTTTCAATCTGAAGTCATTCTCTTGTGTATATAAAGGTCTTGTTTTCTCATTCATTCAGCTACCCTATGACTTGATTGGAGCATTTAATACATTTACATTTAAAGTGAATATCAATAGGATGTAGTTTTTACTGCTTTATTATTAAGATTTATGTATTTTTTTTATTTTTTTTTAAAAAGAAGTTCCTTTAACATGTCTTGTAATGCTAATTTGGTGAGTGCAGGCAAAAATTCCTCACCATCCCACAAGGAGCAAGCAAGTAGCCCTCCAGATGGGATGTCATTTATTCGTCATTTGATTTCCAGCCAAACCTGAGTGCCTGCCAAGTACCAAAGTTCCAGGCTCAGATCTTTGCTCCATTTGAAATTTATCATCCTTATCCATCCCTCACTGCAGCAACTGAACTCCCTTCTGACAGGAGGAGAATTCCACACACAAAGAGACTTGGTGAGGGGCAGCTATCATGTCCCTCCATAAAAGAGGAAAACCAACGTCCCCCCAAAATCATGCATCTACACACATAACCACATGGCAGACTCTGACTCAGGACCAGGTAACAGAGTGGCTGGCACTGTGCAGGCTGCATCTGGGAAGGGTGGTGGGACTGGCAGTAACAGTGCCGGTGTCAGGAGCAGCAGAGGGAGCCATCCTAGCCACAGGGCCAGGGTTCAGCATCAGGGGTCAGTGGTGTGAGCAGTGACATCGGTGCCCAGCAGCAGGGCAGTGGCTCCTGTATAGGATGCCACCTGGGATGAATGTGGATCAGTTTCTGGCTGTATGACCTGAATCTTGTACTTTTCCCCAAAATACTATTAGACCCCAATATCAAATATATACTACTTTATATCTAAACTAGAATAGAGTGGGATTCCATTGTTTGCTCCAAGAACTGTGTCTGGGGAAGAGTTTCAGAGAGCAAGCCTTCAGAGATGTTATTATTGGGACCCAGGGCCCATGTCCTAAATCTTCCACCTGACTCTACCCCATGGCAGCAAGAACAACATGTAACTCCCAACATCGTGTCTCATAACAGGTGATACATGCCCTCCCTTCTCTTTCTGAGGAAAAATGAAACCTTTAAATGTGGACGTAAAACCAGTCCCCACCCTGAGCTCTGGCACTGCCTCAGTGGTTCCCAGGCTGGCTGAGCCCAGGATTGCTTGTGAGCTTCTTACAAAACCCAAGCCTCTCCCACACCCACAGACCCAGAGAATTAGGCACAGACAGGAACCACCTGTGTCACACCTGCAGGCGAGGCTGACACGCAGACACAGGGATCCTGGTCTGGGTTCTCGCTGCTCAATGTGGGATCTGAAGACCAGCAGCATCGGCAACTTGGGACAGAGCCGGCCTCTCACACTCTGCTCCAGGCGTCCTGAGCCAACAAGAGGTCCAGGTGGTTCCTGCGCACAGGAACGCTGGGGGCTCCGTGGGCCCTGTGCCTTCTAGACCTGGAGACAGAACAGTGCAGTCAGGTCTGGTGTGTGATCTGATCAGACGGCTCAGCACTGGGTCCTGGGTTCAGTCCTTCTTCCTTGGTCTCCTGTAGCATCAGTCCCTTGGTGACCTCGTCCATTCTTAAGGCTTTAAATGTCATTTACCTGTGTCGCCTCCCAAGTCTGTTTCTCCAACCAACATCTCTTCTGATCTCCAGACTCATCTGTCCAACTGCCAATCCGACGACTCCCTTGTGTTGCTAACAGACACTTAAAATGCTCAGCTCCAGCATCTCTTAAAATGAAGGCCTGTGATGCCCCTCAAATAGGCTGCTCCAGAGTCTCCCCATCTCTGCTAATGGGAACGCTGTCTCTCTACGTGTACCCTCTGAGATTTTTGGTGACCTTGGCCCCTCTCTCGCATGCCCCAGATTAATCATTAGGCTCGCTCTAAAGTCCATCTTCAGAAGGAACCAGAACCCCAGCACACCCACTATTTCTACCCCTCAGCCCCTGGAAGCCTCTCCAGCCTGGAGCCCCTCACAGAATCCTCCTGCCTCCCCACTGCCCCCTCACCTCCCGTGTTCTCAGCTCAGCAGACACAGTGATCCTTTAAAGGGGTATCAGGCCGGGCCTCTCCTGCTCTGAACGCTCCTGTGGCTCTTTCCACACTCAGAGCACAGTCCCCGCCCGTCTTCCATCCTCCAGGCCCAGGAGGTCTGGCCTTGCCTTTATCTCATCTTCATTGCTCTCTGCTCCATTCCCACTCTGGCCTCCTCCCTCTTAAACCAGACACACTCCTGCCCCAGGTCATTCCCACTGGAGGGTCCACTGCTGGAAAGGACTTTCTTCTGACATCCTCAGGGATAATTCCTCATGTCCTTCAATGCTTTCCTCAAGCTCACCTTCCCAGTGAGCCCCCCCCCCCCCCCCCCGCCCGACTGGCCACCCAAATCAAACAGACATGCCCTAGATGGTTTAGCTTAGTGAATATAGAGCATCGGCCTGTGGACTGAAGAGTCTTGGGTTGGATTCTGGTCACGGGCACATGCCTGGGTTGCGAGCTCAATCCCCAGCAGGGTACGTGCAGAAGCCAAGAGTAGGATGATTCTCTCCCATCATTGATGTTTCTCTCTCTCTCTCTCCCTCTCCCTTTCTCTCTGAAATCAATAATCCTATATAATAAAAGAGAAACATGCAAATTATCCATCCCTCCGCTATGCTCACCAGCCAATCAGAGTGACTATGTAAATTAATCAAAGATGGCAGATGAGCAGCAAGCACCAGCATCCCACCCTGTCCAGGTTGCTCCAGGCCCGTGGGCAGCGTGGGGAAAGCCTCTGTGCAGGGTGGGTGGGCCGGCGGTGGGAAGCCTGTACTCCCCACATGGCTGCGGTGGCAGCTGTGAGTAAGCCAAGCGGAGCCTAGGGGCTGAGCTGAAGTAGCACCTGCAGGCCATCAGCGCCGGGGAGTGGCCATGCAAGTCCTGCCTCCTGGCCCAGAAGGTGCACGATGGGTCGCAGGGATAGCCATCCTGACAGGCCAGATTGATGTCCTCCTGGCCGCACCACAGGGGTTTGCAGATCTGCAAAGCCACAGGCCTCTGGTGCACACATCCTCTCCATGCCCCCCTGGAGTGTGAACATCCCACAGCATGCTGTCACCCTTGCACACCTGCAACAGTCCCGGACCAAGGCGTGCACAAGTTACCTACACCCGTCCGCTGCACTTCCATCAACCCCAGCATGCCTAAGTCCCCCACAGGATGTGTACACATCCCCTTTGACATGCTCATGTCCTTGGAGAGTGTCTGGGTATTCTGGGTGCTGAGGGTGGGTGCCTGTGAGATGACAGTGAGCAGGCAGAGAGGTGACGCCCTGTTCCCTCGGAGGCCAGTGCAGTGACGAGATCACCTCCGTGGGGCTAATGCAGGTGCTGAGGTGGGAGCAGGTGCAGACAGACACACCTGGTAGTTGCCGGCGGCCCTTGCTGAGGTGCCTTTATTCAGAGTTCAAGATAAGGGACCCAGAGGAGGCGAGGAGTTCCATTCTCTCACTGAAATGGTGGGATAGTTGGGGCGACTGCAGAGGAGGACTGTGCACTTTGGGTGCCAGCACCCATGAGCGAAGGCTGCCCTGACTGAACCTCGCTCACATGGGTCCTAGCACACTTCTGCAGGGCAGCAGGTGACCAGATGTGCTTTTCCGAGTTAATGAGAAAAAACACTGATTCTCTCGCTGCCCATGAAGGTGGAAAGTGAAGTGTTGAAACATGCGGGGAGTGAGCGAGGTTCCCTGTCTGGGGGTTCCAAATCCACTGTTAGTTCCTTTCACCGATGACTAGAGATATACAGGGTGCCCCCCCAAAATGTATAAACACTTTGAATATCTACTAATTCCAATGGGTTTAAGCATGAGAAGAAACAACAATGGAGCTTCATCTGTTAAAGTGCGGGCACAAACAGGCAGTCAGACATTCCCCGAGGGGACCCGGATTGGAGAGGGTGCAGGCCAGACTGAGGGCCCCCTTTCTGCCCCACCCCCATGCATGAATTTTGTGCACTGGTCTACTAATATATATAAAACAAACAAAAAACACCCATGTTCCGTGTCCCCCACAGCCACACTTGGGATTGCCTACCCCATGGCATTTTTTCCCAGAACACTTAGCCCTTGTCACACAGACGCCTTCCTTGTTTACTGTGCTTTTTCATTTACTCTGTGTCTTCCCACACAACGTATGTCCCACAGGAAAGCACCTTTTATGATTTTCCTTCAATGTTCCCCACATGCAGAAACATTGTCACACAACTAATACTGGTTCATGAATGGTCAGTGTAGAGCACCTCCCTATGCTAGAGACACGTCTTCATTAACGTGGCCCCAGACCACAGCTGTCCTGTGGCAGCTACAGCACAGCGAGCTCTCACATTGACATCAGGGCACCTGCTCTTCCCACAGAGCGGCTCTCCCTGAATCTACAGGAGACTCTGCTTCAGAAATCCCAGGGTTCCCACTGCAGCCAGCGCTAGAGGGAAGGGCAGGGAGAAAGGATGGGTGAGCAGAGCAGAATTCTAACAGGAACTTATCTAAGATGACCAATTACAGGACCCCCTCCTCCTGCTAATTCCAGGACCTGGTTCCTTGGAGAGTTTAGGAAAAGATGGAAAGAACAATCAATTCCTAGAAGGAGCCAAGAGCAGGATGAGATTGAAAAGTCATCTCTCCATACCATAGACTCTTGTGTGCAGGGACCCCTGAGCCTTGTGGGCACAATGACAGACAACTCACCTCTGCTAATGCTGGATAGGGGACACTCTAAAGAAGGATGAGACCAAAACTTAAAACATGAACACAAACAGGCACAATCCTCTCCACAAACAAAGAAACAACAAATACAGTTCCAGAGGCTGAGGGCTGAGGGCAGGACCCAGGCCTGAGCCCAGGCTGACCCGGACACAGGAAGGCCTTGCTGCCCATGGGTTTGGAGATGTTCCTCATTAGGACAATGTACAAGGCCTGGGGAGGTTTGAGTCCCTGTGATGGAAAGTCCTGGGGGGACAAGGTTCTACTGAAGGGAGAACAAAGGAGCAGAGAGGTGACCCAGCTGAAGAGACCAGGAAACCACCTGGGCACAGCCCTGACCACACTCGGTCCTCACAGCCTCTCCTGTCCCCCTGCAGCAGCCTCAGCACAGCAAACACACAGGACCTGACAAGTTCTTGGTGCTTCCCTTTATGTCCTCTCAAATTTAGGATCTTCTCCTTTAATTCATTTTTCAAAATATGTTTTTATTGATTTTCAGAGAGAGAGGAAAGAAGAGGGAGAGACGGACTGAAACATCAATGATGACAGAGAATTATCCATTGGCTGTCCCTTGCACGACCCTGGTGGGAACTGAGTTGAAATCTGGGCATATGCCCTGAAAGGGAATCCAACCATGATCTCTTGGTTCCTGGGTGGACACTCAACCACTGAGGCACACCAGCCGGGCTGTTCTCCTTTAAGGAACCCATCCCCTTTCATTGCAAGAAGTGAAGAAGAATGCATATCCAGACTCTTATTTCAATCAGGCAGTAAGAAGCTGCAGCTGAGCGCATCAGGAAGTAAAAAAAGGAATGGGGAGGGCCCAGCCCCCACCTCTACTGGACAGGAAAGGCTGGGGAGGGGGTGTGGTGGACAGGGGTGGGCCAGCCTCCCACCTCCTCACGTTATGCTGATAGGAACTCACACATTCAAATGCCGTTTGCAGAAAGAAATCAGAGGTTCTTTTTTTCTTCTTCTCCGTATCTGGGTTTAATTGTTTGCGGAATGTTCGACTGAGAAGGGATTTGCGGATACTCAGCTGTGCAGAGAGGACAGAGCGGAAGCACAGATGGTGGCATGATATCCCTTAAATAAATGCTACACACGACGGCCCCCAAGGCAGGGAGGGGCGGCCCTGCCTGGGACCCCGCAGGGCGTGGGGGTGCCCTCCCCCCCATGGAGGCGTGGAATGGGGTGTCAGTGGTCATGATCAGAAGGGCTTCATCCTAGAGCACCGCCCTGCGCTACCATGATCTGGCCGGGCGGGGACGTTGGAATTTCTGGAAGGTCAATGGTCTGTAACCGTGAGGGGCCTCCGCGGCCCTGGGGTCCCATGTCCGGGCAGGCGGGGCGCCTAGATGACCCTCTTCAGCTCCTCGTACAAGACCAGCACCAAGGCCCCGCCCATGCCCCTCAGAGGTTGGACAAGGCGCCCTTGAAGAAGGCCTTGCCGCCCTCGTCCTTGAAGACCTCCCGCCAGCCGTCCATGGTGCCTGTGTACATGAGGTCCGCTCCTTTGTGCCCGGACTGCATCATTTCTGTCGCCGCACGGTGTCAAAGGGGTAGGACACCACGCCCGCCACGCCATCACCGACTGGGCGATCATCCAGCTGATGAAGATGTGGGTGTTCCTGGGCTCGGGGAGCCTGCCTTTGGCCGTGTCCTACACCCCGAAGTAGGCTGCCGGGTAGATGATGGTGCCTTGCACGGAGACGTTGAAACCCTGGTACATGCCCCGGATGCCGTCCGACTGGGTGATGTGCACCAGGCAGGGTCCCAGGCCCTTGAACTGGCCCTCGTGGGCCGCCAGCCAGTCCGGGCGAAGTCCAGGGGGTAGACGAAGCAGAGGGAGGTGGCACCGCGGGCCAACCCACGGCCAGGTTGCCCGCGAAGTGCCTCCAGAACTGGGTGTGCTTGTCCGCGCCCCCCAGGAAGACCTGCTTATACTCATCCTTGAAGGGGAAGTTGAGGGCTTGGGCGAGGAAGTAGCGGATGACGTTGGCCATGGTGCCCCGCCAGAAGGACAGCACGCCCTGCTCCTTGGGGATGCGCAGGATGCAGGCCATGATGCCCTTGTACTGCTTGTTGGCCGTGATCTGCTGGCTGGCATGTTACACCAGCTACAGCAGCTTGACCCGCTTCCCTGGTCATGGAGATGGCGGCAGCGACGCCTCTGGCCAGGAAGTCCTTGGCGAAGGAGACGGCCTGTTCCATCCTGGCCGCGCAGCGCAGGGAGCCCGGGCACAGAGGGGAGCAGAGGAGCAGAGAGGAGCCAGGAGGGTGGGCGCTGCTGGCTCAGCCCTGCAGCCGCCCCTGGACCAAAAGGTCAGAAACTCAGAGATTCTTGAATCACAAAGTGGGGGCGTGAACAAATCTCCCATCACTCAGTTCCCAACAAGTGCCTCACGCTGTGGAAGAAAATGATCATGAACAAACTCAGTTCTGTGGCTGTAAGCAGTGACATTCTCAACAGCCCACCACAGGCTCACTATGTCCCAAAGAATCTCCATCACCAGTCCTGTCCCTTTTGCCCCAACCCCTGCTATCGTCAGGGACTCACCTTCAGAAGCCGTGAGAGATACATCAGAGCCCTGGGCACCATCGCTGCCTGGGGTAGAACAAAACAGGACGGGGTCAGAGCCCCCAGGAGAGACTAAGGAAGTAACTATGGGGGTGAGGTCCCCCATGGGCTCCCCTATGCACTGTTACATGGTCTCAGGGGTCACCCATCCATACTCACTGGCAGCCTGAGCATAGCTCCCTCCTTTACCACCTGTGGGAAGAAAACATCCTGTGAGAAGACAGGGAGGAGGGAGGGCCATGAGGTCCTAAAGGAGCTCCTAGTCCTGGAGCCCAGAGAAGTTTCCAGAACTGTGACTAAAGACCCAGGGCAGGATCAGGAAACCTGAGGAAACTACACGTGTGGGGACTGGACCAACCATCCTCCTGGAGGTCTGTCCTCAGCAGGGACCTTCCACCCTGACCTGGGAGTGCTGGGAACCAGGCCCCATCACTAGAATCATCAGGTGATGACTCTGTCCCTCATTTCCACACGTGTCTTACTAAAGGGTGAGTGTCAGCAAATAGGGCCCCACACTGGGCAACCACACGTGTGGGGATGGTACTTGCCCTTAATGAAGCAGAACACACTTCTACCTGGGCTTGCAACACCCAGTGAGACAAGACACTCAGGCCCCACCCCTTCCCTACCTGAGCGCTTTCTCCTCCATATCACAGCTCCAGTGACCACAGCTCCAGTGAGCACAGCTCCAAGGATGACCAGGCCCACAACCAGGCCCACAGTGGGGATGGTGGCCCAAGGAGGCGGCTCTGGGAAGGGAAGGGGGGTGAGGGCCCTGACCCTCAGGCCTCAGCCCCGACCCCACTGAGGTCCTCCACAGGCCCCTGCTTCCCTGAGAACAGGCTCTGCGCCCACGCCCCTCCTCACCCCATCTCAGGGTCAGGGGCTCGGGCAGCCCCTCGTGCTGCACATGGCACGTGTATCTCTGCTCTTCTCCAGGGGGCACCACCAGGGCCGCCCACTTCTGGAAGGTCCCATCCCCCGCAGGCCTGGTCTCCACCAGCTCCATGTCCTGGGTCTGGTCCTCCCCATCACGCTGCCAGCTCAGGCTGATGTCCGCAGGGTAGAAGCCCAGGGCCCAGCACCTCAGGGTGACCTCACGGTCAGAGATGGGGTGGTGGGTCACATGTGTCTTTGGAGGGTCTGAGGAGAAGGGGGAGGAAATTCAGGAACTTGGCACTGTCAGGGGACCCTCCAGCAGCCCTCATGTGACCACCTGAGCGTGGACAGGGCACCTGGGGTGGGCGAGTGAGCACACAAGCACCACCAGCCTGGACAGAGCACCTGGGGATGACCTCTCCTCTTTAGAAAGTTCTAGTCAGAGTGACACAGCCCAGGGCAGGAGGCAGGTCTCAGGGGGAGAAAGGGATTTCTGGTCCTGTCCTGGGTGGAGGCCAAAGGACTCAGAAGAGTGGGTGTCAGACCTCAGATACACTGGGGGAGGGGCAGGGAGCAGGGCCTGAGAGAGCAGGTCCCCCATGGGTCCCTGAGCCACTGCAGGGTCAGTGGGAACCGCTGCTCAGTTACTTCAGGCTTGGTCTCCCCTCTAATTGTCCCTGAGAGACTGCACCCCTAGGTGTCCCTGAGAGAAGGGAGGGCGTCCCTGGATCTGAAAAGCCAGGCGGACTCAGTCTCCTGGCTCACAGGAGGGGGGTCTGACACTGACCCTGTGTCCTGTCTCCTTGTGGGGCCCCAGCCCCAGGGGAGAGGGGGGAGGCCCCAGGCCCCTGGTACCTGCGCGCTGCAGCACCTCCTTCCCCATCGCCAGGACTCTGTGGAGAAACTCCAGGCACTCCCCCTGCAGGAAGTTCCTGACTAGCTCAGTCTCACCGGCCTCCTCCCACTTGCGCCAAGTGATCTGAGCTGCGGTGTCGGCCGCGGTCCAGGAGCGCAGGTCGTCGTTCAGGGCGAGGTAGTCGGTGCCGTCATAAGCGTACTGGTGGTACCCGCGGAGGAGGCGGCCATCCGGTCCCATGTCACAGCCCAACATCCACTGGAGCGTGTGAGACCCTGACCCGCCCCGAGGGCGGTGGGGGGGTGGGGGCGATTAATCGGAAACTGAGAGTATACCGGGTCCAAGTCCCCACGGGCTCCTCCGGGGTGTGTCTATGGGGGGGATGGGGTGTGAAGCACTCGGACACTCGGGGCGACGGCCCGTCTGAGGGGATGGGGGTGGTGACCGGCCCGGCCCCCGTGGCTCACCGTCCTGGCTCTGGTTGTAGTAGCTGCGCAGGTAGTGCAGGCTCAGTCGGAAAATCTGTGCAGTGGCCTTGGAGTTCCGGGTGCTCTGGTCCCAATACTCAGGCTCCAACTGCTCCATCCACGGCGCCCGCGGCTCCGCCCTCTGACTCTCCGAGTCGCTGTTGAACCGCTCGAACTGGGTGTCGTCCACGTAGACGTTCTCCAGGTACCGGGGCTCCCCGCGGCCGGGCCGGGACACGGCGGTGAAGAAATATCTCAGGGAGTGGGGGCCTGGGGGCCAGGGCGGAGGGGCTGACACCCGCCACCCTCCTCCCGGCGCGGGTTCGGGGTCCGGGGTCGCAGGGACAGGAGAGGGGAAGGGGCCCCGGAGACGGAACAGGGGCAGCGGGACGGAGAAGAGAGGGGTCAGGACGGGGTGGGGTCTGGGGTGTGGGCGGGGGTGGGGGGTGGAGACGCCCTTTCCCGGGGTCCTGCGCCCCCGCCGGGCCCCCACTCCCCCCTCCCCAGAGGCCATTCCCTCCGGACCCCGCACTCACCCGCCCAGGTCTGGGTCAGGGCCAGGGGCCCCCAGAGCAGCAGGAGGAGGATTGGGGGCCCCGTGAGCAGCATCCTCAGGGTCTGGGGAGTCTGAGTCTGAGTCTCCGCAGAGACTTCTAACTGGGGACAAAGGTGACCCTGATTGGCTTCTGTATCGCCTGGGACCTGGGACCTTGCCCTGACCCCTCCCCTGCACGCAGAGCTCTCTGTCACTCCCTCTCCCTCAGTCCTGCCCAGGGGCTGTGTGAGAACCAGGGAGACTCCCCAGGCTGGGACCAGCCCTTTCCTCCCCTTCTCCTCCTGGAACCCCTCTCCCTGGAATGCACTCTGCCTCCCACCCTCACCTCTGCCCTGGACTCTTCTAGAGGGAAACTCACCCTGGGACCTTGATGGCAGAGAGTGAGCTCCCTGTGAGAGGAGGCGGAGGACAGGGTCTCCTCTGTAATCCTGGGGGAGCTGGGCCTGAAAAGACCAGTGAAGGGCAGGGGGACCACAGTCTTGGGAAGCCTGGACATCAGGAAGCTAATCTGTAAAATGAGTGATTTCAGAGGCTTCATAGGCAAAGTGTCTAAACAGCCCAGCAGCCAGAGCTACAAAGCTCCTCACTCTCCTTCCCGCACAGGAAGTGTGTGGCTGGGGCTGTTACATTGTGAAGTGACCCGCATTCCCCAGCCCTGAGCTTGTCCCTTTGAGTCCCCCACACCCTCCCTACAGGAGCCCAGGGAGCATGTGTGACTGTGCATTTCAGCAGGAGCCTGTGCATCCTCACAGTGGCAGGTGCTCAGTGGGTCACAGTGCCCTTCACCAGCGCCCCTGCCCTGCCCATCCTTATGATTTACTCACATGGAAGCGGTGAGCACATTTTATCAGAATACATTATTATTTTTTTTCACAAACATGGGTTTCACTATTATTCCCATTTTACAGACATGGAAACTGAGGCACAGAGAGATAGAATAATGTGCTTAAGGTCAGACATCTAATAAATAGATGTTTGGAATGGCTTTGAAATGTAGGTAGTCTGGCTCAAGAGCCTGTATTCTGAATTATAGGTTACTAGTTTGTAGTGCTTTTCTTAAAAGAGTTTTAATCATCCTATTTAAAAAATGGCTAATATGCAAATAACCCCACGGTGGAACAACTGGAACAACCAAACAACTGTCGCTATGATGTGAGCTGACCACCAGGGGGCGTGCCCAGAACATGCCAGGCATTGGTCACGGCGGGATGGTGCAGCAGGTGACCAGGTGCACCAGACCAAGGCAGGGCACTGGTAGTTGTCATCAGGGTGAGCCTCTGGTGGTTACTAGAAATTCTCTGCTCCCACACACCACTGTCCCACCCAGCGCTTGCACCTGCTGCTGGCACCAAAGCCACTGCTCACACTCACTGCCAGCGCCCAGTGCCAGCCCCTATCCCTCGGTGCTGTTAGCGAGTGTGAGCAGTGGTCACTGGCTCCAAGTGCCCCTTAGCGCTTCTCTCCCTCACCCTGCTCCTGAGGGGAGATCGGATTTGGCAGTCACCTCTCACACCCACTGCTGGTGCAGGCCCTGATCAGCCCTAGGGCTTCTACACCTCCCGCTGCTCCTGAGGGGCGATCCGGACAGTGAAGGATGGGCCTAGACCTGCCCCATACCTACCACAGCCCTGTGGCCCACAGTTTCTTTCAAGGTGCACAAACTTGTGCACTGGACCCCTAGTATTATATGTTTCTACAAACTTTTCCTTTTGTTGGTATTGAGGGAACAAATTGTCTCTAACCTTTTTGCTTCTTTACTTAGTACCGACCACAATGACTCTTACCATCACCACCACCACCACCACCACCATCACAGCCCAAACATTTCTTTTGGCCAGCCCTTTAACTGCAGGATAGAGTGCTCAAAACAAAAGGGTCTATGACACATGGCCTGTGCCTTCTAATAGCTTAAACTCCAGTTAGAATGGTGACCATGTACTTGGAAGATAAATATCATTCCACATAGTTGGGATGCATTATTTTTTTCTTTTTTTTCTTTATTGATTAAGATATTACAAATGTGTCCTTATCCCCCCAATGTCCTCTCATCTCCCCAATCCTGCCCTCACCCTCACCCCCTATTGTCCACATCCATCGCTTATGCTTATATGCATGCATACAAGTCCTTTGGTTGATCTCTCCCCATCACCCCCACCCTCATCTACCTTCCCTCTGAGTTTTCAGCATCTGATCAATGCTTCTCTGTCTCTACATCTGTTTTTGTTCATCGGTTTATGTTGTTCATTATATTCCACAAATGAGTGAGAGCATGTGATATTTATCTTTCTCTGACTGACTTATTTCACTTAGCATAATGCTCTCCAGCTCCACCCATGCTGTTGCAAATGGTAAGAGTTCCTTCCTTTTTACAGCAGCATAGTATTCCATTGTGTAGATGTGCCAAAGTTTTTTAATCCATTCATCTGCTGATAGGCACTTAGGCTGATTCAAAATCTTAGCTATTGTAAATTGTGCTGCTATGAACATAGGGATGCATATATCCTTTCTGATTGGTGTTTCTGGTTTCTTGGGATATATTCCTAGAAGTGGGGTCACTGGGTCAAATGGGAGTTCCATTTTTAGTTTTTTGAGGAAACTCCACAGTGGCTGCACCAGCCTGCATTCCCACCAGCAGTGAACGAGGGTTCCTTTTTCTCCGCATCCTCGCAAGTATTTGTCATTTGTTGATTTGTTGATGATAGCCATTCTGACAGGTGTGAGATGGTACCTAATTGTCGTTTTGATTTGCATCTCTCGGATGATTAGTGACTTTGAGCATGTTTTCATATGTCTCCCAGCCTTATGTATGTCCTCTTTCAAAAAGTGTCTATTTAGGTCCATTGCCCATTTTTTGATTGGGTTGTTTATCTTCCTTTTGTTAAGTTCTATGAGTTCCCTGAAAATGTTGGAGATTAAACCTTTATCAGAGATATCGTTGGCAAATATGTTCTCCCATGCTGTGGGCATTCTTGTTGTTTTGATTATGGTTTCTTTTGATGTGCAGAAGCTTTTTATTTTGATATAGTCCCATTTGTTTATTTTCCCTTTATTGTTCATTGCCTTAGGAGCTGTGTCAGTGAAGAAATTCCTTCGGCATATGTCTGAGATTTTGCTACCTGTGGATTTCTTTACTATTTTTATGGTTTCCCGTCTTACGTTTAAGTCCTTTATCCATTTTGAGTTTATTTTTGTGTATGGTGTAAGTTGGTGGTCTAGTTTCATTTTTTTGCATGTGTCTGACCAAATTTCCCAGCACCATTTATTGAAGAGACTGTCTTGACTCCATTGTATGCTCTTGCCTCCTTTGTCAAATATTAATTGAGCATAGTGGTTTGGGTCAATTCCTGAGTTCTCTATTCTATTCCATTGGTCTATATGTCTGTTCTTGTGCCAGTACCAGGCAGTTTTTAGAACAATGGCTTTGTCATACAGCTTGACATCTGGTATTGAGATCCCTCCTACTTTGTTCTTCTTTCTCAGGATCACAGCAGCTATTCATTTTTTTGTTGGTTTTTTTTTTTTTAATTCCAGATGAATTTTTGGAGAGTTCTTTCTAGATCTGTGCAATATACTGTTGGTATTTTAATGGGGATTGCATTGAATCTATAGATTGCTTTGGGTAGTATGGACATTTTGATGATGTTGATTCTACCAATCCATGAACACGGTATGTTCTTCCATCTGTTTATGTCTTCCTCTCTCTCTTTTTTCAATGTCCTGTAGTTTTCTGGGTAGAGGTCTTTTACCTCCTTAGTTAAGTTTATTCCTAGGTATCTTAAATTTTTTGGTGCAATGGTAAATGGGATTGTTTTTTTTTAATTTCTCTTTCTGTAAGTTCACTATTGGCGTATAAAAATGCCATAGATTTCTTAGCATTAATTTTGTATCCTGTTACATTGCCAAATTCATTTATTAGGTCTAATAAGTTTTGATGGAGTCTTTAGGGTTTTCTAAGTACAGTATCATGTCATCTGCAAATAATGACTGTTTTACTTCTTCTTTTCCAAGTTGGATGCCTTTTATTTCTTCTTCTTGTCTGATCGCTTTGGCTAGCACTTCCAGTACTATGTCACACAGGAGTGGTGAAAGTGGGCATCCCTGTCTTGTTCCTGTTCTTAAGGGAAGTGGTTTTAGTTTTTGCCCATTGAGTATGATGTTGGCTGTAGGTTTGTCATATATGGCTTTTATTATGTTGAGGTATGATCCCTCTATTCCTATCTTGCTGAGAGTTTTTATCAAGAAAGGGTGTTGGACTTTGTCAAATGCCTTTTCTGTATCAATCGATATGATTATGTGATTTTTGTCTCTCAATTTGTTTATGTGATGTATCACGTTTATTGATTTGCAGATATTGTACCAGCCTTGCATTCCTGGAATAAATCCCACTTGGTCATGGTGTATGATCTTTCTAATGTAATGCTGGATCTGATTTGCTAGGATTTTGTTGAGTATTTTAGCATCTATGTTCATCAGGGATATTGGCCTGTAATTCTCTTCCTTTGTCGTGTCTTTATCTGGTTTTGGGATTAAGGTAATGCTGGCTTCATAAAAGAGCTTGGAAGTGTGCCTTCCTCTTGAATTTTTTGGAATAGTCTGAGAAGGATTGGCTTTAGTTCTTCTTTGAATATTCGGTAAAACTCCCCTGTGAAGCCATGTGGTCCAGGGCTTTTGTTTGCTGGAAGCTTTTTGATTACTGTTTCAATTTCATCAGTAGTTATTGGCCTATTCAGGTTTTTTTATTCTTCTTGATTGAGTTTTGGAAGCTTGTATTTTTCTAGGAATGTGTCCATTTCATCAAGGTTCTCCAGTTTGTTGGAGTAGAGTTATTTGTAGTATTTTTTGACAATCCTTTGTATATCAGTAGGGTCAGTTGTTACTTCACCTCTTTCATGTCTGATTTTGTTTCTCTGGGTCCTCTCTGTTTCTTGGTGAGCCTGGCCAGAGGTTCATCAATCTTGTTAATCCTTTCAAAGAACCAGCTCTTGGTTTCATTGATCTTTTGTATTGGTTTTTTTTTTTTTTTTTTGGTCTCTATGTTGTTTATTTCTGCTCTGATCTTTATTATTTACTTTCTTCTGGATACTGTGGGCTTTTCTTGTTGCTCTCTTTCTAACTCTTTGAGTTGTAGAGTTACATCATTTATTACCAGTTTTTCTTGTTTTTTGAGGTAGGCCTGTAGAGCTATGAACTGCCCTCTCAGGACTGCTTTCATCGTGTCCCATAGATTTTGGATTGTTGTGTTTTCATTGTCATTTGTTTCCAGGATGCTTTTTATTTCTTCTCTGATCTCTCTGGTAACCCAGTCATGGTTTAGTAGCATGCTATTTAGCATCCAAGTGTTTGATTTTTTTCAATGTTTTTATTGTAGTTGATTTCTAGTTTTATGTCATTGTGATCTGAGAAGATGCTTGTTATGGTTTCTATTCTCTTGAATTTGAAGAGACTTTGCCTGTGTCCTAATATATGGTCTATCTTTGAAAATGTCCCATGTGCACTGGAGAAGAGTGTATATTCTGTAGCTTTGGGGTGAAATATTAAGTCCATCTGATCTAGTGAATCATTTAGGATTGCTGTTTCTTTGCTGATTTTTTGTTTAGAGGATTTATCCAGTGGTGTCAGTCGGGTATTAAAGTCCCCTACTATGACTGTATTGCTATAGATCTCTCCCTTGATATGTTCCAGAAGTTGTTTTATGTATTTAGGTGCTCCTGTATTGGGTGCATATATGTTTACCAGAATTATATCATCTTGTTGAATTGCTCCCTTTAGTATTACGTAGTGGCCTTCCTTATCTCTTGTTATGGCCTTTACTTTGAGGTCTATTTTGTCAGATATAAGTATTGCAACCCCAGCTTTTTTCTCATTTCCATTTGCCTGAAAAATTTTTTTCCATCCCTTCACTCTCAGTCTTTGTGAATCCTTTGTTCTGAGGTGGGTCTCTTGCAGACAGCAAATATATGGGTCATGTTTTCTTACACATTCAGCTACCCTGTGTCTTTTGATTGGAGTATTTAATCCATTTACATTTAATGTTAGTATTGAAAAGTACTTGTTTGTGGTCATTTTTATTTTTAATGTTTGTGTTTCTTCTTGTCTTTCTGTTTCTTCTTTTTACAGCAGTCCCTTTAGCATTTCTTGCATTGCTGGTTTGGTGGTAATAAACTCTCTTAGCCTTTTTTTGTCTGTGAAGCTCCTGATTCCACCTTCAATTTTGAATGATAGTCTTCCTGGGTATAGTATTCTTGGATTCATTCCCTTGCTTTGCATCACTTTGTATATTTCATTCCATTGCCTTCTTGCCTGGTGTGTTTCTGTTGAGAAGTCAGCTGACATTCTAATAGGAGATCCCTTGTAGGTAACTTTCTGTGTCTCTCTGGCAGCCTTTAAGATTTTTACTTTGTCGTTGGTGTTTGCCAATTTAATTATGATGTGTCTTGGTGTTGGTCTTTTGGGGTTCATCTTGTTTGGCACTCTGTGTGCTTCTTGGACTTGTGTAGTTTTTTTCTTGCCAGTATCAGAGAAGTTTTCTGTCATTATTTCTTCAAACAGGTTTTCTATTCCTTGCTTCTCCTCCTTTCCTTCTGGTATCCCTATTAAGCGAATGTTGTTTCATTTTGCATTGTCCCAAAGCTCCCTTAGGCTCTCCTCTTGCTTTTTAAGTTTTTTTCCAGTTGCTCCTGTGTTTGTGTGTTTTTTCCTACCTTGTCTTCTAATTCACTGATGCGGTCCTCAGCCTCTTCTAGTCTGCTGTTTAAGCCTTCTATTGTGTTCCTTATTGCAGCTATGTCGTTCTTCATTTCCTCTTGGTTCCTTTTCATGTTGGTGACATTCTCATTCAGCTCCTTATAATTCTCATTGAGTTGTGTGTATTTGTCATCCAGCCGTTTGAGTATCCTTATAACCATTACTCTGAATTCTTTCTCTGATAAGTTAGTACCTTCAATTTCATTTAACTCCCTTTCTGGTGATTCCTCTTTTTCTTTCCTTTGTGGATTGCTTTTATATCTTCCCATGTTTTGCTGTAATGTTTTAATTGTAGCTCTGATTGCTTTGCTACCCAGTTTCTTTTGGGCATGGTGCTACTGGTGTGACCTCTCAGGTCTCCTGGGCTTGGTAGTCTAGTGTAGCTCTCTACCTGAGCTATTTGGGTTCTCTTGCGAGCTGGAAAGGTGCAACTGAGGTGTCTAGAAGTCAGCAGCCCTAGAGGGGGTGTCTCAATTTTTGCTGTTTTGTGCCCTTGTTTGAAATCACATGTGCCCAGCGGGGACTCACAGTGGCACCCAGGAACCGTCTGTTGGGGTGGTGGTGCTCAAGAGGCCTGCGTTCCGGAAAGGCGTGACTGTGGTGTCCAGAGTTCTTTCATTGTGGGGTGGGTAGACTCAGATTTTGCTGCTGCCTCTATGGTTGGATACACGCAATCCCAGCGGCAGTTCACAGGGGCACCTGTGGTGTGTTTGCCAGCAGGGTGTACTGACACACTCTGAAGGGCCCTGGCACTGAAGCCACTGGATTTCAGTGTCTGTGGGCAGGTATCCCACAAGACAGAATTCAATGTTTCTACAGCCTAGCAGCGCACCCCTGTTTGTTTAAGTGCGTGTCCAGCAGGGCTCACAGTGGGGCCCCAGGGCTGCCTATGGAGCGGTGGTCTTGGGAGACCTGCACACTGGAAAAGCATGCAACTATAGTGTCCAGAGTTCTGCAGTTGTGGGGTGGAGAAACTCAGTTTTTGCTGATGCACCTGTGGTGGATAGGCACGTGCTCCCAGTGGTGGCACACAGGAGCACCCTCAGTGAGTGTGCTAGCGCAGGCATACTGAAGCAGTCTGAAGGGCCCTGGCACGCTTAATCAAGGTGTCTTTGGGCAGGTATCCAGGATGGGTGAATTCAGAATTTCTACTGCCCAGGGGAGTGCGTCCCTATTTGTTCAAGATCAGACCCAGCGGAGGCTCACTGTGGCTTTCCAAAGTGCCCTGTGGATAGATGGGCTCAGGGGGAATGAGCAACTGTGGGCGTTTGCCGGTGCTGAGCTCTGACGCACTCTGAGGGGCCCTGGTGCTGAAGGGCCCTGGCACTTAAGTTGTACAACTGGGTGTGTGGGGGCAGTTATTCAGGCAGAGGGAATTCAGAATTTCTACTGGGGGTTTAGTGCGCCTGTGTCTGTACAAAATCACAGCCAGCTGGGGCTCACAGTGACTCCCAAGTAGTAGTGTGCCTCAGAGACCCGCATGCTGGAGACACGCTAATGCGATGTCAGAGGTCTGCTGCTGCGGAGGGGGAAGGTGGCATTACTGCTGCAGGCACGGTGCTCCTTTGGAGGTGGAGATCCCAGGGTCTGCGAGTCTGCGGGTGGGGCAGCAGGATTTTGGCTGGAGTCGCAGCTGGGTCCTGGGCAGTATCCAAGGCCTGTCTGGGTGGTGGTGCTGATGAGTTCCTAGAAGTGGCCCCTCTCCCCTTCAAGATGGCCTGGGCTCCGTGCCCTGGTCCCACAGTCTGTGGAGTGTCCACAGTGGTGGTAGTCTCTCTCTGTCCCAGAGAGCCTGGTCTGCCAGCCTCTGCTGCTCCTGCTGGATTTAACTGTCCCTCACTCACTCACACACATACCACACACATCCACACAGTCTCCTTTCATCCCATCACTCACTCACTTCCTATCCCTCACCTCCGTCCTGCCAGCTGCCATCTTTTTTCCTCAGGACACATTATTTTTTAACTGATTAACATAAGGTGGCAATTAGTTTATAGGCAGCCCCACAGAATGTATTAAGTACCAAATGTAAAGAACACCCTGCTAGCTCTGTAGACCCTTATTTATTTGCTAACATTACCTTAATGGGAAATGCAGTCGTGGTGTGGATGGGGTCTCTGGTCAGGGTCACAAGGCTGTTTCCTCATCTGAACTCAGGACCCTTGTATAAGCTTATATAGAGACCGGTAGCCTGGTGCATGAAATTCATGCACATTAAAAGGGAATTAATTAGTGGAAATATTTTAATATTGCTGTTTGCCCTTTCTCTATAATAGAAGTATGAGAGATGAAAGGAAATTAGTAAAATGTATATGAAAATAATATATAAATTTATTAATAAGTAAATAGTAACAAAAGGATATAACAACAACAGAGGCATGATATAAAAATGACAAAAACATGATATGAAAACAACAAAAACATGATATAAAAACAACAGTGATGCAAAAAATGACTGATAAAGTGATTAAACTTATTCTAATATCTCCCTGTACACCACATTAAGAGTGAAAACACTTTCAGAGTGCTTGACTAATTTCCCTTGTGATGAAGTATTTAGAACTTTAACATCACATGCTCTTCGAACTTGAGAGAAAGCAACATATAACTGACCATGTGTGAAAACGGGTTCAGGTAGGAACATGCCTACTCTGTCTAGAGTTTGTCCTTGCGATTTATTAATAGTTATCACAAATGCTGGCATCACAGGAAACTGTCGTTGAATCAATTTAAATGGGAGGCCAGTGTCAGATGGGGACAAATCAATTCTTGGAATCAGAACTACCTCTCCCTCTGCAGTTCCTGTTAGTACTTCAGCTTTGATAATGTTAGGTCGTAATCTTTTGATAATAAACCTGGTACCATTATAAAATCCCCATTTACTATTTAGATTTCTCAATAGCATGATGATTGCACCCACTTTCAATTTTAATTTATGACATGGCATTCCCAAAGGAGTGATACTATTAAGAAATTCAATGGGAAAATTTTCCTTTTCAGCATCATCTGTGGAATCAATGGAATCATCACTCAAATATGTGTAAAAATTTCCATCGAGTATATCCAAAATTTCTTCATTCAATTTTTGAATGTGCTCATTTTTTGGACAAAGAATTGCACGTTTAGATATATTTTTAATATTATCTATAGATATAGTATTTCCAAAGGTAGCTTCAATGATAGATCCATCACAAATTTCACAGGGGATTTCAATAATATCCATTCCTAAATGAAAACTGCTATCAAATTTGCCATCTCCAAGTTTTACTAACCATTCACTATAAGCAGAATCCTCTGATCTCATATTTGTTATAAGAGACAACTTTCTGAAACATCCCCAAACATTGCAGTACTTTAAACTCATTTGTACTATGGCCAATTGCATAGCATATGGTACAATACTGAGACATTGTCGAAAATCCCCTCCAAGAAGGAGAACTTTCCCACCAAATACAACATTCAAATTTCTCTTAGTAATCTGTCTATGGCATTTATAGCATGACTGGATGCCATTGTGCATTCATCAATAATGAGAAGTTGGGCCTTTTTAATAGTTTTAGCAACTTCATTGTTTATATTGGGTCTAGAAATTGAAGTTTCATTTAGTGGAGTGGGTAATTTATATTGGGAATGAAAGGTGCTTCCACCAAGAAGTACATTTGCAGCAATTCCTGTAGACGTTGTGGGTAAAACAGTACTACCACAACCTCTAATATAATGTATTAAAACTTTATAAAGATATGCCTCCACGTTCTGAGGGCTGGTTCCTGCCTCAAACCTCGCCCTCCTGGGAAACAGCTTGGGGAGGGCACAGCCCTTGGCAACGCGACCCAGGACTCAGTGCGTCCATGCTCTGAAAGCTGGTTCCTGCCTCAACACTCGCCCTTACCAGAAACAGCTCAGGAAGGGTGCAGCTGTTTGCTAAGAGGACCCAGAATTCAGTGCATCCATGCTCCGAGGGCGGGTTCCTGCCTGAAACCTTGCCACCTTCGCGGGAAACAGCTCGGGGAGGGTGTAGCCATTTCCAAGCCGGCCCCTGCAGGACTGACATCCTTCTGGTTGCTCGAGCCTCGGTCGTGACGTCACGCCCAGGGTTTTTAAATAAATATATTGTCAGCAGAATTTAGTTTTTCCTGTTGTGGGTCTGAGGTCCCTGTTTCCTTGGCAACTGTCAGGGAGGAGGAGCCTAGGGAAGGATGCTCCCAACACCTGGTGGCACCAGCAGTCTATACCATGTGGCCCTTTGTTTTCAAAGCCCCCAGTGGGGAAAATGGCTCACATTGAATTCCTCTCACATTTGGAATTTCTTTGCTCAGGAGGAACCCCAGTCAGCACTCATCTGATTAGGACAGTCCCAGCAGGTAGTGCAAAGCTCAACTGATTTGAGACCTTATTTCCATCTGCAAAATCCCTTCCCAACAGCCATACAGTAGTGTTTGATTGGATACCTGGGGAAGGTGTATAACCAGGGTGGTTATTGGGGACCATCACAGAGTCAGCATAGCACAACTTGTCCTTCCTTTAGTGTTTATTTGGTCATGGTTGGAAATGGAAGTGCAAATAAATAGATTGTTGTCAATGGAAATAAAATGCATCCTGCCTGTTAGCCATGGAAATTCTCCTCATCCTCCTGCTTGTTATTCTTCCTCCTCCTCTCCCTCTCTTCTTCCTCTTCTACTTCTTCTTCTTCTCTTCCTCCTCCTCCTCCTTCTTTCCTAGCCACAGAAAGTCTTACATCTTAAAAGGAAATGTCATGTTTGCATCCTATATAATAAAAGGCTAATTAATATGCAAATAGACCAAATGGTGGAACAACCGAACAATCGAACCACCGGTCGCTATGACGTGTGCTGACCACCAGGTTGTGTGCACGGAACATGGAGGGCGTCAGCAGCAGGTGGCAGAGTTTGGAACATGTGGGCGTTGACCATGGTGGGATTGTGGAGCAAGTGAGCAGGGGCGCCAAGTCAAGGTGGAGTGCCAGTCATCACGGAAAGCATCTGGTGGTTCCTGAAAATTCTTTGCTCCCGTGTGCTGCAGTCCCTCCTTCAATCACACCTGCTGTCCACACTGGCTATTCTAGTACCCATAGCCAGCACTGGAGCTGCTGCTGCACCCAATGCTGGCACCCAGCACCAGTCCTGATTGCTTGGCACTGTCAGCAGGTGCGAGGCGCCACTGCTGACCCTGATTGCCCCTGAGGGCTTTTCCATCTCCCCCTGTTCCTGAAGAGCGATCAGGGTAGCAGCCGCCGCTTGCACTCACTGATGATGCCAGCCCCACTCGCTCTACATCATCAGTGGGTGTGAGCGGGCCCATGCCATCAGCCTGTGGGAGCAGGGCTGTGGGAAGACAGGGGACCGGATCATGGAGGGAGGGCCCAGGTGGGGGCATGGAAGATGGGCCGAGACCCATCCTTGTGCCCACTGCATCCTCGTGGTCTGCAGTTCCTTTCAAGGTGCACAAATTCATGCACTGGGCCCCTAGTATCTTATAATTAATTAATTTATTTTTTTTTATGGAATTATCATTTACCTTTACTTCTCCTCATTATAGAACTTTTTTTTTTTTATTGCTTAAAGTATTACAAAGGGTATTACACATGTATCCATTTTATCCCCCCGCCCTAGACAGTCCCCTAGCCTCCCCTATCACCCAGTGTCTTATGTCCATTGGTTATGCTTATATGCATGCATACAAGTCCTTTAGTTGATCTCTTACCCCCCTACCTCCTGCCCCCCAACACTCCCCGGCCTTCCCACTGCAGTTTGACAATCTGTTTGAGGCAGCTCTGCCTCTGTATCTATTATTGTTCAAAAGTTTATAATGGTCTCTATTGTCCATGAATGAGTGAGATCATGTGGTATTTTTCCTTCATTGACTGGCTTATTTCACTTAGCATAATGCTCTCCAGTTCCATCCATGACGTTGCAAATGGTAAGAGTTCCTTCCTTTTTACAGCAGCATAGTATTCCATCGTGTAGATGTACCACAGTTTTCTAATCCATTCATCTACTGATGGGCACTTAGGCTGTTTCCAGATCTTAGCTATGGTGAATTGTGCTGCTATGAACATAGGGGTGCATATATCCTTTCTGATTGGTGTTTCTGGTTTCTTGGGATATATTCCTAGAAGTGGGATCACAGGGTCAAATGGGAGTTCCATTTTCAGTTTTTTAAGGAAACTCCATACTGTCTTCCATAGTGGCTGCACCAGTCTGCATTCCCACCAGCAGTGCACAAGTGTTCCTTTTTCTCCACATCCTCTCCAGCACTTGTCATTTGTTGATTTGTTGATGATAGCCAGTCTGACAGGTGTGAGATGGTACCTCATTGCTGTTTTGATTTGCATCTCTCGGATGATTAGTGACTTTGAGCATGTTTTCATATGTCTCTTGGCTTTCTGAATGTCCTCTTTTGAAAGGTGTCTATTTAGGTCCTTTGCCCATTTTTTGATTGGATTGTTTATCTTCCTTTTGTTAAGTTGTATGAGTTCCCTATAAATTTTGGAGATTAGGCCCTTATCAGATATGTCATTGGCAAATATGTTTTCCCACGCAGTGGGTTTTCTCGTTGTTTTGTTGATGGTTTCTTTTGCTGTGCAGAAGCTTTTTATTTTGATGTAGTCCCATTTGTTCATTTTTTCTTTAGTTTCAAGTGCCCTAGGAGCTGTATCAGTGAAGAAATTGCTTCGGCATATGTCTGAGATTTTCTTGCCTTTGGATTCTTCTAGAATTTTTATGGTTTCCTGTCGTACATTTAAGTCCTTTATCCATTTTGAGTTTATTTTTGTGTATGGTGTAAGTTGGTGGTCTAGTTTCATTTTCTTGCATATATCTGTCCAATTTTCCCAACACCATTTATTGAAGAGACTATCTTGGCTCCATTGTATGTTCTTGCCTCCTTTGTCAAATATTAATTGAGCATATTGGTTCGGGCCGATTTCTGGGCTCTCTATTCTATTCCATTGATCTATATGCCTATTCTTGTGCCAGTACCAGGCAGTTTTGAGAACAGTGGCTTTGTAATACAGCTTGATATCTGGTATTGAGATCCCACCTACTTTGTTCTTTTTCAGGATTGCTGCAGCTATTCGGGGTCTTTTTTTATTCCAGATGAATTTTTGGAAAGTTCGTTCTAGATCTCTGAAGTATGCTGTTGGTACTTTAATGGGAAGTGCGTTGAATTTATAGATTGCTTTGGGTAGTATGGACATTTTAATGATGTTGATTCTACCAATCCATGAACACGGTATGTTCTTCCATCTGTTTATGTCTTCCTCTATGTCTTTTTTCAACGTCCTGTAGTTTTCTGAGTAGAGGTCTTTTACCTCTTTAGTTAAGTTTATTCCTAGGTAGCTTAGTTTTTTCGGTGCAATGGTAAACAGGATTGTTTTTATAATCTCTCTTTCTGAAAGTTTACTATTGGTGTATAGAAATGCCTCAGATTTCTTGGGGTTAATTTTGTATCCTGCTACATTGCCAAATTCATGTATTAAGTCTAGTAGCTTTTTGATGGAATCTCTAGGGTTTTGTATGTATAATATCATGTCGTCTGCAAATAAGGACAGTTTTACTTCCTCTTTTCCAATTTGGATGCCTTTTATTTCTTCTTCTTGCCGAATTGCAATGGCTAACACTTCCAGTACTATGTTGAACAGGAGTGGTGAGAGGGGACATCCCTGTCTTGTTCCTGTTCTTAGGGGAAATGGTGTTAGTTTTTGTCTGTTGAGTATGATGTTGGCTGTGGGCCTATCATATATGGCTTTTATTATGTTGAGGTATGATCCTTCTACTCCCACCTTGCTGAGAGTTTTTATCAAAAATGGGTGTTGAATTTTGTCAAATGCTTTTTCTGCATCAATTGATATGACCATGTGGTTTTTTTCTTTCAATTTGTTTATGTGATGTATCACGTTTATTGATTTGCGGATATTGTACCATCCTTGCATCCCTGGGATAAATCCTACTTGGTCATGGTGTATGATCTTTCTGATGTACTGCTGGATCCGATTTGCTAAGATTTTGTTGAGGATTTTGGCATCTATGTTCATGAGGGATATTGGCCTGTAATTCTCTTTCATTGTGTTGTCTTTACCTGGTTTTGGTATTAGGGTGATGCTGGCTTCATAGAATGAGCTTGGAAGTGTTCCTTCCTCTTGAATTTTTTGTAGTAGTCTGAGGAGGATAGGTTTTAGTTCTTCCTTGAATGTTTGGTAAAACTCCCCTGTGAAGCCGTCTGGTCCTGGATTTTGTTTGATGGAAGCTTTTTGATGACTGCTTCAATTTCTTCCATAGTTATTGGCCTGTTGAGATTTTTAGATTCTTCCTGATTGAGTTTTGGAATGCTGTATTTTTCTAGGAATTTGTCCATTTCCTCCAGGTTGTCTAGTTTGTTGGAGTAAAGCTGTCCATAGTATTTTTTAACAATCATTTGTATTTCTGTGGGGTCTGTTGTTATTTCGCCTCTATCGTTTCTGATTTTATTTATTTGGGTCCTCTCTCTCTGCTTCTTGGTGAGTCTGGCTAGAGGTTTATCAATCTTGTTTATCCTTTCAAAGAACCAGCTCTTGGTTTCATTGATTTTCTGTATTGTTTTTTTGGTCTCTATGTCATTTATTTCTGCTCTAATCTTTATTATCTCCTTCCTTCTGCTCACTCTGGGGTTTTCTTGTTGCTCTCTTTCTAATTCTTTGAGTTGTAGAGTTAGATGATTTACTACCATTTTTTCTTGTTTTTTGAGATAGGCCTGTAGAGCTATAAACTTCCCTCTCAGGACTGCTTTCAATGTGTCCCATAGGTTTTGGATTGTTGTGTTTTCATTGTCATTAGTTTCCAGGATGTTTTTAATTTCTTCTTTGATCTCATTGGTAACCCAATCAATATTTAATAGCATGCTATTCAGCTTCCAGGTGTTTGAGTATTTTGGGTTGTTTTTATTGTAGTTTATTTCTAATATTATGCCATCGTGGTCTGCGAAGACGCTTTTTATGATTTCAATCTTCTTGAATTTGGGGATACTTTGCTTGTGACCCAATATGTGGTCTATTTTTGAATATGTCCCATGAGCACCTGAGAAGAACATATATTCTCTGGCTTTGGGGTGAAGTGTTCTGAAGATGTCTATTAAGTCCATCTGATCTAGTGAGTCATTTAGGATTGCTGTATCTTTGCTGATTGTTTGTCTATAGGACTTATCCAGTGCTGTCAATGGTGTATTAAAGTCCCCTACTATGATTGTATTGTTGTCGATCTCTCCTTTGATATTTTCCAGAAGTTTTTTTATGAATTTGGGTGCTCCTACATTGGGTGCGTATATGTTTATCAGGGTTATATCCTCTTGTTGTATTGATCCCTTTAGTATTATGAAGTGGCCTTTCTTATCTCTTGTTATGGCCTTCACTTTGAGGTCTATTTTGTCTGATATAAGTATTGCTACCCCAGCTTTTTTTTCATTTCCATTTGCCTGAAAGATATTTTTCCATCCCTTCACTTTCAGTCTGTGTGAGTCCCTTCTAATGAGGTGGGTCTCTTGCAGACAGCAAATATATGGGTCATGTTTTTTTATCCATTCAGCCACTTGATGTCTTTTGGTTGGAGCATTTAGTCCGTTTACGTTTAAAGTTATTATTGAAAGGTACTTGTTTGTAGCCATTTCTTTTTTTGTGTGGCTGTTTTCTTTCTGAGCTTTTTATTTCTTATTTTTATACCAGTCTCTTTAGCATTCCTTGCATTGCTGGCTTGGTGGTGACAAACTCCCTTAGTCTTTTTTTGTCTGTGAAGCTTCTTATTTCCCCTTCAAGTTTGAATGATAGCCTTGCTGGATAGAGTATTCTTGGATTCAGTCCTTTGCTTTGCATCACTTTGTAAATTTCAGTCCATTCTTTTCTGGCCTGATGTGTTTCTGTTGAGAAGTCATTTGACAATCTAATGGGAGATCCCTTGTATGTAACTTTCCGTCTCTCTCTTGCAGCCTGTAAGATTCTCTCTTTGTCCTGAACATTTGCCATGGTGATTATGATGTGTCTTGGTGTGGGTCTTTTCGGGTTCACCTTGTTTGGGACTCTCTGGGCTTGTGTGACTTTTTTCTTCCCCACCTCAGGAAAGTTTTCTGATATTATTTCTTCGAGTAGGTTTTCTAATCCTTGTTCATCTTTCTGTTGTTCTGGTACTTCTATTATTCGTATGTTGTTTCGTTTCATGTTGTCCCAAAGCTCCCTTAGGCTCTCCTCCTGTCTTTTAATTTTTTTCTCCAATTGCAGTACATTTTGGGTGTGTTTTGCTTCCTTGTCTTCTAATTCACTTATTCGGTCCTCCGCTTCTCCTAGTCTACTGTTGATACTTTCAATGGAGTTTTTCATTGCAGCTATATCACTCTTCATTTCTTCTTGGGTCTTACTTAGGTTGTTGATTTTTTCATCTGTTTCTTCTAGCTTCTTCCATATGTTATCGATTTTTTCATCTGTTTCTTCTAGCTTCTTCCATATGTTATCGATTTTTTCATCTGTTTCTTCTTGCTTCTTGCAGAGGTTGTCGATTTTTTCCTCCATCCGGTTTATGCACTCTAGGATCCTTATTCTGAATTCTTTATCTGTCATGTTGCATGCCTCTGTATTACTTAGCTGCTTTTCTGGAGAGTCCTCCTTCTCTTTCCTTTGGGGGTTTCTTTGTCTACCCATGTTTGATCTCACTGACATATCTAGACGTTGAGTCGTTCAGTGGTTGCTCCCTTGGTGGCAGTGACTCCTTGGTCTGTGGTTGCTCTTCGGGTGGTTGCGGTAGCAGCTGCTCTTCAGTTGGCAGCAGCTCCTCTGGTGGGTGCTGTTCACAGCTGTGGTGGCTCTTCCGGCTGGTGGGGCGAGGTTTCACGTACAGCTGCTGTTCCTCACCAGAGGATGAGGTGCTCAGGAGGTTGCTGTTGCTTGGATCTGCTGCGTTGATTTAAAGGCACAAAATACAACACAACAAGGCACCACGTACCAGGCACTATACACAAATATATTCACGATATTAATAACCCCAATTAAAGGTGACCACCTGAATTAAGAGAATTAGGGGATAAGGAAGAAGGAAGAGAAAAAGATAAAAGAGAAAAAGGAAAAGAAAAGTAGGGACCAAAAAAAGGGAGTGCAAAAATGAAATTGGGAAAAAGGAAGGGGGAAAATAAAAGCGAGAAAAGAAAAGAAAAGAAAAAAAAAAAGAGCGAAAAGAGAGAATGAAGTGGAAGAGGGAAGAGACTTTTTATATGAGGAGAATACTCCTATAGAACAGCCATTAATCCCAACAAATTCCAGCAACAGATCCCTGGATATGAATGCAAACTAGAAACAACCAATAATATAACGATGAAAATAGAATGGTGAACACTAATCCCAAAATAAAATAAAGAAAAAAATAAAATGGCACTTTAAAAAATGGTAAAATGGTAGCAGTAATAATACTGGTTAAAAATAAGAAGGTAGTAATTAAAAGGGTAAAATCAGGTGATGGAAAAAGAAGAAAAGAAAGAAAAAAAAAAGAACAGAAAAAAAAGAATGAAAAAAAAATTGGTTTCTTAGTTAAAAAGTGAAAAAAGAAAAAAAAATTGCAGTAGTGAAGGTCCTTCGTTTCTTCTATTCTTCAGTGTGGCTCACCTTAGACCTTCCAGGTATTCAGGAGAGTGTTGAGTTTCCCTGCGATATACTGTTCCTCTGTGTTGTAAACCACAGTCCTTATTTTAAAGCATGCCGCATTTATTTCCCAGACTGCCTTATTTTGTGTTTAGCAAAGAGTCAGTTTGTGGGTCAGCCTCTGGGTGGCAGTGTTCTGGGGTTGGCCTCTGAGGCTATAGGGCCTCTCTGTCCAGTGGAAGTTCACTGCCCAGAGCTGACTGCGTAATAGTTAGTTACCGGCGCTATGTTGTTGCTGGGATTGAAAATCCCTCTATAGGCCAGACCCTGTTAACTCCCAGGGACTGATCAGGTTATCTTAATCCTTGATCTCGTACAGGGTGGAATCTAGGTGTGGCTGTGCTCCTTGCCTGGGGGCTGGGGGGAGGAGACTCCCTCTCAGGAGCGGGTGGCTGCCCCAGTCCCGGGCTCTGGGGTGTCTCAGCACTCAATTCACTACCACCTCTCCCGGCTCCCCCTCTTTCCCCAGTCTCTCCCCAGATTCCACTCCTCAGCACACTCTCCCTCTCTTCAGCACAGGTGAGTGTCTGTATCCGAAATGTCCCATGAACAGGATTCAGTGAAAACAAACAAACAAATGCTGGCCGCGGAAACGGGGAAGGCTTGGTTTCTGTAAGCTTCTTCTCTTACCGGGACTGCATGGTCAGGTCAGCTCTTCAGGCTGCCCCCTTTAGGCTCAGTCCTCCGCTGTCACAGAACCCAGCTCTCAATTTCCCTGGCGGCGCCAGGAATCCCGCGGTTCTCCTTTCCCCCGTCAGGGGCTGTGCCTGTCCCAAGGGACGCGGCTGTCTGCCACGCGGTCTCCCTCTGACTCTCTGGGCTCAGAGGTCTGGCAAACTTTCCTGCCCAATTCCCTGGTTTTTTTTTTACCTTACCAGGGGAGTTCTGCTCTTCCCGGCTGTAAACCCTCTCACCAGCTGAGCAATTTCGCCAATTCGGTGTGAGTGTTACTAGCTTCAGCTGCTCATTCCATTTGCTCCGGGACACGACCTGGGACACGTCTGCCTATATCGCCGCCATCTTCGGCACCTCTTATAATTAATTTAGAACAAATGAAAATTAAGGGCAATCATTCATTCTCTCTTTGGACACTGTATTAGTCATGCTTTTCAGCTTACCAAATTACTCTAAACTTAGCAGCTAAAAACAACAAATGTGTGTTAACTCCCAGTTTCCCAGGGTCAGGAACCCAGGAGGGGTTGTCCTGAGTGCTTCTGGCTCAGGTGTCTCTCAAGGTTGCTGTCACTTGTCAGCCAGGGAGGCATGGCTAGGCTGGAGGACTCGCTGACACATGGATCACTCCTAGAGCTGCTGGCAGAGGCCTGATTTCCTCCCTGGATGGTCCCGGGAGCCCTCAGTTCCTAGCCATGGGGACTCGGCCATAAGGCAGTGAATGACTAGAGCTTCTTGTCCCAGAGCAAGTGATGAGAGAGAGAGAGCAACCAGCGTGGAAGGTGAGTGAGGTGAATGTCCTAGGCTGAGAGTCACACACATTACATCAGTCTTACTCCTCAGTTAGAAGTGAGTGAGCAAGTCCAGCCCCCACCCTCAGGAGAAGGGAATTGCTCCACCTCCGGAAGGGGGAGTGTCACAGAATTCACACACATGTGAAAACCAAAGTTAACAGTAACTGTTGTTTCAGGATTCCGTTATTCAGTGTTTCCTTTATCTGATTATTTTATTCAGTGCTCTAAATATTACTTTTGGAAAGCAATGATTCAAAGTCTGAGACAGAGCAAGGAGATACAACAATATTTGTAAGTTTTTCTTAGAGTTGCCTTTAGTAATAATGTTCCCTACAGTAAGTGGCTACAACATTGAGAACACGTCATAGCTAGATCAAACAGTTTAAAGACTGGGCTCCATAACAATAATACCTTTAAAATAATTCCTTGCTTTTTTTAAAAAAAAGCCGTGGCTGCCTCTGAATCGGCCCTCACAGCCCCAGCTTCGTCTGGAAGGTCGTCCAGAAGGACGTGTGGTCTAATTAGCATATTATGTCTTTATTTTCATAGATGGTTATAGTGAAATTTTGCTATTTTCCTACTGATGAATAAGTGGGCATCCTAGTTTTTGCTGCACACATTAGTGTACATGTCTCCTGAGGCACAAGGCAAGAAATTCCCCTGAGGGGGTGGTCAGGGGTGGGAATGCTGGGCCCTGTGGGGCCTGTACTGTAACCAAACTCCATGATGCTCATGTGATTTAAAAGTGCCTGTGCCAATTTAAACTTTTACCAGGATGTGGAAGACTTCATGTTGCTGATATAGTTGTTCTGAAAATAAACCAACCTCACCTTAAATAGGAGCATTAAGAGTTGAAAGTCAGGTCCTTGGTTGCAGAATCACCTGGGCATTTTCTTTTCAGACTATTAATTACTTCCTTTCCTTTCCTTCTATTCCATATCCTTGTGTTTATACTTTTAACATAATACACTGAGGTAATGCTTCCTTTAGCATAATCACAGAGTATTATTTTATACTAGAGACCTGGTGCACAAAAGTCAAGCACAGGGGGTGTCCCTCAGCCCAGCATGGGCCCTCTCACAATCCAGGACGCCTGGCTCCTAACAGCCCTCTGACTCGCTCCTTACTGCTTGGCTTGGCTCTCCTTAGCGCTGCCACAGAGGCAGAAGCTCCTGCCAATGCTGCTGAGCTCACCAGCCATGACCCAGCTTCTGGCTGAGTGGCACTCCCACTGTGAGAGCGCACTGGCCACCAGGGGTCAGCTTCTGGGCTGAGTGTATGGCACCTGGTGGTCAGTGCGCGTCATAGTGACCGGTCGCTCCTCAGGTCATTCTGCAGTTCGATCAATTTGCACATTAGGGTTTTATTATATAGGGTGGTTGAGATATCTGATAATGAGCATAAAGCAAGGAAAGAGACAAGGAGGAAAGGAGAAAAGACAGAATGAAAGAGAGAACAGGAGGAGAGGAACTGGAATAGTGAGTGCAGGTAACATTTTCCAAGTGCAAGGAAACAGCGATGCAGAATAAAAGAAACCAAAGAGAGCCTTGTGACTTATTCCCTGCAGAGCACGGAACTTCCCCGAACTTTAGTGGCTTGAAACATAAGCATCTGTTACCTCAGAAAGATAATACAAAGGCCAGCACAAGGGGGCAGATGCTGGAGGAGAAGTTGGGGAAAGAGAAGGTTTAACTTGATGGAGTAAGAGATCACTGGCAGAGAGATGCAAATGATTTTGTGAGTCCGAGTTCCCCAAGCAGCAGATTCTCAGGTGGGATTGCCCTCAGCAGTGTGTACCAGGGGGACACCTGTCAGAGCCTATGGAGAGGGAGCCAGAACTCACTGGGCGAGACAGCAGAGCCAGATCCAACCCGATGGTCAGGAAGAGGAGGTTGTCAGACGTGTCTTAGGTCACTATTGTGCGATCTCAGTGACGCTGAGCGAGGCCACAGGACAGTCCTTGAGCCACTGTCAGCATCAGAGGAGGCCCTGACCCCAGGAATGGCTGCCTGGGTCCCTGCAGGGCACGGTCACTGTCTGGGAACAGCCTGTGGGAGGCGGGGCCTCTGCACAGGGGCTGCCATGGGTTTCCCAGCTCAGGGGTGGGGACCCTATGACTTGCCTGGAGTGTGACCCAAAACCTTCCTCGTGAGGGGTCTGGGTCCTGGACCTCCAACTGGGTTGCTGTACTAATACTCTGAGCTTATGCTAAAGGAAGCACAACCTCAGCTGAGGTTGTTTATTTTCAGTTCAACTCATGCTGGGCTGCTGTACATGTCCATCCACAGGCACAGGGAGCAGGAGGGAAGTCCTATACCGGGTTCCCCACCTGCTCCTCCTGCCCCCACTGAGTGACAGCAGCCCCACACCCTGTGGATCAGGGTCATTCCTCCTGCCTCACGGAGCGGGGACTCCTCTAGGCACCTGCAGTCCACACTTCCCCGGTGACAAACATAATATAGTTTGGGTGGCCCCTTGTAGAGCACCCCCACTTCTGAGAACCTGGACCTCCCACCCTGGAGAGCCCAGAGATGTGCAGACAGGAAGTACAACATCCCCAGTGGGTGATGCTGAGTGGTGGGCAGTGGGGTCACCCTGCTTCCACCCCTTGTTCCTGGGCCCTCACACTTTTCCCTTTGAGAAGTTGGCAGCACACAGAGGTCCCTGCCCCGATGTCCACTGGGTCCCGGGAGATGTAATCCGTCCTCTCAGGGCGTTTCCTCAGAGCTGGTGCTTCTGTCATGGCTTCAGAAGCCTGTCCAGGGTCCTGTGTGGCCGGCAGTGCCTGGACGGTGCAGATGGGATATGACCAGGGGATCCCAGCCTGCACCTCCTTCACTGGGACCTGGGGCCCCAGGTCTGATACTGTGCTAAGAGCAGGCCCAAGCCCATGGAGCAGGCATTTGGAGCCCCCAGATGGTGATTCTGGCTGAAGTTCTGAGCACAGGAAAGAGAGCCCACCATGGACTAGGGGGCTGTCCTGTGAGGATGACCCTCTGACTCTCCAAGAGGGCAGGGCCCACTGTAGTCACCTTGTCACGTGGTAGCTAATTGGTCACCTGAGGAAACTGAGCCACATAAGGGCCCAGTATTGGTTACACTCTGACATCTGGACATGCAGAGGTGACAGTAGCTGGGACAGCCTTGGTAAGAGGGAGTCAGTGCTGCTGGCCCTCATCTCTGCCATGAGGTCCCTCCATTCCTGTGCCTGTCCTGCCCATCCTGGGCTGAGCAGTGATGCAGGCTGGCTGAGGTCTGTCTGTCTGCCTGGTTGCTCAGAGCCTTATGAGGGGAGGGTGTTTTCTGGTGGGTGCTGACGTGATTCAGTCTCAGCCGCAGATGGGCCTTGTCCACCTTATGATGGGCTGGTGGCCTGTAGAGTTACGACCTCGTGGGGGACCCTGAACCGGGCATGTGGGCACTTGTAGTCCCATGGCTGCTGGTGTCCCATGGCCACGTGCTCTGTCTTCTCAGGTCCCAGTCACACACCCAGAGCAGCTTCCGAAGGGGGTACATGTGTCTGCTGCGGATGGTGGGGCCTCACCCAGAACCCCCGGGGCCCGCACTGCCCTGCTCCACTGGTGCCTGGCTTAGCTCCACAGCGTCTTTCCCACCACTGACCCCAGCGCCGGGGGGCTGCTGGATGGAGGCTGACTGCACCGGGATGTGGATCCGCTGCCGTGTCCTGCCAGGTCCCCGTCCCACTCAGAGCTGGCAGCCTCCATGTCACCCTGAATGTGGGCCAATCAGCAGACGCTTATGGCATACAATGGGCTAAGAGATAAATGCTCTAATGCTCCCAGTTTTCCAGAAGGCGGGGAGCACTGGGGAACATAGTTCATACCATAACGTAACACAGCGAGAGCCACATCCCAGGGCACAGAGCACTCCTAGATGAATACCTTTGAGAGATACACGAGCATAAAACAAAACTGAAAGCAACATTGTTTATAATTTCCACACCCTGAAAACAAACCAAAGGCCACGACAAGTGGAAGGGTAATACAAAGTGTGAGTCACTTATTCAATGTTCTGTTACACAGCAACACAGAGGAACACTCTTCAAATACATATAACGACTTGTCAGGCATACTGCTGAGCTAAAACACAGCCTCAAAAGTTTGTATGTAGCATGCTTTTATTTGTATTAAATATTCAAAATTTACTTAAAACTCAAGATAACCCGTACTGCTTGGAGATGCACACACCGGGGTAAAAAGTAGAGAGAAGCGTGAACATGACGACTATGAAGTCAGGTGGGCAGGAGGCCTTTGCTCTTGGGGGCGGTGATGCTCGGACTCTGTGACGCGCAGACAAGAGGCAGCTCGTCCCGCTGTCCTCTGCTCCTGGTCTAGCCCGTCCTCCCAGCTGCCGGTCTGACTTGCCCACAGCAGCCGGCCCTTGGCTGACGCCCACAGGACGGGGGCCTCTGGTGGTGACAGTTCCCACAGTCGCGTCTCAGCAGCCAACACGAGCAGTTTCTCACATGCTCCCCCAGGCGTGGGCCCAGCTGGTGCTGTCGCCCGTGGGTGACTGTGTCTCTGGTCCCCCAGCTCTACACCCAGGCCTCCCTCACCCCCCACATCCCCTCCCATTCTGTGAGCTCTGAGGTCAATAGTGCCCCCCACACCCTGTAAGACTGTAATGGCTGTTTTCCTGTTTGAATTCCAATGGAGACTTGCCACCTTAGGTTTGACTTTGGTTAAGAAAAACAAACAACTTGGTTAAGTGCGTAGAGATGCAGAGATCTGCTACCATTTACTAGAGTATTCAATGTGCACTTTTCTGGCTGTTTGGGACCCGTGCATGATGCCAGACTTGGAAATATTACGCAAAGTACTAACTCTTCCCTAGCACCCCCAGCAGCCCTAGAGTAGTGTTTGATTGGATGAGTGGGGAAGGTGAATAATCAGGGTGGTTATTGGGGACCATCACACAGTCAGCACAAGGCAAGAAATTCCCCTAAGGGGGTGGTCAGGGGTGGGAATGCTGGGCCCTGTGGGGTCTGTACTTTAGCCAAACTCGATGATGTTCATGTGATTTAAAAGTGCGAGTGCCTATTTGAACTTTTACCAGGATGTGGAAGACTTCATGTTGCTGATGTAGTTGTTCTGAAAATAAAGCAACCTCAGCTTAAATAGGAGCATTAAGAGTTGAAAGTCAGGTCCTTGGTTGCAGAATTACCTGGGCATTTTCTTTTCAGACTATTAATTTCTTCCTTCCCTGTCCTTTTATTCCATATCCCTTGTGTTTATACTTTTAACTTATACACCCAGGTAATGCTTCCTTTAGCATAACCGCAGAGTATTATTTTATATGGTTGAGATCTGATAATAAGCATAAAGGAAGGAGAGAATCCGAGTCCCCCAGGTAGCAGATTCTCAGGTGGGTTTGCCCTCAGCGGTGTGTACCAGGGGGACACCTGTCAGAGCCTATGGAGAGGGAGCCAGAACTCGCTGGGCGAGCCAGCAGACCCAGATCCAACCCGATGGTCAGGAAGAGGAGGGTTGTCAGACGTGTCTTAGGTCACTACTGGGAGATCTCAGTGAGGCTGAGCGAGGCCACAGGACAGTCCTTGAGCCACTGTCAGCATCAGAGGAGGCCCTGACCCCAGGAATGGCTGCCTGGGTCCCTGCAGGGCACGGTCACTGTCTGGGAACAGCCCGTGGGAAGGGGCCTCTGCACAGGGGCTGCCATGGGTTTCCCAGCTCAGGGGTGGGGACCCCTATGACTTGCCTGGGGTGTGACCCTAACCTTCCTCCTGAGGGGTCTGGGTCCTGGAACTGCAGCCCTCCTCATGCCGGGCTGCTGTACATGTCCATCCACAGGCACAGGGAGCAGGAGGGAAGTGCTGTACCCAGTTCCCCACATGCTCCTGCTGCCCCCACTGAGTGACAGCAGCCCCGCACCCTGTGGCTCAGGGTCATTCCTGCTGCCTGACGGAGAGGGGACTCCTCCCCTACTGGTCTCTAGGCACCTTTAGTCCACACTTCCCCGGTGACAAACATAATATAGTTTGGGTGGCCCCTTGTAGAGCATCCCCACTTCTGAGAACCTGGACCTCCCACCCTGGAGAGCCCAGAGATGTGCAGACAGGAAGTACAACATCCCCAGTGGGTGATGCTGAGTGGTGGGCAGTGGGGTCACCCTGCTTCCACCCCTTGTTCCTGGGCCCTCACACTCTTCCTGTTGAGAAGTCGGCACCACACAGAGGTCTCTGCCCCGATGTCCACTGGATCCTGAGAGATGTAACCCGTCTCTGAAGCCCTCAGAGCTGGTGCTTCCGTCGTGGCTTCAGAAGCCTGTCCAAGGTCCTGTGTGGCCGGCAGCCCCTGGACGGTGCAGATGGGATATGACCAGGGGATCCCATGGCACAATCCAGCCTGCACCTTCTTCACTGGCACCTGGGGCCCCAGGTCTGATACTGTGCTAAGAGCAGGCTCAAGCCCATGGAACAGGCATTTGGAGCCCCCAGATGGTGGTTCTGGCTGAAGTTCTATGCATAGGAAAGCAGAGCCCACCATGGACTAGGCGACTGTCCTGTAAGGATGACCCTCTGACTCTCCAAGAAGGCAGGGCTCACTGTAGTCACCTTGTCACCTAGTGACTAATTGGTCACCTAAGGAAACTGAGCCACATAAGGGCCCAGTATTGGTTACACTCTGACATCTGGACATGCAGAGGTGACAGTAGCTGGGACAGCCTTGGTAAGAGGGAGTCAGTGCTGCTGGCCCTCATCTCTGCCATGAGGTCCCTCCATTTCTGAGCCCGTCCTGCCCGTCCTGGGCTGAGCGGTGATGCAGGCTGGCTGAGGTCGGTCTGTCTGCCTGGTTGCTGAGAGCCTCGTCAGGGGAGGGTGTTTTCTGGTGGGTGCTGACGTGATTCAGTCTCAGCCGCAGATGCGCCTTGTCCACCTCATGATGGGCTGGTGGCCTGTAGAGTTATGACCTCATGGGTGAGCTAGACACCGGGAATGTGGGCACTTGTAGTCACATGGCTGCTGGTGTCCCCTGGCCACGTGCTCTGTCTTCTCAGGTCCCAGTCACACACCCAGAGCAGCTTCCGAAGGGGGATATGTGTCTGCTGTGGATGGTGGGGCCTCACCCAGAGCCCCCGGGGCCCGCACTGTGCTGCTCCACTGGTGCCTGGCTCAGCTCCACAGCGTCTTTCCCACCACTGACCCCAGCGCCGGGGGGGCTGCTGGATGGAGGCTGACTGCACCGGGATGTGGATCCGCTGCCGTGTCCTGCCAGGTCCCCGTCCCACTCAGAGCTGGCAGCCTCCATGTCACCCTGAATGTGGGCCAATCAACATGCCTGGAAGTAGAACATGTTGTTAGAATCCAAAGAGACTGACCAGACAATACCCTGCCTTCTTTGCAGTGAGGGGTGTAAGATGCAACCATGTGTCTTACTGTGCAGGGCATCCCCTGGCTTGGTCCTCACCCTGACTCCCAGAACTGAACCCAGGTGGCCACTGCCTGAGTCTCTGTGAGGTGCATCTTGCACCTTCAGGAGTACACGTGGTTTACTATGGCTTCCACCCCACCTTCTCCTCCAGCCCCTCCATCCCCGTCCACATGATGTGGTAAATGACCTGAGTTAATGGGATATTCAATGTGGTGGCCTGGAGCCCTAGATCTGTTAGGATTATAGTATAGAGATCAAGAGGGTTAAAATGTCCCTGAAGCAAACTATGACTATATGTTGCTCATCCTACATGCACGGCAATAATTCCTACACCACTTTTCTAACTTGAGTTAAAATTAATGACTTTGGAGAGAGGGTGGGGCAATGAGCATAAAATGGGGAGGAAATTAAGAAGTACAAACTTCCCATTATTAAATAAATGATAGCATAGGGAATAATATTATAGTGACCATCAGTGGTGAGAGACAGTTACTAGACTTACTGTGGTGATCAGTCCTAAGTATATGAATGTTGACTCATTCATTATGTTGGACGCCAAAACTAACATAATACTGCATGTCAACTACAACTAAATGTGAATTTAAAAACCAGAATGCACTCACTGTGTTAACCCCCGCAGGTGTGCCACAGCCCGACTGACCTGCACCAGGCATGGTCTCCCACCCAGGAGGAGGCTTCAGGCTGGGCCGTTCTCAGTCAGGTCTGAGGTCACCTCACGCCTTCTTTAGACCCTGTCAGGTTTCTGCAGGGACAGCTGGTGAATGAATGGAGATGAGAGTCAGCACCCACCCGGCCCCCGCTTCCCTCAGGTCTCTGATGGTGCTGCTGACCCACAACACCTGCAAGACCTCCACACCTGCCCCTGGGACACAATCATTTCTGCTGTGACTGGGACATCAGAGATTCCCTTTGTCCTCAGCACAATGAGGGACTAAAGCCTTGTGGTTGGAAGATGTGCTTGGTATGATTTCAACTTTCTTACATTTGTTGAGGTGAGTTTCGTGTTCTAATGTATGGTCTGTCTTTGAGAATGTTCCATGTGCAATAATGAAGAATGTATAACATGAGGTTCTGGAAGTAAAGGCTCTGTATATGTCAATTAATTCCATTTGTTCTAGGATGTCATTTAAGGCTGATATTTCTTTATTGATTTTGTTGATCTATCTGTAATTGTCAATGGAGCTTTCTATATATATTTTAGTGTTCCCGGATTGGGTGCATATATATTGACAAGTGTTATGTCTTCTTGATGTCATGTTCCTTGATCATTAAAAAATGTCTCTTTTTGTCTCCTTACCTTTTTTTTTTTTAATCTCGAAATCTACTTTGTCAGATGTGGGTATGACGATATCTGCTTTTCTCTGGATGCCATTTGTTTGGAGAATCATTTTCCACTCATTCACTCTAAGTCCGTATTTGTTGTTGCAGCTGAGATGTGTCTCCCAAGGGCAGCATAGGGTTCGGTTTTTTTTTTTATTGAATCTACTACCTTGTGCCTTATTATTGGCGAGTTCAGTCCATTTATATTTAGGGTGATTATTGATGAACTAGAGGCCTGGGGCATGAAATTTGTGCACAGGGAGTGTGGGGAGTGTGTGTCCCTCAGCCCAGCCTGCTCCCTCTCCAACCTGGGACCCCTTGGGGGATGTCACACTGCTGGTTTAGGCCTGATCTCACCAGCAGTCGGATATCCCTCTCACAATCCTGGACTGCTGGCTCTCAACCACTTGCCTGCCTGCCTGCCTGATCACCCCTAACTGCTTCTGCCTGCCAGCCTGATCACCCCTAACCACTCCCTTGCCAGCCTGATCGATGCCTAACTGCTCCCCTGCCAGCCTGGTCACCCCAACTGCCCTTCCCTGCAGGCCTGATCACCCCTAACTGCCCTCGCCTGCTGGCCTGATCATCCCTAACTGTCCTCCCCTGCCAGCCACCTTGTGGTGGCCATCTTGTGTGAGGGTGTGATGGTCAATTTCCATATTACCTCTTTATTATATAGGATGAGGATTTTCTATAGGCATTTTGTCTTTGTTTTCTGGTAGCTCTGAGTCTCCATTGTTTCTTTCCCCTTGTGTTTCCATTTGTTTTACCAGTTTGGTGGTATTCTATAATTGTTACCTCTTTTTAAAAGTTATATAACTTAGTTTTCCAATGGTTTTTTTTGTTGTTGTTGTTACCATTAGGTTTATGCAAGAGAAAGTTTCATCTATTCAGTAGTCCGTTTTCCTCTGAATGCATATTATCTCCACCCCCTTTGCAAATTTGGACTTTTATTCCCTGCCCTTTTATATTTCTGTTGTCACAAAGTATCCTTATTCATGCTGTGAGTTCATTTCTGAATTGCAGTAGCTATTGTTTTCTTCTCTCTTTTGTAATGTTTTTACCTCTTTTCACCTTTATGTATATGTAAGTATATAGGATCTTATTTTGAAAAAGGATTGCAATATCTTGCTTGTCACCCTGTTAGTCATCTTACTTAGAGGTTGTTCTTTGTTTGAGGTAGAGTAACCCCTTTATTATTTCCTGTAACGAGGTCTACTGGTGGTAAATTCTCTCAGCTTCTGTATGTCAGTAAAAGTCTTCATTTCGTCTTCATATCTACGGTTAACTCTGCTGTATACACTGGTATTGGATGGTAATTTCTCTCTGTCAGTAATTTGAATATTCAATTCCACTCTTTCGTAGCTTGCAGGCTTTCCCATTTTAAATATATTTTTATTGATTTCAGAGAGGAAGGGAGGGGAGAGAGAGATAGAAACATCAATGATGAGAGAGAATCACTGATCTGCTGCCTTCTGCATGCCCCACACTGAGGATCGAGCCCACAATCCAGGCATGTGGGCCAGAATCGAACCTGAGACCCTTCAGTCTGTGGGCCAATGCTCTATCCACTGAGCAAAACCGGCTAGGGCAGAAAGGTTTTCTTAAACAAAACACAGAAGGTGTTTACCACAGAGTAAAATTTGATACTTGTCACTACCTCAAAATAAATAACTGCTAGTCATCAAATTGCATCATAAAAAGGGAAAAGGGAAGACATAGAGTAGGAAGACATATGTGGCATATCCTCAACCAAAGGCTAATTCACAGAATATATGAAGATTGCTCAAATCAATGAGTGTAAGACGGACTGCTTAATACAGGGGTCCTCAAACTATGGCCCGCGGGCCACATGCAAATACAAATATTGTATTTGTTCCCATTTTGCTTTTTTACTTCAAAATAAGATATGTGCAGTGCGCATAGGAATTTGTTCATAGTTTTGTTTTGTTTTTTTTTAACTATAGTCCGGCCCTCCAATGGTCTGAGGGACAGTGAACTTACCCCCTGTTTAAAAAGTTTGAGGACCCCTGGCTTAATAGCTCTAATGCTTCCACTTTGCCAGAAGGCAGGGGAGCACTGGGGTACATAGTTCATACGATAAAGTAACACAGCGAGAGCCACCTCCTCGGGCACAGAGCACTCCTAGACAAATAACTGGGAGATGTATGCTCAGGGCCCAAGCATGCATGTAAAAGAAGACTTACAGCAGCATTGTTTATCATTTCCACACCCTGAAAAGAAACCGAATGACCACGACAAGGGGAAGGAATAACATAAAGTGTGAGTCACTTATTCAATATTATGTTTCACAACACAGATTAGCATTTCAGATACATGTAATGACTTGTCAAGCATACTGCTGAGCTAAAACACAGCCTCAAGCCCTAGCTGGTTTGGCTCAGTGGATACAGCGTCAACCTGTGGAAGAGTCCTGGCTTCTATTCCCATCAAGGGCACATGCCCGGGTTGTGGGCTCGGTCCCCAGTGGGAGGCATGCAGGAGGCAGCCAATCAATGATTCTCTCTCATCATTGGTGTTTCTATCTCTCTCCCGCTCCCTTCCTCTCTGAAATCAATAAAAATATATTTTAAAAATAAATAAAATACAGCATCAGAAGTGTGTATATGACATGCTTTTATTTGTATTAAATATTCAAAATTTACTTAAAACTCAAGATAACCCGTATTGCTTGGAGATGCACACACCGGGGTAAAAAGTAGAGAGAAGCGTGAACATGACGACTATGAAGTCAGGTGGGCAGGAGGCCTTTGCTCTTGGGGGCGGTGATGCTCGGACTCTGTGACGCGCAGACAAGAGGCAGCTCGTCCCGCTGTCCTCTGCTCCTGGTCTAGCCCGTCCTCCCAGCTGCCGGTCTGACTTGCCCACAGCAGCCGGCCCTTGGCTGACGCCCACAGGACTGGGGCCTCTGGTGGTGACAGTTCCCACAGTCCCCTCTCAGCAGCCAACACGAGCAGTTTCTCACATGCTCCCCCAGGCGTGGGCCCAGCTGGTGCTGTCACCCGTGGGTGACTGTGTCTCTGGTCCCCCAGCTCTGCATCCAGGCCTCCCTCACCCCCCCTCCCCTCCCATTCTGTGGGCTCTGAGGTCAATAGTGCCCCCCACATCCTGTAGGACTGTAATGGCTGTTTTCCTGTTTGAATTCCAATGGAGATTTGCCACCTTAGGTTTGACTTTGGTTGAGAAAAACAAACAAACAAACAAACAAACAAAAAACTTGATTAAGTGCTTAGGGATGAAGAGATCTGTTACCATTTCCAGTGATGGCAAACCTATGACACGCGTGTCAGAGGAGACATACGAACTCATTTTTTTGGGGTTGATTTTTCTTTGTTAAATGACATTTAAATATATAAAATAAATATCAAAAATATAAATCTGCCCTAGCCAGTTTTGCTCAGTGGATAGAGCGTCGGCCTGTGGACTGAAGGGTCCCAGGTTCGATTCCGGTCAAGGGCATGTACCTTGGTTGCGGGCACATCCCCAGTAGGGGGTGTGCAGGAGGCAGCTGATTGATGTCTCTAACTTTCTATCTCTCTCCCTTCCTCCCTGTAAAAAATCAATAAAATATATTTAAAAAAATATAAATCTTTGTTTTACTATGGTTGCAAATATCAAAAAATTTCTATATGTTACATGGCACCAGAGTTAAGTTAGGGTTTTTCAAAATGCTAGCACACTGAGCTCAAAAGGTTCTCCATCACTAGACTCTAGAGCAGTGATTCTCAACCTTGGCTGTACATTAGAATCACCTGGGAATCTTTTTAAAATCCTGATTTCTGGGCCTCATCCTCTGGAAAATCTATTTCTTTGTTACTAATGTTCTGGCCCCAACCCATAACAAAGACACAGAATTTCCAGAGGATGAGGCCCAGAAATCAGGATTTTAAAAAGATCCCCAGGTGATTCTAATGTGCAGCCAAGGTTGAGAACCACTGCTCTAGACTAGAGTCCCCAACACTTTAAGACAGCTGTGTTCACTGTGGATGAAAGCATGAACTTGGCCATCAGACAAACTGGCTCCATCAATTAATAACCATGTCATCCTTATTTATTCTCTTGGAGCCTCATTGCCCCTCTATAAAGAGTGAAATTCATCATTCCTTCCTCGTATGATTGTTTTAAGAATTAAATAAAATAATTCATTTAGTATTTAGACAGCACCTGGCACAAAGTTTAAAACAAAAACTACTATCAGATTTCATTTTCAGATCTGAAAGTTTCTGGGCATATTACAGAAAACAAGTCTAAAAACCTATGCTTAACCTATGAATGCTAGATTAAAAAATTATTAGAAGATCTTTCAAAATGAAGAGTTAAAACTGATAAGAGAATTCCCGGCCAGGTGGCTCAGTTTGTTGGAGCATCGTCCCATGCACCAAAAGGTTACAGGTTTGTTTTCTGGTTAGGCACATACCTGGGTCAAGGTTCCATCCCTGGTTGGGCCTTGTACTGGATCGAAGTTTCTCTCTCACATGGATGTTTCTCTCTCTCTCCCTCGGTCTCAAAAATCAATAAAAACATATCCTTGGGTGAGTATTTAAAAAAAACAAACAAAACCAAAACATGGAGAAGGGAATAAGGAAAATGCATGCATGCGTACATACGGAGTAAAAATGCAGAGGAAATTGAGAACCAAAGCCACTGGCTGCTGTAAGGTATCCGCTGGGACCTAGAAATTTGATTTTCATAGCACACTGGGATGCAGGGCTACATGGACGACAGGGTGCAAAAGTAGTCAGGTGAGTATTTGGATGCCACCATTGAAGCCAGAATCCCAAAGGGATGCCCACAAAGATGAAAAGTAGGGAACCTTGCTGGTCTCTCCCTTTTCCTCTAAATAAAATGAGAAACAACAAGATAACAAAACAACAAAATAGCAGCAGGTTGGGTTCAGGCAGAGCACTGGTGTACTGGAAGGAGCTGAAGAACTACACAGACCGCACTCCGGAGAGACAAAATAAATAGAAAATATCACAGACAGGTTAACAAAACAAAACGGAAAGATCCAACATGGAAGTTCCAGAAGGAGGAAAAGGGAATGAGGTACAAGATATTCGCTAAGAATTTTCCAAAAGTGACCTGATAGGATGTGATATTCCAGAGATTCTAGAAGCCTCACGAGCCTCAAATAAAATAAATAAAAAGAAATCCTCACCAAGACACATCATCATAAAATTTCACGTTATCAAACATAAAGAGACGCTCTGAGAAACAGCAAGAGAAAAGGTAGATTACCTGCAAAGAACTACACAGACTGAGAACAACTGCTCAACATCCTGATTCCTGGGAAGAAACAGTTCCCACAGACCAGCCAGCGGCCCTCATTACTCTCTGGCGACCGACCAGACTGGCTGCAGTGAGCCCAGGTGAGCCTCTGCATGCACCACAGGGATGACGTGCCAATGGCTTCTCTCAGGTGAGCGTGACTATGTCCAGCCTGATGTCTCACCCAGAAGTCTGACCTAAAGGGTTCTCCCATCCGAATCCCTGCCCTCTGGCTTTCCATTAGGCTTGGCCAATGAGGACCCCAAAAGGACCTGGAGGGAGGGCAGAGAGTGAGGTCAGCATTGTTAGAGTCACAGGCTACGTAGTGAGGTGTCTGTCAGTCAGGGACCACACATACAAAGGAAGTCCCATAGCTTACAATGGAGCTGAAGAATTCCTATTGCCTAGGGACACTGTAGCTGCCATAGGTCATAGGGCAACACGTTACTCATGTGTCTGAGGGGGATGCTGGTGGAAACAACCTACTGGGCTGCCAGTGGCATAAATGTATGGTACATGCCATTACACACAGTACATAGTACTTGATAATGGGTGACTATACTACTGGTTTATGTATTTACTGTTCTACACATTTCATTGTTATTTTATTTAAATTACTTGAGGCCTGTTGCATGAAATCGTGCAGGGGGGGGTGGGGCGGGGAGGGTGGACAGGGAGATCCCTCAGCCTGACCTATACCCTCTCCAATTCAGGAGCCCTCAGGGGGTGTGATACTGACGGCTTGGGCCCACTCCCCATGGTTCTCTGCTCTCTGAGGGGCCTGCCTGCTCCACACCACTGGGATGGGCAAGCAGACCCTGCTGGGTGCTGCCTGCGGGCCCCACTTGCCTGCTGGGCTCATGTTGCCCGGGTGACGTTGCCAGCGTCCTGCCCAGCAGCTATGGGCACCAACATCTTTGCTGCGGAGTGACGGTAAATTTGAATATTACTCTTTTATTAGATAGGATTTTTATTGTTGAAAGTATTACAGATGTTCTTTGTTTTCTTTCCAATTGACATCCTCCTCCCAGAACCGCCCCTCCCAGGCCTTTACCACGCTATTGTCAGAGTCCATGGGCTATGCATATATGCATATACGTTCCCCCATTAATTATTTCCCATTACCCCACCCCCACCATCCCTCTGTCACTGTTATTTAGAGTCTACTCTTTCTAGTTATGAAAAACCATTTGCTGTAGGAGTGTTATGCTGGCAGCAGCCTCATACATCTCATGGCTATTGTACCCCTTGACTGCATCATTTCCTCTTGTGCTTGATTTGATCCTGTGTTGTTTTGTGCAGTAACATGTTCTACAGTTCGTAGCCCAGGAGCCACAGGCTCCACCATATGGCCAAGTGTGCAGTCGCTTTACCATCTAGGTTTGTGTAAGTGCCTTCTGTGATGTTGGAAACTGACAAGCACAGGTTATCAGTTCCTCACAAGGAGGCCTGCTCTCCATGACTCTCTCCTGCAGCCTCTCCATTACTGCTTCCTCCCTCTGTCCCCGATCCAGGGGCAGTAACTGCTCTGCTGCTAAAGCTCTGGGTTCCTTCCTGCACGCTCTCTGCTGGGTCCCTGCACCTTCCCACACATTAGTGCACAAACCCTCTGTGAATTACCCTCCCTTGGGCATGCCACCTGCTTCCTGTGGGGACCCTGCCTGAAACTCTTTCCAGCTTGTCCAGGACTCTGTGGAAACTCTCAGAGAGCAAGAGCACACATCCCCTTGCTTTAATTCTCTTACAAAGCGCTGTGCTCAGGGGAGAAATGTTCGGTAAAGGACGGGGTGGTCCCAGTGTGAAACAGCCCTATGTCTATGGTTCCCTTAGGGCTTGCTGCCTGACATCGGGGCACGTGTGAGGAGTGACTGGGAGTGCTTCCTGGGACCCAGGAAGGCCAGCGCGGCCCCGGAGCAGCTGACTTATATCCCTGCAGCGGACGTGTGCCCTGTGCCTGGTGAGGAAAACCACTTTCACAGATGACCTCACATTCCCTCTCTCCTCATCTCTACCGGAACCCCCTGTCATGTTCACGGCAGGAAGTCTCATTACTCAAAGTTGTTGAAAGCCAATGTCACCTTTCCCTCTAGCTCCCACTCTTCTCCTGGAGAAATTGCAAAGGTTCCTGCTGTAAGGACAGGAAAAAGGCCTGTCTGTCTGTGCGGTGGCCTTCCACAATTTATGGGAAGCGCCTGGGAATTAAACCCCAAATTTTAGTTCCTCTGATTCCAACAGCTCAGCAGGACCAAGAGAAGCTACTCTCCAGGCTACACTGTCGCACACCCTCCTCCTACCTACTGTTTTCACAGCTCAGGGAAAAATAGCACCAATGAGTCTCCAGTTAGCAGAAAATTCCCCTCCCCTGCCCTCTTCAAACACACCTCTTTTGAGCTCTTCATAACCTTTGCTCTGAGCTGTAGAGGCTTGGGGGGGGGGGGGGGATATTGATGAGTCACCTCCTTAGGACATCTCCACACTGTCTCCTGGAAAACAGAGAAAATGTAACTTTTCAAGACAAACCCGGATATCTGCTCACCCTCAATAGAATTCCCCTCCCCTCCCCTCCCCTCATTGTCGCTTAACAGAAAGCCTCTGCTTTTTAAGAGCAGGCAATCCTTTATTTCCTGCCTGTGTTGACTAGCATTACACCAGCCCTTTCCTCCCTTGGAAAGTAGACTAAATTTCCTCCCGGGCCCTCTCTGTTCTCTCAGTTGTGAATTCTTTCCCAGCCCACATCACTGGCCAAACCCTAACACCTTCCTTGCTGGACACTTTATTCTGTGCCTGTTTGATGAGCAGCTCCAGTCCCTGACAGCTACAGCTGCCCAACAGGGAGCTCCCAGCATCCAGTGCCTGACCTGCGGCTCTACCCCGCCCTCTAGTAGCAGAGACGTGCCAGAGCAGCGGCTGCTCGGCCTTTCAGCTGCATGAGGCTTGGGGGGGGGGGGGGGGGGGGGGGGGAGAGAGAGAAAGAGAGAGAGAGAGAGAGAGAGAGAGAGAGAATGAGAATGAGAATATGAATCAACCTTTAGATGGTAATCTGCTTTACTCAGTCCACCAAGTCAAGTGCTTATCTCTCCTGGAGACATCCTCACAGACACCGAGAAATAACGTTTCTCTAGATATTTGGCGTCCCATGGCCCAGGCAAGTTGACATACCAAGTTAACCACCACAGGGAAAACTTATTTGAAAGACTAAGTAACATGACAAAGGCAAGTAATGAGAGGAGGTAACTGGTAGCAAAAGAAAGTCTTGCAGATGCTCTAAGATGAAGAATTCCACATGGCTGTCCCCACGTGTTCTCTATAGGAAAGCACAGTGGCGCTGCCACCCACAGTCCAGGAGGAGGCAAGAGGGAGCTTGGGAGGCTGAGCATGTCCCCTGCTGTTCAGAGGCGAGCCTGGGACCCCCAGGGGAGGGCAGAGCAGTACACAGAGCATCCTGAAGGGAGGACCTGACCATGCCCAGCTGAGGGGGAGCTCTGAAATGAAAAGGTGACTCATGAGATCAGTAAAAATAAATACTGTGCAGCATTCCCAACCCTACTCATATTTATTTTAACGTCATATTATTTGTGACAACAGATTTTACCTACTAAACACTCCAGGTATTGAAGGTGGAAGGAAAAGAAGTTCCAATTCATTCCTGGGGCTCAAGAGAAGAAAGTGGTGATGCCCATGTCCTAATTGGGATTTTTGTTTCCCCTGTGAGATATGACCAGTGTACAGCTCAAGAGGCCTCCATCCCGCCTTTGCGTTAGAATAATCTAGAGAATATTCAAACGTGAAATCAGAATGAAGGAGGGGTGGTGGGCTGGACATCTGTGTTTTTCAGAAGCTCCCAAGTGAGGGTGCAGCAGGATGGAGAACCCCTGTGTCAGCACGTAGCACTCCAGCACAGCGTGGGATGAAGTCACGGGGTGGAGAGATATCTAAGTGTACTGGTCTGCCCAGCATGTAGTGCTTAGAACTTTCTTTCAACTTCACCCCTGGAGAAAGTGCTTGAAAACTGAAGTGGTCTGCTCCGCCCTCTAGTGGTGGTCAGGTTGCAGAACACCTTCAAAGACCAATTACTATGTAAAAGCTCTCCAGAGGGTACTGGATTCCAGCCTGTAAATAACCTGAGCACTGCATACCCAGCTGTCCTCTCAGCTTCGTTTGCTGCTTTCTAGGACAGGTTGTGAACCTCTGGTCAAGAGTCTGTAGTCACATTCAGCAGGAGGGCTTCCCAGGAAGGGAGTCCGTGTGTTTAAGAACAGATTTCCCGCCACACTGAATGTTAGGGTGCCAGCAGCATCCCATAGGCCACTCTAGATGTTTCCTTCCTCTTGTACCACAGATGTTTCCCCAGATGCATGGGACACCTGTGCAGAGCAAGCTTGGCAAGGCTCTGGGTATTAAAGTCCCTCAGGGTAAGTCTTATCTAATAAAGATGAGATATGCAAATTGTCCATCACACCGTCACAAAGATGGCTGTGCACACAGCAGAGGCGGGGTTTTTGTAACAAAAGATGGCTGCACCCACAGCGGAGGCCGAGGTTCCGTAACGAGCCTTAAGGAGCAATCAGCAAGGAGCTGTGGCTGCGCCCCCTATCCAGGGGGCTTGACAGGGGACCTCAGGCTGCACCTCCTGCCCTGGCGCCAGGCCTGGGGGCCTCAGGCTGTGCCCCCAGCCTGGCAGGGCTTGACAGGGGACCTCAAGGTGCACCCCTGCTTCGGTGCTGGGCCGCAGGACCTCAGTCTGCACCCCTGGCCCGGACCAGGAGACCTCAGGCCACGCCCCCAACCCTGGCACCAGGGACCTGAGGCTGTGCCCCCCCCCACCCAGTAGGGCTTGACGGGTGACCTGAGGCTGCACCCCCCACCAGGCTGGGCTTGACAGAGACCCTCAAGCTATGCCCCCCACCCAGCAGGGCTTGACAAAGTTGGGGCCGGCCAGGTCTGGATCTTGCCCAATGGAGGTAGGGCCAACTGGGTCTGGATCTCGCGTGATTTTTAGGTGCTGTGGGTGGGTGGGGACTTGACTCTGGGTCCCACAGCATGCCCCAGACAGGAGGAAGATTTTCATATACATTTTACTAATTTTCTTTCCTCTCTGAAACTTCTATTATAGAGAAAGGGCAAACAGCAATATTAAAATATTTCCTCTAATTAATCCACTTTTTTTAAAAAATATATTTTATTGATTTTTTACAGAGAGGAAGGGAGAGAGATAGAGAGCCAGAAACATCGATGAGAGAGAAACATCGATCAGCTGCCTCCTGCACATCTCCCACTGGGGATGTGCCCGCAACCCAGGTACATGCCCTTGACCAGAATCGAACCTGGGACCTTTCAGTCTGCAGGCTGACGCTCTATCCACTGAGCCAAACTGGTTTCGGCTAATTAATCCACTTTTAATGTGTATGAATTTCATGCACCAGGCCGCTAGTATTCAAATAAAATTACAGAGTAACAATGCAAGGTATCCCAATTTAAATGACCCAGTACGCACCAGAGGTGTTTCATCAAGCCTCATCAAGCTAAAGACAGTTACTTTTGGCCCTTTCTGATTTGGCTCAGTGGATAGAGCATTGGCCTGTGGACTGGAGTCCCAGGTTCGATTCTAGTTAAGGACACATGCCCAGGTTGCAGGCTCCATCCCCATTAGTGACCCTGAAGGAGACAGCTGATCAATGATTCTCTCTCATCATTGATGTTTCTATCGCACTCTCACTCTCCCTTCCTCTCTGAAATCAATAAAAATATATTTAAAAAAATAAATAAAAAGAAAGTTACTTCTGTTTCTGAGTTTTGTTGTTGACAGTGGTGGTGGTGTGGTAATTTTTGGGATTTTTAAAAAAATACATTTTTATTGAGGCGCCCCTGGCAGTTATGTTTCCCAGGGTGCAGTCTTGGTGTCACCTTTGCATCAGGGCTGCAAACCAAGCGGCTCTTTGCACTGCTGGCATCGGTCATGTGACTTTTCTCAGAACCAGTATTGCCTCACTGCTGCCACCTCCAGCCGGTCCTGTCAAACTCTGTAACACACTCAGGACAAGTTAGAACACAGACCAGGAACTGAAAAGCTTTCTCGTGTATCCACATTGTATTTTAGGTTCTGTTTTACTTAGAAAAAAATGGGGTAAAGATGTAATCAGGCAATTCAGAAAGGAATGTCCCCAAACTGAAATATGAGGGGAAAAAACCTACACTGAAGGACTGCCTGTGCATGAATCTGCGACAACCTGCTTTTCCTGTCCTCCATCGAGTCCGTGCTACACGGCAAGGAATAATAATTAAGTGCTATAGCAACAACAAGGATTACTCTCACAAATTTAACAGTAAGCAAGAGAAGTCAGGCCCCAAAAGTGCATATTTTTGTATGATTTCATTTATATAAAGTACAAAAAAAAGGCAAGAGCAGTTAGTAAGCAGAGGAATGGTAACATTCCATTTCTTGACCAGAGTAGTGGTTACAACAGCTGTCCTTTTTGTAATAATCCACCTGAGCTATGCACCCTGAACAAAAGTTTACTTTAAGAAAGAAAAATATTTTATTTTTTTAACTTAGTGGAGCGCACAACAGTCTGTTCTCACTGGGCAAGGCTTCCCAGCTGACTTCTGAGTGAGGAGGGAATGTGTACCAGGCCAAGAGGGGGAGAAAGTATTCTGGGAATACGAATTCCTTGGGCCCAGGAATGAAAGTGAGAGACCGTTTGCTGTAAATCCGGGCTCTGCAGGAAATGGCCTATGACAGGCTAGGAGGCAGGGCAGGTGAGGTGGAAGCGAAAGGAAAGGTCCATGCCAGGTAATTCCGATTTCATCAGGCTGCTCAATGAAGACATCTCGAGGTTTTAAGTGTGGAAGCATCGGTTATGACTGGCATTTTAAAAATCAGGCTGACTGCAGGACGAATCGGTAGGGTTTGCCTGCTAAACCATGTCCACCTCCAGACACACTCTTCTGGGTTCTCCCTTCAGCCGACTCCAAAGGCTGAGTGGGTGCGGGTCAGGTAGTAGCAGCCGCTGACTGCAACGACGCTCACAGAGGCCCGCTCAGCCTCACGTGTCCTCGATCATTAGTCTAGAGAAGCCCTGGATGACCGGGACCAGGTGACAGGCACGGAATTCTCCGTGAAAACTGCTCCTGTGAAATGTTTTAATGGTGAGGACTGAATGATTGTCCCCAAACTAATTACCACGAAAGACAGACATACACTGAAGGACTGCTTTTGCATGAATCTGCAACAACCAGCTTTTCCTGTCCTCCATCAAATCAGAACTAGCTATCCGTAGGCTCTTCCTCATCAAACCAGGGATGTCTGTAATAACACTTTACCTTATAGATAGACTGTTAAAGACATACTTTCCCCAAAACTGCACTTGAGAAAACCCACCTTGTTAAAGTAGATTTAACAAATGGGAACCTAACAAACCACTATCAATCAGAGAAATGCTAATTAAAAGCAAATATTTCAGGGAGAACCAAGATGGCGGCATAGGCTAACGCCGGAGTTTGCTGCTTTGAACAACTACTTCAAAAGTGAAACCAAAAAATGGAAGGGACATCACCCAGAACCACAGGAACGCTGGCTGAGTGGAAGTCCGACAACTAGGAGGAAAGAGAAACGCATACGGACACTCAGAGGAGGCACAGTGCTGAAGTCAAATTCTGAGGTGCGGAGTGCGCGGAGCGGGCTGGCGGCGGAGGGCGCGGTTGGCGTTTTCAATCGGGAGGGAGTCGCAGACTCTGAGCTCCAGATACAGGCGAGTCTTTAGGGACCCAGACTCAAACGGGAGAAGCGGGACTGTCTGGCTTCGGTCAGAGCGAGTGCAGCTTTCTCTCCCAGCTTTGCAGCGGGTGCTGGGACTCAGAGAGGCAGAGCCCTTGGGGACAGGACTGAGAGCCGCCATAACTGCTCTCTCTGGCCCACCCTGTTGATCCTGTGCGACCCGCCCCGCCCAAACCCTGCACAGAGGCATTTGCCGGATAGCCTCAGGCAAAGGCTAGATTAGCACCTCCCTAGAGGACAGAAGTTCTCTCACTGCTGACACAGCTGATTCTCATAGCCACTTGGCCTGGAGGTCAAACCCTCCCTGGAATTAGCTACAACAATCAAGATTTAACTATAAGAGCCGAAACCGGTTTGGCTCAGTGGATAGAGCGTCGGCCTGCGGACTGAGGGGTCCCAGGTTCGATTCCGGTCAAGGGCATGTACCTGGGTTGCGGGCACATCCCCAGTGGGAGATGTGCAGGAGGCAGCTGATCGATGTTTCTCTCCCATCGATGTTTCTGACTCTCTATCTCTCTCCCTTCCTCTCTGTGAAAAATCAATAAAATATATTAAAAAAAAAAAAAGATTTAACTATAAGACTGCAAACAAAGACCACTAGGGGGTGCACCAAGGAAGCATAACAAAATGCGGAGACAAAGAAACAGGACAAAATTGTCAATGGAAGATATAGAGTTCAGAACCACACTTTTAAGGTCTCTCAAGAACTGTTTAGAAGCTGCCGATAAACTTAATGAGATCTACACGAAAACTAATAAGACCCTCGATCTTATATTGGGGAACCAACTAGAAATTAAGCATACACGGACTGAAATAACGAATATTATACAGATGCCCGACAGCAGACCAGAGGAGCGCAAGAATCAAGTCAATGATTTGAAATGCGAGGAAGCAAAAAACATCCAACCGGAAAAGCAAAATGAAAAAAGAATCCAAAAATGCGAGGATAGTGTAAGGAGCCTCTGGGACAGCTTCAAGCGTACCAACATCAGAATTATAGGGGTGCCAGAAGATGAGAGAGAGCAAGATATTGAAAACCTATTTGAAGAAATAATGACAGAAAACTTCCCCCACCTGGTGAAAGAAATGGACTTACAGGTCCAAGAAGCACGGAGAACCCCAAACAAAAGGAATCCAAAGAGGACCACACCAAGACACATCATAATTAAAATGCCAAGAGCAAAAGATAAAGAGAGAATCTTAAAAACAGCAAGAGAAAGAAACTCAGTTACCTACAAGGGAATACCCATACGACTGTCAGCTGATTTCTCAACAGAAACTTTGCAGGCCAGAAGGGAGTGGCAAGAAATATTCAAAGTGATGAATACCAAGAACCTACAACCAAGATTACTTTATCCAGCAAAGCTATCATTCAGAATTGAAGGTCAGATAAAGCGCTTCACAGATAAGGAAAAGCTAAAGGAGTTCATCACCACCAAACCAGGATTATATGAAATGCTGAAAGGTATCCTTTAAGAAGAGGAAGAGGAAGAAAAAGGTAAAGATACAAATTATGAACAACAAATATGCATCTATCAACAAGTGAATCTGAAAATCAAGAGAATAAATAATCTGATGAACAGAATGAACTGTTGATTATAATAGAATCAGGGACATAGAAAGGGAATGGACTGACTATTCTTGGGGGGGAAAGGGGTGTGGGAGATGTGGGAAGAGACTGGACAAAAATCGTGCACCTATGGATGAGGACAGTGGGTGGGGAGTGAGGGCGGAGGGTGGGGCGGGAACTGGGAGGAGGGGAGTTATGGGGGGGGGGGGAAAGAGGAACAAATGTAATAATCTGAACAATAAAGATTTAATTAAAAAAAAAAAAGCAAATATTTCACAGGTATGAAGGGGTGAAGATTTAAAGTCTAATAGTGTGACAGTGACGAAAAGGAAACTCTTAGGCTGCAGATGAGATTGGACACTGACTTGACCATTCTGGAGTGCGACTTGTTAACAGCTTGTGGAGCCAAAGATGCACCTACCCATCAAGACAGAAACGCCACTGTTAAGAAGGAACTGTGCAGAGATTCTCAAACTGTCTATAAGAAAAACCAACGTGTTTTGTTTTTTTAAAAAAAGAATCCAACCTGTTGAGGCTCAATATTTTGATAAAATACAATAAAAATGAATAAAACACACACAAAAATGTAAAAACAAACATGTAAATGAAAAGCCTGAGTAGTTTTTAAGTTCTTAGACTCAGTAGACATAAAAGTACTCAGCCGCGTTGCTTTTACAGTTTCTAGATGCTGTTCTCAGTTTTACAGTTTCCAGATGCTATTCTCAGTCTGCACTCACCGGGTCCTGGGCCGGAAGGAGCGCGCTGTCCCCAGTGTGAGGAGCAGGGGCAGAGGTCACGCCAGCCCACAGCAACGAGGAGATGCACTGAAGGAAGGACGTTCGCTGCAGCACTATTTTAAATGTAAGATTTTAAAAATTCACTTGCATAGGGGAAAATGAGCATTATAGTCAGACAATGAAATACAACACAACAATGGAAATGAATAAACTAGATTTACACATATTAACATGTATATATATCTTGAAACCAAAACGTTGAGTGAAAAAATATTGTCAAAAGAATATTTCTTGTATAAGCCATTTATATTAATTTCAAAAATAGTCAAAGTGACATCAGATAAAGGTCTTATGGATATTAAGGAATGGGGGATCACACACCACCTTCAGGTTAGTGATTTTCCTCTAGGAGAGTGAGAAAGAATGGGAGACCTGGGAACTTGGATCTAATCTGTAATGTCTTATTTCTATAAAACATTGAAACAAATATTGTATAATATAAATATTTGCTAAGTCTAGGTATTAGGTACATGGGTGCCATGTTATTTCCCTTTTTAAAATGTTTGAATTACTTCATGATTTTTAATTTAAAATGGCAATGAAAACAGTTACAGGAAATTCACTATGAATTTGAAAAATTGAAACAGTTCTAAGTGTCAAAGTTTATTTGGGCAGAACACATGTAGCTTTAGAGACATAAACTTAATTTAGATTTTAGGTTCACAGAACAATTGAGGGGAAGGTATGGAGATATCCCCTATATGCGCCACCCCCCATGCTAATGGCTCTCTCCCATCCCCCAATATGAACCTACAGTGACACATCACTCAAGTCCATAGTTTAGAGTAGGGCTCACTCTTGGTGTTCACTATGATTTGGACAAATGTATTAATTATGTAGTTTCCGTTACAAAGTTCTGTCTTAAAACTGGAATTATCTAAGACTTAATGGGAAAAGCTGCTCCCTTCTGAACACAGAACATCTGTGTCTCAGCCCAGCTCTTCCTGTGCTAATGCGAATATCAATGTCTCCAGTTACAGAGGGAAGCAGGTCACCTCCTCCCACCCCTCATCATGAAGGAACCAGCTCACAGATGCAGTGAATGCACCGAGGCCACACTGATTGTTCCTGAAACGACTGGCGTTAGACATTCTCTCCATTAGGAGAGCCACGAATCATTGTGAGACAAACAAAAGGAAATTAGGGTATGGAAACTGCTCTGTGCTTCTGCAGGTCTGGGTTTGAACTCCATGTAGCCCACACTGCTGCTGCTTGAAAATGTGGCTTGAAAATCTCTGGCCCATAGGAAGCCTGGATAGAGCCCTGGCTGTGAGTCAGCAGGTCTCCGTGTGAACTCCAGCCTCAGCCTCTGCTGTGACCTGCGTGACCCTGGGCCTACGTTTACTTACCTCCAAGTAGGGGCAAGAATCAATTACACACAGAGAGTCCCAGCACAGGATGGCCCCAAAGAGTGCCTTAAAATTGTTATTTTTTTTCACCGTCCTTAACTACCCAGGCACAGGGCATAAAAGACCCTATGCTTACCTGGAGGTGGTGAGGCAGATGGGTAACCAATAATTGCAATAGAGTGAGACAGGGACCAATCTGGACACATTCTGGGTGCTCTGAGGTCATTGAAAAAGCAGCAAGTGCCCTAACCGGTTTGGCTCAGTGGATAGAGCTTCGGCCTGCAGACGGAAAAAGCAGCAAGTAACTACTATGCTGTGTGGCCATTTAGCAAATCCGGATTTCAATGTCTTCCCTTACAAAGTGGTTGTCTGCTCACCAAGCTACTGATTCAAAAGTGAGAGCATAAAAAATGAAAGTGTTCGGCCTGTCATAAGCATTGTACTAATAGGAGGCATTGCTCAGTTTGCCCTCCTACAGGCCTCACCCAAGAACCACGTGGTAGGGAGACTAAGGCCTATGTTACATGGCAAAGAGGAATTGGGGTGGCTCACCACCTGTCCTGACAATAATGTCAGCCTGGGTTATCCGGGTGAGCCCAGTGTGGATACAAGCGTCCTTTAAACATGGAAGAGGAGGCAGAAGTTCAGGGTCAGAGAAAATTTTGAAGATGCTCCACTGCTGGCCTTGAAGACGGAGGAAGGAACCACAAACCAACGGAATGAAGTTGGGCCCAAGAAGCTGGCAAAGGCAAGGACACAGATCTGTCCTAGAGTCTCCAGAATAGGTGTGATTTTAGCTCTTAAACCCATTTCAGACTTCTAACCTCCAGAACTGTAAAACAATGCATGTGTGTTGTTTTTAAGCCATTTAAGGTTGAGGTAATTTGTTAACAGTGGCAACAGGAAACTAATACAAATCCCAGCCTCAGTCCTCAAATGACAGCAGCATGAGGATGGGTGACTGCAGAAGGCAGCCCAGAATGTGAGTCCCACTTTTCTTCTTTTAAGTGTCACTGTCATCAAAACAGAGACACTGACTTAAATGGCCCCGTCGTGATCTATCAGGAGGGCGAGGCCTTCATGAAAGCTCTAGAGCAGTGGTTCTCAACCTTGGCTGCACATTAGAATCACCTGGGAATCTTTTTAAAATCCTGATTTCTGGGCCTCACCATTAGTAACAAAGAAACAGAATTTCCAGAGGATGAAGCCCAGAAATCAAGATTTTAAAAAGATTCCCAGGTGATTCTAATGTGCAGCCAAGGTTAGGAACCACTGATCTAGATCCATCTGGCTCTGGCATGCAAAGGCTGTGCCCATCTCTACACACCAATGGCCCCAGTATATTCCATGATGGACACTGAGCACGGATGCCTCCAAACAGTCCCAGCTCCTACCCCTCATTTCTTTTAGGCCAAACACTGTGCACCAACTGTCCTTAATTCCTCCTGCTCCGGATTTCAGATGTTTAGATCCACCTGATAAGCTTGTAATCATCTCTCAGGATATAGATTGAAGCTTCTCTCCTGTGGCAAATTATAGTTTGGGTCCCAGGTCTTCACTTTCTGTAGTAGCATCCACAGCTGCCTCATGGGAAGGCGGAGTATACCCCCGTCCATTGACACTGGGCTTGGCGTGCTACTTGTCTTGGTCAATGGCATTTAGTGACGGCAGCGAGAACAAAGACTTGAACAATTTTTGCACAATTGGGCTCTCTGGCTCTTGACTGACCTCTATCTGTGACAGGGGAGGGGAACCTTTTTCATGCCAAAGGCCATTTGGGTACTTATAACATCATTCTTGGGCCATACACAATTAGCCTGCTATGTTTGGTCAAACATTTAATTCAGCGATCACCAACTGGTGGTCTGTGGACCACTGGTGGTCTGTTAGGTCTGAAAGGTTGGTGACCGCTGATTTAATTTACTCACCCCTAATGCCTCGGCAGGGCCAGACCAAATAATTTGGCCCTAGGGCCAGACATTCGCCAACCTTGATCTATGGGAACACAAACTGATCTAAGAAGGATGAGAGCCCTGAGAAGCAATTTAGAGCCTGGAGCTCAAAGCTTGGAGTCAAGCACAGCCAGGGAATTGGCCACCATCTTGTAGATCGTGAGCCTGCAAATTACTGTTTTAAGCCGGCATGTCTTTGAGCAATTTATTGCATAGCATCATTGTGGCAATAGCTGACTGCTACACCTCTCCCCCAGCAGAGCTGACCACATCCTTCTTTGATATCTATCTACCTAATTGGACTGAAAGTCCTTGAGGGCAGACACCAGGTGTTTGTTGACTTTATATCTATGACCTCTAGCACGATGCTCAGAATATATGAGGCTCCTAATACTTTTTTGTTTTTAATGAAAAGAAACAATTAAAAAAACAAATGAATGAATACAAGGAACACACTATTTCAGGTCCGCGACCTTGAAGTAGGGGCAGTGAAGGGGCAGGTGGAAATCACAATTAATGGGCCGCTGCAAACATCATTAAATACATGAGGGCCAAGCTTTGTTGGTTGACTGAATACATCATATTTTTCAGTTATCCCTAAAAGTTATTGTGGATAATGGAATAAAAAGTGTATTTCAAAGTAACACATGTGCAGTTGCTTGTTATTATGTGATGCCAGGACCAGGGCAATGACTAATGACCCCTTGCTTTGGTGCTGACCAATCAGTAGAGAACATGACCCTGAAAGAACACACCTGGAAACACTCATGAATATTCTATTGAGATCCTGATCTAAGATCTCCCCTAACTCCCAGCCTTTAAGTCCCCCAAGACTCCCCCTGCTGGCTTGGCTCAGTGGATAGAGCATTGGCCCCGGGATTGAAGGATCACAGGTTTGATTCCAGTCAAGGGCACGGACCTCGGTTCCGTCCCAGAAAAAGGATGGCACACAGTAGGTTTCAGTTCGTGTTTGCTGAATGGAAGAGTGAATGGCTTCCCTCATTTACTGAATGACTGTGGACCTGATGCTGTGATGACAATATGAAGGCGAATAAAATGCAGCCTTTGCTCCCTACAGAGAGAGAGTCCCATGCCAGCCTCCCTCCCTCCCTCCTCCCTGCCTCTGCTCCCAGAGGTGCTCATTCGGCTCACACACTCATTGTCTCACAAGCACACTCCTGTTGTCTTTATCCCCCTTCTCTCTCTCTCTCTCTCTCTCTCTCTCTCTCCTTCTTTTTTTTAACCTTAAATACACTTTTAATAGTTTAGACATGATTTCTTTAAATGGTTTACATAATCTCATTTAACTTTGGGACTTGCAGACATTAATAATGAGTCACCAAAACACCATCAATGTATAGTTTGACTTACACACCGGGCTTTGCCCAAGAACTCTGAGTGGGCCCAGAAGGAAAAAGAAAAATGTTTACAAGTGAGCCATGGCAGAAATATGCAGAAAACAGGTAGGCCTAATGCAACTAGGGCGAACGTTCAAGTTCATGTTCTTTCAAGGAATTGTTTCTACTCTTGAAGCTCCACGGAGGAAGGGCCCTAAGGGTTGAACACTCCTGAGGGTGGTGTAATTGGGCTTGGCCCTTGGACATGGAGGATAAACATTTTACATTATTACACAGTAACAAACATAGACAGCCACAGGTAACATAGGATCTGATCAACCTCGGAGTTTAAGGCTAACCCACATTGGAAAACCACCATTTCCCTCATAGAGATCACACACTTAACACAGTGTCACCTGTTGGGGTCGCTAGAAAAGACTTATTTAAACATCAGTTCATAGGATGGCTTCACATTTGTCAGTTTCTTTCCATTTTGTAGGCTAGAAGGGAGGCACTTAAGAGCTATGAATTGTAGTTTCAGGAGTACAAGCCACTAGATTTTGGCAGTCTTCGATAAATATGGCAAGGAATTAAGGTGAAATTGGATTCAAAAGAAAGTAAACACACCATTAAACCACAACATTTTGCTGAATCTTGTAAAAATCACTGGCCTCTGCTTTGAAGAACTTCCTCACCAAAACATAAAAAAATAAAATACAAATACAACAGTTATCAGCCACCTGTGCCCACACAGGTCAATCCTACAGCTTCCCGATGTTGGGGCTTGTGGGGGTTTTCCAATAGGGACAAGTTAGTACTTTGAGTAATATTTCCAAGTCTGGTATCATGCACGGGTCCCAAACAGCCAGGAAAACGAAAAGATAGAATGAAATATGTTGCAAGAGTTTAGTAAAACGCATGAAAATTAAATTGCTAAGAAGACCACTCTGTTTTAAACGCGTAAAAATAAGTCGCATTCACGGATGGGGATCCAGAGACTCTGTTTTGGTCCGTTGGTAAGAACTGCACTCGCACAACGCGGTGGGAAGCAGGTCCCGGCGCACAAAGGAATATCCAACAGGTAAACACATCAGGGTGACGGGGCCCATGAGACTGAGCGGGTGGCGGGCATAGTCCCAGGAACAGGCGCCGCCGGGAGCCGGGAGCCGGGAGCTGCGGAGCGGAGGAGCCCAGCCCCGGGCTGCCTCCCAGATGCCGCGGGTCCGCGAGGGGCGCGGCGGAGCTCGGTCCTGGCCGCGATCTGGCGGCAGAGGGAGCTGTTGCCCTCGGGGGAGGCACAGGCCTCCCGGTTCACGGAGTCCCCGCCGCGCCCCGCTGCTCCCTCCGCTCCAGCCCGGGGCGAGGTGCCGCCGCACTCACCCTGCGCGGCCCAACAGGCGCCGCTTCCTGGGGAGGGACTGCAGCGGCCGCGCCGGGGCTGCGAGGAGCAATGTCGGGGTGGGTGCAAACCCCATCTTCTCTGTGGCTCAGCCCGCCGCCTCCGCCGCAGGCTCAGCAAAGCATAAAGCAGAAGCGACGCCCCTGTTCCAGGCCCTCTCCTCTCTTTTCTTCTTTCAACACTTACCCAGTTCATGTAGGGAGCTATTTCCCCCTTATAAAAACACACTGGTGGGTGAGCATGTACAGTAGAACTGGTAACTAAACACTCATTAAGAGAAAGTCAATTTTCAAGGAAAAACAATAATATTATTGATTGTGAACATTTATCAAGTGTTTATCATATACCTCACTCTCTGCCAAGCAATTTATATTTACTCAGTTCAGATAATGAAACTATGGCAGCAAGAAGGAACTTGTCCAGGTCACAGAGACAGTACCTGGTCTGAACCATCATCAGTCTGATCAGAGCCCAGGCTCTACCAGGGGGGACAGAAAGACAGCTGTTCATGGCTAATGTGACCCCTCCGTGGGGTGTTCCCTCCACCCCTTCCCACACCACAAGCAGTGGTTCTCTTCATGTTCCTACAGCACTGTGCTCACCCCCTCCTTCTGCTCTGACCACATCAATGCCAGGTGTGTGTCTGACAGGGTGAGCTGGGTCCATTTTCACTCATGACCAGTGTTAGGAAGCATATACACTCCTTTCTCATTGCCATGAGGGTGGTAACAGAAGCAGGAGAATAAATACCGAGTTCAGAAATCTGGTGTTGGCTACTTCGCGGTATAAAGTAGGGCACATTGTTTAACCCTCTGAACCTTAGGTTACTCAAACGTAACATGGGGATAATGATGCCAGTGTTACCCTGTAATGAGAATGAATGTGAAATGTGCCTGTGTGTCTGTGAGGTGCTGGCACAGTGCCTAGCACAGCACAGGTGCTCAGTGAGCATTCTTCTCTTCCTCTCTCCTGTTCAGTCCCCTGACGACCTTGATTCTGACTCTTCTGCTCCACCTTATATAGCGTTCCAGCTGTTAAGTGTTACCTGTTATGGGCTGCATTCGTTATCTATTACTGTGCAACAAATGGCCCTAAACTTAGCAGCTTAAAACAACAGACATTTATTATCTCAAAGTGTCTGTGGTTCAGGATCCAGGAAGCTTCGCTGCTGGTTCTGGTTCAGTCCCTCCTGAGACTGCAGCCAAGATGTCAGCTGGAGCTGTGGTCATCTCAAGGCTCAAGGCCGGGAGCGTCTGCTCCAGGTTCGCTCATGTGGCTGTTGACCTGCTTTAGGAGGCTGGCTTCCCAGCTGGCTCATGTGGGTCTCTCCACGGGGCTGTCACAGCCTCTGGCAGCTTATTTCCCCAGAGCACACAATCCAAGAGAGAGCAGGAGAGCATCCAAGATGGAAGCCATAGACTTAAAAAAATCTTTATTGTTTAAATTATTACACATGTCCCCCCTTTCCCTCACTGACCTCTTCCAGCTGGCCTTCACTCCCCACGCCAGGTGTTCACCCGCTATTGTCTGTGTCCATGGGTTATGCATATATGCATACAAGTTCACTGGTTGAACTCTTCCCACCCACTCGCCATCCACTGCCTTCCCTGAGGTTTGACAGTTTGTCAATGCTTCTCTGTCTCTGGATCTATTTTTGTTCATCAGTTTATGTTGTTCATTATGTTCCACCTATGAGTGAGATTATGTGATACTTACCTTTCTCTGATTGGCTTATTTGACTTCATATAATGCTCTCTAGGCTGTTGCGAATGGTAAGAGTTCTTTCTTTTTTACAGCTGTGTAGTATTCCATTGTGTAGTTGTACCACTATTTTTTATATCCACTCATCTGCTGATGGACACTTAGGCCGTTTCCAAATCTTAGCTATTGTAAATTGCACTGCTATGAACATAGGGGTGCATATATTCTGTCTGATTGGTATTTCTGATTTCTTGTGATATATCCCTAGTAGTGGGATCACTGAGTCAAATGGGAGTTCCATTTTTAATTTTTTTGCGGAAACTCCATACTGTTTTCCACAGAGACTGCACCAGTCTGCATTCCCACCAGCACTGTATGAGAGTTTCTTTTCTCCACATTCTCACCAACACTTGTCATTCATTGATGATAGCATTCTGGCAGGTGTGCGGAATAGCAATTTTGAGAAAGAAGAACAAGGCTGGAGGAATCAAGCTTCCTAATTTCAAGCCATATTACAAAGCTATAGTAATCAAAACAGTACGGCATTGGCATAAAAACAGACACAAAGATCAATGGATCAGAATAAAAAGCCCTAAAATAAACACATGCATATATGCTCAATTAATTTATGACAAAGGAGGCTAAAGTATTCCATAGGAAAGGATAGACTCTTTAATAAATTGTGTTGGAAAAGCTGGACAGCCACATGGAAAAGAAAATTGGACCCCTATATACTTCAATACATAAAAATCAACTCAAAATGGATTACAGACTTAAATTTATAACCTGAAACCATAATACTCCTAGAACAAAACATAGAGCTTCTTGAAATTGGATTTTTTGATGTGACACCAAAAAGATAAGGCAACAAAGCAAAAATAAGTGCTGGGGTCCAACCCCAGCAGGTCCAGGGGTCCCCAAAGGTGTGGATGGAGTTGGCGAAGAAGGAATGACACAGGGACAGCATTCAGTTGATCAGCAGCCTAGCCAGGATCTCTAGCCAAGTTCTGGTCAGGATCTCCAGCGAAGTTCTGGTTAGGATCTCCAGCCAGGTTCTGTGTCCATGTTCTCTTGCTAGGTTCTCCAGCCAGGTTCTCCAGGTTCTCCAGCCAGGTTCTGTAGCCATGTTCCCTCGCTAGGTTCTCCAGCCAGGTTCTGTCCAGGTTCTCCAGCCAGGTTCAGTCACCAAGTTCTAGTCAGGTTCTCTTGCCATGTTCTATCCAGGTTCTGTTGTCGGTTCTGTCTCTAGGTTCTTCAGCCAGGTTCTCTCGCTAGGTTCTGTCTCTAGGTTCTGTGGCCAGTTTCTGTCTAGGATCTTTTGCCATGTTCTCGCCAGCAAAGTTCTTCTGTCTCTAGGTTCTGTGCCTAAGTTCTGTGTCTAGGTTCTGTGTCCTGTTGTCTTGTTACATCTGTATTTATACCAGTTGATTCCAATCCTATCAATCTCTATTCCAAAGGTTAGGGCGCTTCTTATCTCCATTCCAGGGAGTAAAGATTATGTAGCTTAAGCATGATTGTTCATAGTTAAAGTGATTAATTACCCGCCTGGCACTTAGTTAAGGGGTTTTATTCCCTCCCTAACTTCAGGGGAAAATCCCTACCTGGGGAAACAACCTTTCTCAGAGAGGTGGCCTTGGTTAAAACACACAGTGCCAAGAAGGTGAGCAAACATATTAAGAACAGTATGCCATATATGCCAGGTCCCTTGAAACAGCAAGGATGGACCAGCTCCCGGCAAATGCCCCCTTTTTTATTTTTTAAAAGCAGGCATTAAAGAGAAAAACCCCAAATGCTCTCTTGTATCCATTTTAAGAGTAGGAGTGGCTCTTTCTGCTATTACCTGAGTCCTGATCTATCACCCCCGGGAGAGCTTGCCAATCCTGCACTTTCCCAGGGTGGAAAGGCTGCAGTGGGGTTAAGAATAAGGCTCCTTGGGCCTACCTCCTCCCATGCCTTTACATTTACCTTTCCTTCCTCAGAAAAGCATGGACATACTTCTTGTATAAAACGTTCTGTCTGACTGGGAGTAACCTTAATTCCTCTGCTAGCAAGCATATGTGTTAAAAGATCAATACAGAGTCTTCTTTCTTTGGACTCAGTATGGCACATCTTCTCAATCTAAAGATCAATACAGAGTCTTCTTTCTTTGGACTCAGTATGGCACATCTTCTCAATCTAAGTTCTGTACTATCCACCTTCTTACCCTACTTATCCTCTATAGGGGGTCTGCAGTACCCTGGTGGAGTCCTATCCATCCCGAGTGTGGGGTTCTCAATGGGGGGGGGGAAGCTTACCTAGGGGAATCCTGTTCCAGGGGTTCCCAAAGGTGTGGACGGAGTCGGCGAAGACTATCCACCCTCTTCCTACGGTGGAGTCCTATCCATCCCGAGAGTGGGGCTTACCTAGGGGTCCCTGTTCGGGCGCCAGATGCTGGGGTCCAACCCCAGCAGGTCCAGGGGTCCCCAAAGGTGTGGACGGAGTCGGCGAAGAAGGAATGACACAGGGACAGCGTTCAGTTGATCAGCAGCCTAGCCAGGATCTCTAGCCAAGTTCTGGTCAGGATCTCCAGCGAAGTTCTGGTTAGGATCTCCAGCCAGGTTCTGTGTCCATGTTCTCTTGCTAGGTTCTCCAGCCAGGTTCTGTAGCCATGTTCCCTCGCTAGGTTCTCCAGCCAGGTTCTGTCCAGGTTCTCCAGCCAGGTTCAGTCACCAAGTTCTAGTCAGGTTCTCTTGCCATGTTCTATCCAGGTTCTGTTGTCGGTTCTGTCTCTAGGTTCTTCAGCCAGGTTCTCTCGCTAGGTTCTGTCTCTAGGTTCTGTGGCCAGTTTCTGTCTAGGATCTTTTGCCATGTTCTCTCGCTAGGTTCTGTCTCTAGGTTCTGTCTCCAGTTTCTGTCCAGGATCTTTTGCCATGTTCTCTCCAGCAAAGTTCTTCTGTCTCTAGGTTCTGTGTCTAGGTTCTGTGTCCTATTGTCTTGTTACATCTGTATTTATACCAGTTGATTCCAATCCTATCAATCTCTATTCCAAAGGTTAGAGCATTTCTTATCTCCATTCCAGGGAGTAAAGATTATGTAGCTTAAGCATGATTGTTCATAGTTAAAGTGATTAATTACCCGCCTGGCACTTAGTTAAGGGGTTTTATTCCCTCCCTAACTTCAGGGGAAAATCCCTACCTGGGGAAACAACCTTTCTCAGAGAGGTGACCTTGGTTAAAACACACAGTGCCAAGAAGGTGAGCAAACATATTAAGAACAGTATGCCATATATGCCAGGTCCCTTGAAACAGCAAGGATGGACCGGCTCCCAGCAAATAAGCAAGTGGGACACATCAAACTAAAAAATTTCTGCAAAGGAAAAGAAACCATCAACAAAATGAAAAGGCAACCTATGGAATGGAAGAAAATATTTGCAAATCGTATATATGATAAGGACTTAATATCCATACAACATGCCCAACCGGTTTGGCTCAGTTGGTAGAGTGTCGGCCTGAGGACTGAAAGGTCCCAGGGTTCGATTCCGGCCAATGGGATTGACCTTGGTTGAGGGCACATGCCCAGTGAGAGGTGTGCAGGAGGCAGCTGATGTTTCTCTCTCATCGATGTTTCTGACTATCCTTCTCCCTTCCTCTCTGTAAAAAACCAATAAAATATATTTTTTTAAAAAATTTAAAAACTGCCATATGATCCAGCAAGCCCACTTCTGAGTCTATATACAAAGGGAATGAAAATAGGGTCTTCCAGCCATATCCAAATGCATGCAATAAAATATTATTCTCATTAGGTATGACAAAAAAAGAAATTCTGCCATTTGCAACAACATGAGTAGATCTTGAGGGCATTATGCTATGTGAACTAAGTCAGGCAGAGAAAGCCCAATACTGCATGGTATTACTTATATATGGACTTTTAAAAGTTTAAACTCATAGAAAGAGAGTAGAAAGGTGGTTTCCGGGGGCTAGAGCAGGTGGGAGGGGCCAATCCATGAAGATGAGGAGGGGAGGGTGGTGTACAGAGTGTGGGAAGCAGAAATGGAGACTCAGGGCAGTAAGAAGCAGGGGCTGAGAGCATCCTCACTGCTGGGTGGTGCCTGTCCTGCTGGACAATGACCACAAACCGAGTTCCTGTGAACAGACCCATTTACTAGGTCGCGGTTGTGCAGGTTCCACATCCCATATGTCCTCTCCGGGATAAGCACACGTGTGGTCAGGTCTCTGCTCCTCACTGAGCCCACTGCCAGGCTCACTCACTTGGTTGTGTGAAGGCAGATTCCTGCAGATGTGGGACTGAGGTCCCCGTCTCCTTGCTGGCTGCCAGCTGGAGCCCCTGAGCTCCCAGAGGATGCCTGCGGCCCTGGACCGCGGCCCCTACAGCACACCCACGCCTTCCCCCACGTGGAGCCTCTCTGACTCCCCTCCACCCCATCCCTCCTGCAGCACCTGTGCCTCCAGCCAGAGAAACTTCTCTGCTTTCAGGGCCCATGTGCCCTGATTGTCCCCACCCCCCACCCCCAGATCTCCCAGGACAGTGTCCCCATCCAAGGTCCTTCACCTTCATTACCTCGCCCTCGTCCCTTTGCCGGGTCAGGAAACCTGCTCACAGGCTCCATGGATTCCACTGGACATCTCTGGGGACCACTGTTCAGCCTTCCGCATCTGATTTTATTGAAATCATCGAGGATCAAAGGGGGAGCCCTCTGGGGAGGGTGACAGTGAGCCAGGAGCTGGAGGAAATCAGGAATGGCCTCGGGGCCCACAGCGAATACCTACAAGGAGGGGACTGGGGCTCAATCTGATGGCAGAAGATTCATGGGAGAAAATGTTCAGGGAGGAGTGAGGAACATGGGGCACCAGGTCTGGGGAGGGGAGACACCCCACAGGAAGATACTTCAGAGGGAGCCGTGTTCCAGGGAGACCAGGTTTCCCTCAGAGCTGTGAGGTGCAGGAGCATCCTGGGAGGGCTGTGCACATTGGGCTGGGCCTGGGCTGAGAACCCTGGGAAGGGCAGTGGGGAGGTTTCAGGAGTGGGGGAGGTGTTGTGTGAGGAGACAGTGTGTGTGTGTGTGTGTGTGTGTGTGTGTGTGTGTGTGTGTGTGTGTGGTGGGGGGGAGGTGCCTGTGGAGAGGAGCATGTAGGGTGTTTGGGAGACTGAGTGACCGAGACAAACAGGGACAGGACAGAATGAGGTCAGTCCTGGTGGATTCAGGGCTGATGGTGGTGGTGAGTGTGTGAGAGAGGAGTGGGAGGAGCACAGTTTTGGGGCTGTCACTGGGCTCTGAGGATGGAGATGAGGAGGTTAGGGTGGTCGGGTCTTCATTCCAGTGTGTGGGGCCTTTCTGGGTCAGGGGGTGGATGCCTGAGGGAAAGGAGGGGTCTTAGAGGATGTGCATGGGCTCATTCTGGACCCTGAGAGAGGGGCTGTGCTCACAGGAGGTCTCAGGGACAGCTTGGGGTTGGAGCTGTGACCTCTAGGGCGCCAGGTGTGACCCCTGGCACAGGGGCCCCTCTGCTGTCCTTCTGGGGGACAGAGGGACCTGGGGAGCTGTGCTTTAGCCCCAAGAGTCCCAATGTGCATCCCTGCGCTGTGGAAGATTGTGTAGACATTGAGATGTGGTTCCCAAATAAGAGATGATTTTATTTTGAAAACTGAGTTTGAAAAAAAACAACAACAGGAATAGGGACTAGAAGAACATGATTTTACTTTTCAGGTTTCCATGGTTTTGTCCTCAAGGGACTGGAGAGAGGGATGGCAGTGAGTTGATGGAAACCTCAGAGATGGCTCCTGGCTCCTGAGCGCTCTTCTTAAGTCAATCCCTGTCCTGTCCTGACCTTGACACTGTGGAGCCCAGGACTCGCCAAAGATTCTTCTTCCCCCTTGGATGCCCCGCCTTCATGTCAGTCCCCTCTGACCCACTCACAGCACAGCCCCTGCCAGGGCGCAGGCAGCCTCAGGAGCAGCGCGGCGGCGCCCCCGTGTGGCCACAGGGCTGAGGACAGAAGAGCCAGCTCCCCTTTCTGCTGCTCAGCCAGGACCTCCCAGGGTCTCCTTCTGCTCCCAGCACCAGAACAGGGCTTTGAACGCAGGAGGGGGGCCCTGTCCTATGTCAAATTCGGGGTGCAAAGTGTTTCTCCAAATGCACACTGATGGTGATGCTTCCTCCCCATTGAGTCACCGTGGACGCTGCCTCAGGAAAGAGCGAGGTCTCCTGGGCCATAACCGCTGGCTCCCAGTTCCAGCTGTACTGGGGTCCAACCCCAGCAGGTCTAGTGGTCCCCAAAGGTGTGGACAGTATCGGCAAAGAAGGAATGACATGGAGACAGCGTTCCGTTGATCAGCAGCCTAGCCAGGATCTCTAGCCAAGTTCTGGTGTTTATTGTCTTTTTACATCTGTATTTATACTAGTTGATTTTAATCCTGTCAATTTCTATTGCAAAGGTTAGGGCGTTTCTAATCTCCATTCCAGGGAGTAAAGATTATGTAGCTTAAGGGTGATTGTTTGTAGTTAAAGTGATTAACTACCCGCCTGGCACTTAGTTAAGGGGTTTTATCCCCTCCCTAACTTCAGGGAAAAATCCCTACCTGGGGAAACAACCTTTCTCGGAGAGGTGACCTTGGTTAAAATACATAGGGCTAAGGGGAGCAAACATATTAAGAACAGTATGCCATATACGCCAGGTCCCTTGAAACATATGCTGTGCAGATGTTTCTTTCCTGCAGTGACTATGTCAAGCAGCAAGGATGGACCAGCTTCCGGCACAGCTGCACCCCACAATCAAACCAGGAGTCCTTAGTTTCCCGGATGGGACCTTGGACACCCAAGAACCAGTCCCCTGTTCCCGCTGCTGCCTCTGGAGCTAGGGCACCTTCCTCCTGGGAACTAGTGCCGCTGTCTCAGAGCTGGGATGGGGGAGGGGCTGGGGTGTCAGGCCTGGGAAGGCAAGGACGCCCCTGAGGAGGTCCGGATGGGGGGGGTCAGCACCCAGAGGGGTAGAGGTTTCAGAGAGGAGAGCAGCAGGGGAGGGTGTGCCATGGGGACCCCTGCTGGTGTTTGGAAGGGGTCCTCAGGTCACAGACAGCAAAGGGCTGGGCTGCCCCTGTAGGGATGAGCCTGGTCCCAAAGTCCTGGGGTTTTCAGGGTCCCACTGACTGGGCCAGTAACCCTGCCAAGTCTGAGCCCAGCCCCAAGCAGCAGGCCGTCCTGTCCATCAGTGGTCCCTTGGGATTCCATTGTTTGCTTGAAGAACTATATCTGGGGAAGAGTTTCAGAGAGCCAGCCTTCAGAGATGTTATTATTGGGACCCAGGGCCCATGTCCTAAGTCTTCCACCTGACTCTACCCCATGGCAGAGAGAACGACACGTAACTCTCAACATCATGTTTCATAACAAGTGATACATGCCCTCCCTTCTCTTTCTGAGGAAAAATGAAACCTTTAAATGTGGATGTAAAACCCCTCCCCACCCTGAGCTCTGGCACTGCCTCAGTGGTTCCCAGGCTGGCTGAGCCCAGGATTGGTTGTGAGCTCCTTACAAAACCCCAGCCTCTCCCAGACCCACAGACCCAGAGAATTAGGCACAGACAGGAACCACCTGTGTCACACCTGCAGGCGAGGCTGACACACACACGGGGATCCTGGTCTGGGTTCTCGCTGCTCAATGTGGGATCTGAAGACCAGCAGCATCGGCAACTTGGGACAAAGCCAGCCTCTCACACTCTGCTCCAGGCGTCCTGAGCCAACAAGAGGTCCAGGGGGTTCCTGCGCACAGGAACGCTGGGGGCTCCGTGGTCTCTGTGCCTTCTAGACCCGGAGACAGAACAGTGCAGACGGCTCTGGTGTGTGATCTGATAAGACGGCTCAGCACTGGGTCCTGGGTTCAGTCCTTCTTCCTTGGTTTCCTGTAGCCATCAGTCCCTTGGTGACCTCGTCCATTCTCAAGGTTTTAAATGTCATTTACCTGTGTCGCCTCCCAAGTCTGTTTCTCCAACAAACATCTCTCCTGATCTCCAGACTCATCTGTCCAACTGCCGATCCGACAGCTCCCTTGTGTTGCTGACAGACACTCAGCTCCAGCATCTCTTAAAATGAAGGCCTGTGATGCCCCTCAAATAGGCTGCTTCAGAGTCTCCCCATCTCTAATAGCAACTCTGTCTCTCTACTTATATCCTCTGAGATTTTTGGTGACCTAGACCCCTCTCTGGAATGCCCAATTAACCTTTAGGCTCACTCTAAAGTCCATCTTCAGAAGGAACCAGAACCCCAGCATGCCTACTCTTTCCATCGCTCAGCCCCTGGAAGCCTCTCCAGCCTGGAGCCCCTCCCACCCTCCTCCTGACTCCACACTGCCCCCTCACCTCCCAAGTGTTCTCAGCTCAGCAGACACAGTGATCCTTTAAAGGGGGAATCAGGCCAGGCCTCTCCTGCTCTAAACTCCCTGTGGCTCCCTCCTCACTCAGAGCATAGTCCCTGCCCTTCTTCCTTCCTCCAGGCCCAGGAGGTCTGGCCTTGTCTTTATCTCATCTCCATTGCTCTCTGCTCCATTCCCACACTGGCCTCCTCGCTCTTAAACCAGACACACTCCTGCCCCAGGCCATTCCCACTGGAGGTGCCACTGCTGGAAAAGACTTCCTTCCGACAACCTCAGGGATAATCCCTCATGTCCTTCAGTGCTTTCCTCAAGCCACCTTCCCAGGGAGGCCCCCACTGACTGGCCACCCAAGTCAAACAGACATGCCCTAGCTGGTTTAGCTCAGTGGACAGAGCGATGGCCTGCAGACTGAACAGTCCTGGTTGGATTCTGGTCAAGGGCACACGCCTGGGTTGTGGGCTCAATCCCCAGCAGGGGACGTGCAGGAGGCAGCCAGTCAATGATTCCCTCCCATCATTGATATTTCTATCTCCCTCTCCCTTTTTTTCTGAAATCAATACGCACACTCGCGCACACACACACACACACACACACACACACACACACACACACACTGAGTGGCCAGATTATTATGATCACCTTACGTTTGTAGGTGGGGAGGGCAGTTGGGAGTGACCAGGCTGGCAGGGGAGGGCAGTTGGGGGCAATTGGGCAGGCAGGGGAGCAGTTAGGCGTCAATCAGGCTGGCAGGGGAGTGCTTAGGGGGTGATCAGGCAGGCAGGCAGGTGAGTGGTTGGGAGCCAGCAGTCCTCGATTGTGAGAGGGATGTCCAACTGCCGGTTTAGGATCAGGCCTAAACTGGCAGTCGAACATCCTCAGAGGGGTCCCAGATTAGAGAGGGTGCAGGCTGGACAGAGGGACACCCCTCCTCCCCCAGTGCACAAATTTTGTAGGCAAATTAGGGGTGGTCATAATAATCTGGCCACTCAGTGTATATATTAAAAACAAACAAACAAAACACACCCATGGTCTGTGTACCCCACAGCCACACTTGGTCTTGCCTTCCCCATGGCATATTTTCCCAGAAGAGTTACCCCTTGTCACACAGACGCCTTCCTTGTTTACTGTGCTTTTTCATTCACTGTTTCTTCCCACACAACGTATGTCCCACAGGAAAACAGCTTCTCTGATTTTCCTTCAATGGTCCCACATGCGGAAACACTGTCACACATCTGGCACACAACTAATACTGGTTCATGAATGACCAGTGTAGATAGAGCCCTCCCTATGCTAGAGACACGACTTCATTAACGTGGCCCCAGACCACAGCTGTCCTGTGGCAGCTACAGCACAGCGAGCTCTCACATTGACATCAGGGCACCTGCTCTTCCCACAGAGCGGCTCTCCCTGAATCTACAGGAGACTCTGCTTCAGAAATCCCAGGGTTCCCACTGCAGCCAGCGCTAGAGGGAAGGGCAGGGAGAGAGGGTGGGCCAGCAGAGCAGAATTCCAGCAGGAACTTATCTAAAATGACCAATTACAGGACCCCTCCTCCCTGCTAATTCCAGGACCTGGTTCCTTGGAGAGCTTAGGAAAAGATGGAAAGAACAATCAATTCCTAGAAGGAGTGAAGAGCAGTATGAGATTGAAAATTCATCTCTCTATTCCATGGACTCTTGTGTGAAGGGACCCCTGAGCCTTGTGGGCACAATGACAGACAACTCACCTCTGGCTGATGCTGGATAGGGGACACTCAAAAGAAGAATGAGACCAAAACTCAAAACAAGATCGCAAACAGGCACAATCCTCTCCACAAACAAGGAAACAACAAATACAGTCCCAGAAGATGAGGGCTGAGGGCAGGACCCAGGCCTGAGCCTAGGCTGACCCGGACACAGGAAGGCCTTGCTGCCCACGGGTTTGGAGATGTTCCTCATTAGGACAATGTACAAGGCCTGGGGAGGTTGAGTCCCTGTGATGGAAAGTCCTGGGGGGGACAAGGTTCTACTGAAGGGAGAAGGACAAAGGAGCAGAGAGGTGACCCAGCTGAAGAGACCAGGGAACCAACTGGGCACAGCCCTGACCACACTCGGTCCTCACAGCCTCTCCTGTCCCCCCTGCAGCAGCCTCAGCACAGCAAACACAGAGGACCTGACAAGTTCTCAGTGCTTTCATTTATTTCTCAAATTTTGGATTCTCCTTTAATTTTTTTTAAAAATATGTTTTTATTGATTTTCAGAGAGAAAGGATAGAGGAGGGAGAGGCAGATGGAAACATTAATGATGAGAGAAAATCATCCATTGGCTTCACTTGCACGACCCTGGTGGGAACTGAGCTAAAATCTGGGCATATGCCCTGAAACAGAATCCAACCATGACCTCCTGGTTCCTGGGTGGACACTCAACCACTGAGGCACACCAGCGGGCTGTTCTCCTTTAAGGAACCCATCACCCCTTCATGGAAAGAAGTGACGAAGAATGCATATCCAGACTCTTATTTCAATCAGGCAGTAAGAAGCTGCAGCTTAGAGCACCAGAAAGTAAAAACGAATGGGGAGGGCCTTGCCGCACCTCTACTGGACAGGAAAGGCTGGGGAGGGCGAGTGGCGGACAGGCGTGGGCCAGCCTCCCACCTCCTCACGTTATGCTGATAGGAACACACACATTCAGATGCCATTTGCAGAAAGAAATCAGAGATTCTTGAATCACAAAGTAGGAGCTTGAACAAATCTCCCATCACTCAGTCCCCAACAACTGCCTCACGCTGTGGAAGAAAATGATCATGAACAAACTCAGTTCAGTGGCTGTAAGCAGTGACATTCTCAACAGCCCACCACAGGCTCACTATGTCCCAAAGAATCCCCATCACCCAGTCCTGTCCCTTTTGCCCCAACCCCTGCTATCATCAGGGTCTCACCTTCAGAAGCCGTGAGAGATACATCAGAGCCCTGGTCACCATCGCTGCCTGGGGTAGAACAAAACAGGACGGGGTCAGAGCCCCCAGGAGAGGAGACTAAGGGAGGAACTATGGGGGTGAGGTCCCCCATGGGATCCAGTCTGTACTATCACAGGATGTCAGGGGTCACCCTCCATACTCACTGGCAGCCTGAGCATAGCTCCCTCCTTTTCCACCTGTGGGAAGAAAACATCCTGTGAGGACGTGGGCCATGAGGTCCTAAAGGAACTCCTAGTCCTGGAGCCCAGAGAAGTTTCCAGAACTCTGTCTACAGACCCAGGGCAGGATCAGGAAACTTGAAGAAACTACACGTGTGAGGACTGGACCAACCACCCTCCCCCCTGAGGTCTGTCCTCAGCAGGGACCTTCCGCCCTGACCTGGGAGTGCTGGGAACCAGGCCCCATCACTGGAATCATCAAGTGATGAATCTGTCCCTCATTTCCACACGTGTCTGACTAAAGAGTGAGTGTCAGCACATAGGGCCCCACACTGGGCAACCACACGTGTGGGGATGGTACTTGCCCTTAATGAAGCAGAACACACTTCTGCCTGGGCTTGCAACCCTCAGTGAGACAAGACACTCAGGCCCCACCCCTTCCCTACCTGAGCGCTTCATCCTCCACATCACAGCTCCAGTGACCACAGCTCCAGTGAGCACAGCTCCAAGGATGACCAGGCCGACAACCAGGCCCACAGGGGGTATGGTGGCCCAAAAAGTGGGCTCTGGGAAGGGAAGGGGAGGTGAAGGTCCTGCCCCCCAGGCCTCAGCCCCGACCCCACTGAGGTCCTCCACAGGCCCCTGCTTCCCTGAGACCAGGCTCTGTGCCCACGCCCCTCCTCACCCCATCTCAGGGTCAGGGGCTTGGGCAGCCCCTCGTGATGCACATGGCACGTGTATCTCTGCTCCTCTCCACGGGGCACCACCAGGGCCGCCCACTTCTGGAAGGTCCCATCCCCCGCAGGCCTGGTCTCCACAAACTCCATGTCCTGGGTCTGCTCCTCCCCATCACGCTGCCAGCTCAGGCTGATGTCCGCAGGGTAGAAGCCCCGGGCCCAGCACCTCAGGGTGACCTCACGGTCAGAGATGGGGTGGTGGGTCACGTGTGTCTTTGGAGGGTCTGAGGAGAAGGGGGAGGAAATTCAGGGACTTGGCACTGTCAGGGGACCCTCCAGCAGCCCTCATGTGACCACCTGAGCGTGGACAGGGCACCTGGGGTGGGCGAGGGAGCACACAAGCACCACCAGCCTGGACAGAGCACCTGGGGATGACCTCTCCTCTTTAGAAAGTTCTAGTCAGAGTGACACAGCCCAGGGCAGGAGGCAGGTCTCAGGGGGAGAAAGGGATTTCTGGTCCTGTCCTGGGCGGAGGCCAAAGGACTCAGAAAAGTCGGTGTCAGACCTCAGATACACTGGGGGAGGGGCAGGGAGCAGGGCCTGAGAGAGCAGGTCCCCCATGGGTCCCTGAGCCACTGCAGGGTCAATGGGAACCGCTGCTCAGTTCCTTCAGGCTGGTCTCCCCTCTAATTGTCCCTGAGAGACTGCACCCCTAAGGTGTCCCTGAGAGAAGGGCGGGCGTCCCTGGACCTGAAAAGCCAGGCGGACTCAGTCTCCTGGCCCACAGGAGGGGGGTCTGACACTGACCCTGTGTCCTGTCTCCTTGTGGAGCCCCAGCCCCAGGGGAGAGGAGGGAGGCCCCAGGCCCTGGTACCTGCGCGCTGCAGCGCCTCCTTCCCCATCGCCAGGAATCTGCGCAGCCACTCCAGGCACTCCCCCTGCAGGTAGTTCCTGAATCCCTCAGCCTCACCGGCCTCCTCCCACTTCCGCTGGGTGATCTGAGCTGCGGTGTCGGCCGCGGTCCAGGAGCGCAGGTCGTCGTTCAGGGCGATGTAGTCGGTGCCATCGTAGGCGGACTGGTGATACCCGTGGAGGAGGCGGCCGTCCGGTCCCATCTCACAGCCCCACATGAACTGGAGCGTGTGAGACCCTGACCCGCCCCGAGGTCAGCGTCGCCCACTGAGCCGCGCCCGCGCCCCGCCCGCGGGGATTACACAGAAACTGAAAGTAAAACCGGGTGCAGGTCCCCGCGGGCTCCTCCCGGGTGTGTGTATGGGGGGCGAGGGGGGGTGGTTGGTGTGAATCTCGCACTCGGACACTCGGGGCAACCCCGGCCCGTCCGTGGGGATGGGGGTGGTGACCGGCCCCGGGCCCCGTGGCTCACCGTCATGGCTCTGGTTGTAGTAGCCGCGCAGGGTCTGTAGGTTCAGTCGGAAAGTCTGTGCTAAGACCTTGGCGTTCCGGGTGCTCTGGTCCCAATAGCCCGGGCTCCATCTGCTCCATCCACGGCGCCCGCGGCTCCGCCCTCTGACTCTCAGAGTCGCTGTCGAACCGCTCGAACTGCGTGTCGTCCACGTAGCTAACCTCCAGGTACCGGGCCTCCCCGCGGCCGGGCCGGGACACGGCGGCGAGGAAATATCTCAGGGAGTGGGGGCCTGGGGGCCGGAGCGGAGGGGCTGACACCCGGGGTCCGGGGTCGGAGGGACAGGAGAGGGGAAGGGGCCCAAGAGAGGAAACAGGGGCAGCGGGGCGTAGAACAGAGGAGTCAGGACGGGATGGGGTCTTTGGTGTCGGCGAGGGGGTTGAGGGGTGGAGACGCCCCCGCCGGTGCCCTCGCTCCTCCTCCCCAGAAGCCGTTCCCTCCCGACCCCGCACTCACCCGCCCAGGTCTGGGTCAGGGCCAGGGCCCCCCAGAGCAGCAGGAGGAGGGTTGGGGGCCCCGTGAGCAGCATCCTCAGGGTCTGGGGAGTCTTTGAGTCCTGGTGAGTCCGCAGAGACTTATAACTGGGGACAAAGGTGACCCTGGTTGGCTTTTGTAGCACCTGCCACCTAATGGGAGTGAGAACTGGGGAAGGATGGCGCCACACAGGTTGTGAGAAGGAGAAGTGAAACTGCGGGGAGGTGGGGACTCCCCAACACTGAGTTTCCCCGCTTCAGTCTCCGCCCTCGGGCTGGGACCCTGAGACCAGGCCTGGGACCTGGGACCTTGCCCTGACCCCTCCCCTGCACGGAGAGCTCTGTCACTCCCTCTCCCTCAGTCCTGCCCAGGGGCTGTGTGAGAACCAGGGAGACTCCCCAGGCTGGGACCAGCCCTTTCCTCCCCTTCTCCTCCTGGAACCCCTCTTCCTGGAATGCACTCTGCCTCCCACCCTCACCTCTGCCCTGGACTCTTGTAGAGGAAAACTCACCCTGGGACCTTGATGCCAGAGAGCGAGCTCCCTGTGAGAGGAGGCGGAGGACAGGGTCTCCTCTGTAATCCTGGGGGAGCTGGGCCTGAAAAGACCAGTGAAGGGCAGAGGGCCCACAGTCTTGGGAAGCCTGGACATCAGGAAGCTAATCTGTAAAATGAGTGATTTCAGAGGCTTCATATGCAAAGTGTCTAAACAGCCCTGCAGCCAGAGCTACAAAGCTCCTCAACTCTCCTTCCCGCACAGGAAGTGTGTGACTGGGGCTGTTACATTGTGAAGTGACCTGCATTCCCCAGCCCTGAGCTTGTCCCTATGAGGCCCCCACACCCTCCCTACAGGAGTCCAGGGAGCATGTGTGACTGTGCATTTCAGCAGGAGCCTGTGCATCCTCACAGTCGCAGGTGCTCAGTGGGTCACAGTGCCCTTCCTTCACCAGCGCTCCTGCCCTGCCCATCCTTATGAATTACGCACATGGAAGCAGTGAGCACATTTTATCAGGGCACATTATTATTTTTTTCACAAACATGGGTTTTACGGTTATTATTCCCATTTTATAGCAAGGAAACCGAGGCACAGAGAGATTGAGTTATGTGCTTAAAGTCACAGAGCTAATAAATAGATGTTGGAATGGCTTTCAAATGTAGATAGTCTGGCTCCAGAGCCTGTACTCTGAATTATAGGTTAGTAGTTTGTATAACTTTTCCTAAAGGAGTTTTAATCATCCTATATAATAAAAGGCTAATATGCAAATAGAACAGGGGAACAACCTGAACAAACAACTGAACAACTGGTCGCGATGAAGTGTGCTGACCACCAGGGGGCGTGCATGGAACATGCTGGGTATGGCAGCTGTGGGATGGTGGAGCAGGTGATTGGGGGAGCCAGACCAAGGTGGGGTGCAGGTCACTGTCATCAGGGCAAGCCTCTGGTGGTCACTGAATATTCTCTGCTTCCATGTCCCATGGTAATGCCCATCGCTCACACCTGCTGCTGGCACCAGCCTTGCTTGCACCCGCTCCTGGCGTCCAGCGCCAGCCCTGATTGCTCAATGCTGTCAGCAGGTGCAAGTGGCTGCTGCCAGCCTTTATTGCCCCTGAGAGTTTCTCCATCTCCTCCTGAGGGGCAATCAGGGTACCTCACACCTGCTGACAGTGCTGGTCCCACTCATACCCACTGCTGGCGCTGGCCCCAATTGCTCTGGGCCAGACAGTGGGTGTGAGCAGGGCTGGTGCCATCAGCATGTGTGAGCAGGGCTGTGGGCAGACAGGGGACTGGGTCATGGATAAAGGGGCCGGGCGGGGGCACAGAAGATGGCCCAAGACCTTTGCCTGTGCCCACTGCAGCCTCGTGGCCCACAATTCCTTTCAAGGTGCACGAATTCGTGCACTGAACACCTAGTATCATATATAATTAATTTAGAACAAATGGAAATTAAGTGCAATCACTCATTCTCTCTTTGGACACTGTATTGGTCATGTTTTCAGCTTACATTACTCTAAACTCAGCAGCTAAAAACAACAAATGTATGTTATCTCCCAGTTTCCCAGGGTCAGGAACCCAGGAGGGGTTCCTTTGAGTGCTTCTGGCTCAGGTGTCTCTCAAGGTTGCTGCCACTTGTCAGTCAGGGCTGCATGGTCTGAAGGCTGGCTGGGCTGGAGGACTCGCTGACACATGGCTCACTCCTAGGGCTGTTGGCAGAGGCCTGATTTCCTGCCTGGATGGTCCCAGGAGCCCTCAGTTCCTAGCCATGGGGACTCGGCCATAAGGCAGTGAATGACTAGCGCTTCTTGTCCCAGAGCAAGTGATGAGAGAGAGAGCAACCAGTGTGGAAGGTGAGTGAGGTGAATGTCCTAGGCTGAGAGTCACACACATTACATCAGCCTTACTCCTCAGTTAGAAGTGAGTGAGCAAGTCCAGCCCCCACCCTCAAGAGGAGAAAATCGCTCCACCTCCGGAAGGGGGAGTGTCACAGATTAACACACATGTGAAAACCAAAGTTCTCACTACATGCTGTTTCAGGATTCTGTAAGTCAATGTTTCCTTTATCTGATTATTTCATTCAATGCTCTAAATTTCACCGATGGAAAGTAATGATTAAAAGTTTGAGAAAGAGCAAGGAGATACAACAATATTTGTAAGTTTTTCTTAGAGTTGCCTTTAGTAATAATGTTCCCTACAGTAAGTGGCAACAACATTGAGAACACATCGTAGCTAGATCAAACAGTTTAAAGACTGGGCTCCATAACAATAATGCCTTTAAAATAATTCTTTGCTATTTCTCAGAATTTTTAAATTTAGTTTATTATGAATGTAAAAATATTGGCTAAAATGTCAGTTTTCGTATTCAGCATCTTCAAAAACTTGTGTGTCAGGAAATCGATTTTTAATCAGAAAAATGTGGATCTTACACTCAGTCTACACACACACCTTGGCGTCCTGAGAGCAATTGGGTGAGACGCTGTGGGCAGAGAGGGTACAGCCCTGCTGTATCACACCCGGCTGTCCCATAGCCGTGCTGGTCTCACTGACGAGCTGTATTACCATCCAGCTGTCTGCAGTGAATACAGTGTCCTTCAGCCACCTCACTGTGGGACTCCTGTTGGCATTGACACTCACAGCCCTGTCCCCCAGATGTAATCTCTGTTCTCAGTCTTGTGTTTTTTACACTCTTGAGACTCCCTAAAGATTTTATAATTAATATATATATTAATATATATATAAATTATATATATAATCTCCCAAACGAATGTTTTTCAGTTTTACCAGCTTTAAATTTCCTGTAAAGTGAACTTGTACAGCATGGAGTCTTCTGAGGCTCAGCATTACATAAGGGTCATCTCTCATCTGTGAGGCTCTCTTTACACTTTTAGTGCTGAAGTCTTATATTTTACTAGAGGACTGATGCACGAAATTCGTGCAAGGGGTTCGGCCCCCACCGCTGCAGTGGCTGCCTCTGCCTCGGTGCTCACAGCCCAAGCTTTGTCTGGAAGGTCGTCCAGAAGGACATCTGGACTAATTAGCATATTACGCTTTTATTATTACAGATGGTTATAGTGAAATTTTGCTATTTTCCTATTGATGTATACGTGGTCATTCCAGTTTTTGCTGCAACCATTTGTGTACATGTCTCCTGGGGCACAAAGCAAGAAATTCCCCAGAGGGGGTACACAGGGGTGGCAATGCTGGGCCCTGTGGGGCCTGTAACTTTAGCCAGACCCGATGATACTCATGTAATTTAAAAGTGCGAGTGCCAGTTTAAACTTTAACCAGGAATGTGGAAGACTTTATGTTGCTGATGTAGTTGTTCTGAAAATAAACCAACCTCAGCTTAAATAGAAGCATTGAAAGTGGATTGTCAGGTCCTTGGTTGCAGAATCACCTGGGGATTTTTCTTTTCAGACTATTAATTACTCCTTTCCTTTCCTTTTATTCCATATCTTTTGTGTTTATACTTTTAACAAATACACCCAGGTAATGCTTCCTTTAGCATAACCACAGAGTATTATTTTATACTAGAGGCCTGGTGCACAAAATTGTGCACAGGAGGAAGGGGGTGTCCCTCAGTCCGGCCTGCACCCTCTTGCAGTCCAGGACCCCTTGCTCCTAACCGCCCTCCAGTTCACTCATTACTGCCTGCCTGCTCGCTCCTTACTGATTGGCTTGTCACCCCTTAGCGCTGCCACGGAGGCAGGAAAGGCTCCCACCACCACCACTGCACTCACCAGCCATGAGCCTGGCTTATGGCTGAGCAGTGCAACCAATGTGGTAGTGCACTGACCACCAGGGGGCAGCTCCTGCATTGAGCGTCTGCCCCTGCTGGTCAGTGCACTTCATAGTGACTGGTCATTCTGCTGGTTGTTCCGCCGTTTGGTCAATTTGTACATTAGGGTTTTATTATATAGGACTAGGGGCCCGGTGCACGAAATTCATGCACTGGGTGTGTGTGTGTGGGGGGGGAGTGTCCCTCAGCCCAGCCTGCCCCCTCTCACATACTGGGAGCCCTCAGGCGTTGACCCCCATCACGCTCCAATCGCAGGATCTGCCCCTTGCCCAGGCCTGATGCCTCTGACAGAGGCGTCAGGCCTGGGCAGGGGACCCTCATTTCCCCCCATCACTGGTTCTGCCCCCAGCCCAGGCCTGATGCCTCTGGCCCAGGCGTCAGGCCTGGGCAGGGGACCCCCAGACCCCTCCGATTGCTGGCTCTGCCCCTTGCCCAGGCCTGATGCCTCGGCCAGAGGCGTAGACCCCTATCACCCTCCGATCGCCTGATCGGCCCCTTGCCCAGGCCTGACGCCTCCGCCAGAGGTGTCAGGCTTGGACAGGGACCCCCATCTCCCCCCAATCACTGGCTCTGCCCCCGCCCAGGCCTGAGGCCTCTGGCCCAGGAATCATGCCTGGGCAGGGGACCCCCATCTCCCTCTGATCGCTTGCTCCACCCCCCGTCCAAGCCTGACGCCTCTGACCCAGGCTTCAGGCCTGGGCAAGGGGACCATCATATCCCCCCAATCCCAGGCTCTGCCCCCCACCCAGGCCTGATGCCTCGGCCAGAGGAGTTGACCCTCATCACCCTCCGATCACCAATCACCGGATCGGCCCCTTGCCCAGGCCTGAGGCCTCTGGCAGAGGTGTCAGGCCTGGGCAGGGGACCCCCAGCTCCCCGCGGTTGCAGGCTCTGCCCCTGCCCCTGCAGGATGCCTCTGACTGAGGCGTCCGGCTCGGGCAGCGGGGACCTGCAGCTGCAGTGGCCCTGCGATTGTGGGCTTCTCTTTAGGCCCAGGCAAGGGACCCCTAGCTCCCGGGACTGCCAGCTTTGACCGTGCCCAGCTCCCATCGCTGGCTCCACCCCTACTTCCTGCTATCACTGGCCAGGGCGAAAAAGGCGCCTGATTCTCCAATCATGGCTGGGGGGCAGGGCAAAGGCGGCCACAGGGCCGCCTTTGCCCTGCCCCCCAGCTCTTAGCTCCCCCCTGGGTTTCCGATCACTGTCAGTGGCAGGGGGCTTCTTCCTGCTTTCCCTTTCGCGTCCCTGCATTGTGCCTACATATGCATATTAGCCGCCATCTTGTTGGCAGTTAACTGCCAATCTTAGTTGGCAGTTAATTTGCATATAGCCCTGATTAGCCAATGAAAAGGGTAGCGTCATACGCCAATTACCATTTTTCTCTTTTATTAGTGTAGATGGTTGAGACATCTGATAATATGCATAAAGAAAAGAAAGAGAAAAGGAAGAATGGGGAAAAGACAGAATAAAAGAGAGAACAGGAGGAGAGGAACTGGAAATAGTGAGTGCAGGTGACATTTTCCAAGTGCAAGGAAACAGCGATGCAGAGTAAAAGAAACCAAAGAGAGCCTTGTGACTTATTCACTGCAGAGCACGGAACTTCCCCGAACTTTAGCGGCTTGAAACATAAGCGTCTGTTACCTCAGAAAGATAATACAAAGGCCAGCACAAGGGAGCCGATGCTGGTGGAGAATTTGGGGAAAGAGAAGGATTTTACTGATGGAGTAAGAGATCGCTGGCAGAGAGATGCAAGTGATTTTGTTAGTCTGAGTCCCCAAAGCAGCAGATTCTCAGGTGGGATTGCCCTCAGCAGAGTGTACCAGGGGGACACCTGTCAGAGCCTATGGAGAGGGAGCCAGAACTCGCTGGGCGAGCCAGCAGACCCAGATCCAACCCGATGGTCAGGAAGAGGAGGTTTGTTAGACGGGTCTTAGGTCACTACTGGGCGATCTCAGTGACGCTGAGCGAGGCCACAGGACAGTCCTTGAGCCACTGTCAGCATCAGAGGAGGCCCTGACCCCAGGAATGGCTGCCTGGGTCCCCGCAGTGCACGGTCACTGTCTGGGAACAGCCCGTGGGAAGGGGCCTCTGCACAGGGGCTGCCATGGGTTTCCCAGGTCAGGGGTGGGGACCCCTATGACTTGCCTGGGGTGTGACCCAAACCTTCCTCCTGAGGGGTCTGGGTCCTGTAACTCCAGCCCTCCTCATGCTGGGCTGCTGTACATGTCCATCCACAGGCACAGGGAGCAGGAGGGAAGTCCTGTACCCGGTTCCCCACATACTCCTCCTGCCCCCACTGAGTGACAGCAGACCCACACCCTGTGGCTCAGGGTCATTCCTCCTGCATCACGGAGCGGGGACTCCTCTAGGCACCTGCAGTCCACACTTCCCTGGTGACAAAAAAAATATAGTTTGGGTGGCCCCTTGTAGAGCATCCCTACTTCTGAGAACCTGGACCTCCCACCCTGGAGAGCCCAGAGATGTGCAGACAGGAAGCGCAACATCCCCAGGGGGTGATGCTGAGTGGCGGGCAGTGGGGTCACCCTGCTTCTACCCCTTGGTCCTGGGCCCTCACACTGTTCCTTTTGAGAAGTCGGCACCACACAGAGGTCCCTGCCCCAATATCCACTGGGTCCCAAGAGATGTAACCCGTCCTCTCAGGGTGTTTCCTCAGAGCTGGTGCTTCCATCGTGGCTTCAGAAGCCTGTCCAGGGTCCTGTGTGGCCGGCAGCCCCTGGACAGTGCAGATGGGGTACGACCAGGGGTCCCATGGCCACAGCCCAGCCTGCACCTCCTTCACTGGGACCTGGGACCCCAGGTCTGATACTGTGCTAAGAGCAGGCCCAAGCCCATGGATCAGGTGTTTGGAGCCCCCAGATCACGGTTCTGGCTGAAGTTCTGAGCACAGGAAAGGAGAGCCCACCATGGACTAGGGGGCTGTCCTGTGAGGGTGACCCTCTGACCCTCCAAGAGGGCAGGGCCCACTGTAGTCACCTTGTCACCTGGTGACTAATTGGTCACCTAAGGAAACTGAGCCACATAAGGGCCCGGTATTGGCCTCACTCTGACATCTGGACATGGAGGCGTGGCCATACCTGGGACAACCTTGGTCAGAGGGAGTCAGTGCTGCTGGACCTCATCTCTGCCATGAGGTCCCTCCATTCCTGTGCCCGTCCTGCCCGTCCTGGGCTGAGCGGTGATGCAGGCTGGCTGAGGTCTGTCTGTCTCCCTGGTTGCTCAGAGCCTTATGAGGGGAGGGTGTTTTCTGGTGGGTGCTGACCTGATTCAGTCTCAGCCGCAGATCCGCCTTGTCCACATCATGATGGGCTGGTGGCCTGTAGAGTTACGACCTCGTGGGGGACCCTGAACCGGGCATGTGGGCACTTGTAGTCACATGGCTGCTGGTGTCCCATGGCCACGTGCTCTGTCTTCTCAGGTCCCGGTCACACACCCAGAGCAGCTTCCGAAGGGGGTACATGTGTCTGCTGTGGATGGTGGGGCCTCACCCAGAACCCCTGGGGCCCGCACTGTGCTGCTCCACTGGTGCCTGGCTCAGCTCCACAGCGTCTTTCCCACCACTGACCCCAGCGCCGGGGGGGCTGCTGCATGGAGGCTGACCGCGCCGGGATGTGGATCCGCTGCCGTGTCCTGCCAGGTCCCCGTCCCACTCAGAGCTGGCAGCCTCCATGTCACCCTGAATGTGGACCAATCAGCAGACGCTTATGGCATACAATGGGCTAAGAGATAAATGCTCTAATGCTCCCAGTTTTCCAGAAGGCAGGGGAGCACTGGGGTACAGAGTTCATACCATAAAGTAACACAGCCAGAGCCCCTCCCAGGGCACAGAGCACTCCTAGGTGAATAACTTTGAGAGATACACGAGCATAAAAGAAAACTGAAAGCAACATTGTTTACAATTTCCACACCCTGAAAACAAACCAATGGCCATGATAAGTGGAAGGGTAATATAAAATATGAGTCACTTATTCAATGTTCTGTTACACAGCAACACAGATGAACACTCTTCAAATACATATAACGACTTGTCAGGCATACTGCTGAGCTAAAACACAGCCTCAGAAGTGTGTATATGGCATGCTTTTATTTGTATTAAATATTCAAAATTTACATGAAACTCAAGATAATCCGTATTGCTTGGAGACGCACACATCGGGGTAAAAAGTAGAGAAAAGCGTGAACATGACGACAATGAAGTCAGGTGGGCAGGAGGCCTTTGCTCTTGGGGGCGGTGGTGCTCGGACTCTGTGACCCGCAGACAAGAGGCAGCCCGTCCCGCTGTCCTCTGCTCCTGGTCTAGCCCGTCTTCCCAGCTGTCGGTCTGACCTGCCCACAGCAGCCGGCCCTTGGCTGAAGCCCACAGGACTGGGGCCTCTGGTGGTGACAGTTCCCACAGTCGCATCTCAGCAGCCAACACGAGCAGTTTCTCACATGCTCCCCCAGGCGTGGGCCCAGCTGGTGCTGTCGCCCGTGGGTGACTGTGTCTCTGGTCCCCCAGCTCTACACCCAGGCCTTCCTCACCCCCCACCTCCCCTCCCATTCTGTGGGCTCTGAGGTCAATAGTGCCCCACACCCTGTAAGACTGTAATGGCTGTTTTCCTGTTTGAACTTCGATGGAGAGTTGCCACCTTAGGTTGTGCCTGTTTGATGAGCAGCTCCAGTCCCTGACAGCTACAGCTGCCCCAACAGGGAGCTCCCAGTATCCAGTGCCTGAGCTGCGGCTCTGCCCCGCCCTCTAGTGGCAGAGACGTGCCAGAGCAGCGGCTGCTCTGCCTTTCAGCCGCATGAAGCTTCCAGGGAGGAAAGGCTCAGCCCTGGCCAGTTCTCAATAGAGCTCTGCTGGAGTTCGTGCTTGATGCAGCTCTCCAGCCAGAAGAGGACGCCTTTAATGGACAGCAGCCGTCTTGGGCCCTAGTTTCAGTCAAAGTGCCCGCGAAATGTAGGACATCCTGCTGCACAGAACACGCCACTTTGGAGTAACAGTTATGGGACCCGGCCCCTTGCCATGAGCCTTCCATTCAGCACACTGGAGGAGGGATTGCTGGATACCGGAGACATGTGGCAGGGCCAGTCCCCTTCTTCCCACCGCCTGTATCTCTATCCTCCTCTCAAACTCTGTCCTGATGGGAAATGTATCAGTCAGAAAGAGAGAGAGAGAGAGAGAGAGAGAGAGAGAGAGAGAGAGAGAGAGAATTCAACCTTTAGATGGTGCTCACCCACCCGGACAGGGCAATCTGCTTTCCTCAGTCCACCAAGTCAAATGCTTATCTCTCCTGGAAACATCCTCACAGACACCCAGAAATAACGTTTCTCTAGATATTTGGTGTCCCATGGTCCAGGCAAGTTGACATACCAAGTTAACCATCACAGGGGAAAGTTATTTGAAAGACTAAGTCACATGACAAAGGCAAGTAATGTGTTAGCATAATAATGAGAGGAGGTAACTGGTAGCAAAAGAAAGTCTTGCAGATGCTCTAAGATGAAGAATTCCACATGGCTGTCCCCACGTGTTCTCTATAGGAAAGCACAGCGGCGCTGCCACCCACAGTCCAGGAGGAGGCAAGAGGGAGCTTGGGAGGCTGAGCATCGCCCCTGCTGTTCAGAGGCGAGGCTGGGACCCCCAGGGGAGGGCAGAGCAGTACACAGAGCATCCTGAAGGGAGGACCTGACCATGCCCAGCTGAGGGGGAGCTCTAGAAATAAAAAGGTGACTCATGAGAACAGTAAAAATAAATACTGTGCAGCATTCCCAACCCTACTCATTTTTATTTTAATGTCATATTATTTGTGATAACAGATTTTACCTACTAAACACTCCAGGTATTGAAGGTGGAAGGAAAATCTACATAGAAATTCCAATTCATTCCTGGGGCTCAAGAGAAGAAAGTGGTGATGCCCATGTCCTAATTGGGATTTTTGTTTCCCCTGTGAGATATGACCAGTGTACAGCTCAAGAGGCCTCCATCCCGCCTTTACGTTAGAATAATCTAGAGAATATTCAAACGTGAAATCAGAATGAAGGAGGGGTGGTGGGCTGGACATCCGTGTTTTTCAGAAGCTCCCAAGTGAGGGTGTAGCAGGATGGAGAACCCCTGTGTTAGCACGTAGCACTCCAGCACACCGTGGGGTAAAGTCACGGGCTGGAGAGATATCTAAGTGTACAGGTCTGCCCAGCATGTAGTGCTTAGAACTTTCTTTCAACTTCACCCCTGGAGAAAGTGCTTGAAAACTGAAGTGGTCTGCTCCGCCCTCTGGTGGTGGTCAGGTTGCAGAACACCTTCAAAGACCAATTACTATGTAAAAGCTCTCCTGAGGGTACTGGATTCCAGCCTGTAAATAACCTGAGCACTGCATACCCAGCTGTCCTCTCAGCTTCGTTTGCTGCTTTCTAGGACAGGTTGTGAACCTCTGGTCTAGAGTCTGTAGTCACATTCAGCAGGAGGGCTTCCCAGGAAGGGAGTCAGTGTGTTTAAGAACAGATTTCCCGCCACACTGAATGTTAGGGTGCCAGCAGCATCCCGTAGGCCACTCTAGATGTTTCCTTCCTCTTGTACCCCAGATGTATGGGACACCTGTGCAGAGCAAGCTTGGCAAGGCTCTGGGTATTAAAGTCCCTCAGGGTAAATATTCAAATACAATTCCACAGTAACAATGCAACTCAAATGACCGAGTACGCACCAGAGGTGTTTCATCAAGCCTCATCAAGGTAAAGAAAGTTACTTTTGGCCCAAGCTGGTTTGGCTCAGTGGATAGAGCGTCGGTCTGCGGACTGAAGGGTCCTGGGTACGATTCTATTCAAGGGCACATGCCCAGGTTCCAGGGTCCATCCCCATTAATGGCCTTGCAGGAGGCAGCCAATCAATGATTCTCTCTCATCATTGATGTTTCTATCTCTCTCTCCTTCTCCCTTCCTCTGGGAAATCAATAAAAATATATTAAAAATAAATAAATAAGAAAGTTACTTTTGTTTCTGAGTTTTGTTGTTGACAGTGGTGGTGTGTGGTAATTTTTTGTATATTTTAAAAAATACATTTTTATTGAGGTGCCCCCTGGCAGTTATGCTTCCCAGGGCACAGTCTTGGGGTAATCTTTGCATCAGGGCCACAAATGGAGTGGCTCTATGCACTGCTGGCATCGGTCATGTGACTTTTCTCAGAACCAGTGTTGCCTCACTGCTGCCACCTCCAGCCAGTCCTGTCAAACTCTGTAATACACACTCAGGACAAGTTAGAACACAGACCAGGAACTGGAAAGCTTTCTCGTGTATCCACATTGCATTTCGGGTTCTGTTTTACTTAGGAAAAATGCGGAGAAGATGTAATCAGGCAATTCAGAAACGATTGTCCCCAAACCGAAATATCAGGAAAAAAACCAACACTGAAGGACTGCCTGTGCATGAATCTGTGACAACCTGCTTTTCCTGTCCCCCATCGAGTCAGAACTAGCTATACTTAGGCTCTTCCTCATCAAACCAGTGATGCCCGTAATAACACTTTACTTCTTGTAGATTGGGTCTAAACCAGGGGTGGGCAAACTTTTTGACTCGAGGGCCACAATGGGTTCTTAAACTGGACCGGAGGGCCGGAACAAAAGCATGGATGGAGTGTTTGTGTGAACTAATATAAATTCAAAGTAAACATCATTACATAAAAGGGTACGGTCTTTTTTTTTTTTTTTTAGTTTTATTCATCTCAAATGGGCCGCCCGCGGGCCGTAGTTTGTCCACGGCTGGCCTGGACAAATGTATTAATTATGTAGTTTTTGTTACAAAATTCTGTCTTAAAACTGGAATGATCCAAGACTTATTTTATTTTTTTTTTAATTAAATCTTTATTGTTCAGATTATTACATTTGTTCCTTTTTTTTCCCCCCCATAACTCCCCTCCTCCCAGTTCCCGCCCCACCCTCCGCCCTCACTCCCCACCCACTGTCCTCATCCATAGGTGCACGATTTTTGTCCAGTCTCTTCCCACATCTCCCACACCCCTTTCCCCCCCAAGAATAGTCAGTCCATTCCCTTTCTATGTCCCTGATTCTATTATAATCAACAGTTCATTCTGTTCATCAGATTATTTATTCACTTGATTCTTAGATTCACTTGTTGATAGATGCATATTTGTTGTTCATAATTTGTATCTTTACCTTTTTCTTCCTCTTCCTCTTCTTAAAGGATACCTTTCAGCATTTCATATAATCCTGGTTTGGTGGTGATGAACTCCTTTAGCTTTTCCTTATCTGTGAAGCTCTTTATCTGACCTTCAATTCTGAATGATAGCTTTGCTGGATAAAGTAATCTTGGTTGTAGGTTCTTGGTATTCATCACTTTGAATATTTCTTGCCACTCCCTTCTGGCCTGCAAAGTTTCTGTTGAGAAATCAGCTGACAGTCGTATGGGTATTCCCTTGTAGGTAACTGAGTTTCTTTCTCTTGCTGTTTTTAAGATTCTCTCTTTATCTTTTGCTCTTGGCATTTTAATTATGATGTGTCTTGGTGTGGTCCTCTTTGGATTCCTTTTGTTTGGGGTTCTCCGAGCTTCTTGGACCTGTAAGTCCATTTCTTTCACCAGGTGGGGGAAGTTTTCTGTCATTATTTCTTCAAATAGGTTTTCAATATCTTGCTCTCTCTCATCTTCTGGCACCCCTATAATTCTGATGTTGGTACACTTGAAGCTGTCCCAGAGGCTCCTTACACTATCCTCGCATTTTTGGATTCTTTTTTCATTTTGCTTTTCCGGTTGGATGTTTTTTGCTTCCTCGCATTTCAAATCATTGACTTGATTCTTGCGCTCCTCTGGTCTGCTGTCGGGCGTCTGTATAATATTCGTTATTTCAGTCTGTGTGTGCTTAATTTCTAGTTGGTTCCCCAATATAAGATCGAGGGTCTTATTAGTTTTCGTGTAGATCTCATTAAGTTTATCGGCAGCTTCTAAACAGTTCTTGAGAGACCTTAAAAGTGTGGTTCTGAACTCTATTTCTTCCATTGACAATTTTGTCCTGTTTCTTTGTCTCCGCATTTTGTTATGCTTCCTTGGTGCACCCCCTAGTGGTCTTTGTTCGCAGTCTTATAGATAAATCTTGATTGTTGTAGCTAATTCCAGGGAGGGTTTGACCTCCAGGCCAAGTGGCTATGAGAATCAGCTGTGTCAGCAGTGAGAGAACTTCTGTCCTCTAGGGAGGTGCTAATCTAGCCTTTGCCTGAGGCTATCCGGCAAATGCCTCTGTGCAGGGCTTGGGCGGGGCGGGTAGCACAGGATCAACAGGGTGGGCCGGAGAGAGCAGTTATGGCGGCTCTCAGTCCTGTCCCAAGGGGCTCTGCCTCTCTTGAGTCCCAGCACCCGCTGCAAAGCTCGGAGAGAAAGCTGCACTCGCTCTGACCGAAGCCAGACAGTCCCGCTTCTCCCGTTTGAGTCTGGGTCCCTAAAGACTCGCCTGGATCTGGTGCTCAGAGTCTGCGACTCCCTCCCGATTGAAAACAACAACCGCGCCCTCCGCCGCCAGCCCGCTCCGCGCACTCCGCACCTCAGAATTTGACTTCAGCACTGCGCCTCCTCTGAGTGTCCGTATGCGTTTCTCTTTCCTCCTAGTTGTAGGACTTCCACTCAGCCAGCGTTCCTGTGGTTCTGGGTGATGTCCCTTCCGTTTTTTGGTTTCACTTTTGAAGTAGTTGTTCAAAGCAGCAAACTTCGGCGTTAACCTATGCCGCCATCTTGGTTCTCCTGATCCAAGACTTAATGGGAAAAGCTGCTCCCTTCTGAACATAGAACATCTGTGTCTCAGCCCCAGCTCTTCCTGTGCTAATGCGAATATCAATGTCTCCAGTTACAGAGGGAAGCAGGTCACCTCCTCCCACCCCTCATCATGAAGGAACCAGCTCACAGATGCAGTGAATGCACCGAGGCCACACTGATTGTTCCTGAAACGACTGGCGTTAGACATTCTCTCCACTAGGAGAGTCACGAATCATTGTGAGACAAACAAAAGGAAATTAGGGTATGGAAACTGCTCCGTGCTTCTGCAGGTCTGGGTTTGAACTCCAGCCTCGGCCTTGGCTGTGACCTGCGTGACCCTGGGCCTACGTTTACTTACCTCCAAGTAGGGGGAAGAATCAATTACACATACAGAGTCCCCAGCATAAGATGGACCCAGAGTGTGCCTTAAAAATGTTATTTTCTTTCACCGTCTTTAACTACCGAGGCACAGGGCATAGAAGACTCTATGCTTGCCTGGAGGTGGTGAGGCAGACAGGTAACCAATAATTGCAGTAGAGTGACACAAGGACCAATCTGGACACATTCTGAGTGCTCTGAGGTCATTGAAAAGCAGCATAGTAACTACTGCTATGCTGTGTGGCCATTTAGCAAATCCGGATTTCAGTGTCTTCCCTTATAAAATGGTTGTCTGCTCACCATGCTACTGATTCAAAAGTGAGAGCATAAAAAATGAAAGTGTTTGGCCTGTCATAAGCATTGTACTAATAGGAGGCATTGCTCAGTTTGCCCTCCTACAGGCCTCTCCCAAGAACTATGTTGTAGGGGTTCGATTCCAGTCAAGAGCACATGCCCCATTTGCGGGTTCAATCCCCAGTGAGGGGTGTGCAGGAGGCAGCTGATCAATGATTCTCCCTCATCATTGATATTTCTCTTTGTCCCTCTCCCTTCCTCTCTGAAATCAATTTTAAAAAATGTGGAAGAGGGAGGCCGAAGTTCAGGATCAGAGAAAATTTTGAAGATGCTCCACTGCTGGCTTTGAAGATGGAGGAGGAACCACAAACCAAAGGAATGCGTTTGGGCCCAAGAAACTGGCAAAGGCAAGGAAACAGATCTGTCCTAGCGTCTCCAGAATAGGTTTGAGAGCTGTGCTTAGCACAGCAGGGATGAAACTGAGGGGGTTGGTGAGGATTAAAGAAGACAGACAAGAGAATAAAGCTGGGGTAGGTGGGACACTGCTCTCGGATGGAGAGACAGTACCACAGCCTGAAAGCAGAGTCTTTATTTTATAGCCAGATTCCACAGGCAAAGTAAGGGTGTGGTCAAGATGTTTACAATGTTCTTGGGGGATCTGAATCTACTCAATCACATGCACCTGAACTCTATCAAGCTTTGTTTTGGGCATTGCTGCCCCTCCCGCAGCCTGTATCCCTTACCCACCTGGGACCACAGGTTCAGACCATAAGGTCAAGCTGACAACTATAGCCTTTGGCTATAACTGTGCTGGGAGGGCTTTGCCCTCCAAGCTGGGACTGGCGCATGGCTTTGCCAGGAGACAACTGTGCCCCCTCATTAGTCCGAGACTTGAACCTGTCCAAACGCTATAGCCACTCTCCACAGGTTTGATTTTAGCTCTTAGACCCATTTCAGACTTCTCACCTCCAGAACTGTAAAACAATGCATGTGTGCTGTTTCTAAGCCATTGAAGTTTGAGGTAATTTGTTAACAGTGACAACAGGAAACTAACACAAACCCAGCCTCAGTCCTCGGGAGACAGCAGCCTGAGGATGGGTGACTGCAGAAGGCAGCCCAGAATGTGAGTCCCACTTTTCTTCTTTTTAGTGTCACTGTCATCAAAACAGCGACACTGACTTAAATGGCCCCGTCGTGGTGTATCAGGAGGATGAGGCCTTCATTAAAGCTCTAGAGCAGTGGTTCTCAACCTTCCTAATGCCAGAACCCTTTAATACAGTTCCTCATGTTGTGGTGACCCCCGACCATAAAATTATTTTCGTTGCTACTTCATAATTGTAATTTTGCTACTGTTATGAATCATAATGTAAATATCTGATATACAGGATGTATTTTCACTGTTACAAATTGAACATAATTAAAGCATAGTGATTAATCACAAAAACAATATGTAATTATATATGTGTTTTCCCATGGTCTTAGGCGACCCCTGTGAAAGGGTCGTTCGACCCCCAGGTTGAGAACCGATGCTCTAGATCCATCTGGCTCTGGCATGCAAAGGCTGTGCTCATCTCTACACACAATGGCCCCAGTATATTGTTGGCCTCATCCTTTGTTACTAATGTTGTGGCCCCACCCCATAACAAAAAAACAGAATTTCCGGAAGATGAGGCCCAGAAATCAGGATTTTAAAAAGATTCCCAGGTGATTCTAATGTGCAGCCGAGGTTGAGAACCACTGATCTATGGGAACACAATCTGATCTAAGGAGGATGAAAGCCCTGAAAAGCAAACCTGAACCCAATCTTCGGCATGGAGCCTGGAGCTCAAAGCTTGGAGTCGAGCACAGAGAGGGAATTGGCCATCATCTTGCAGACCAGGAGCCTGCAGATTACTGTTTTAAGCCAGCATGTCTTTGAGCAGTTTATGGCATAGCATCATTGTGGCAATAGCTGACTGCTACACCTCTCCCCCAGTAGAGCTGACCACATCCTCCTTTGATATCTATCTCCCTACTTGGACTTGAAGTCCTAGAGGGCAGACACCAGGTGTTTGTTGACTTTATATCTATGACCTCTAGCATGATGCTCAGAATATAGGAGGCTCCTAATACTTTTTTGTTTTTAGTGAAAAGAAATAATTAAATAAAGAAATGAATGAATACAAGGAACACACTATTCCAGGTCCGTGACCTTGAAGTAGAGGCAGTGAGGGGCAGGAGGAAATCACAATTAATGGGCTGCTGCAAACATCATTAAATACATAAGGGCCAAGCTTTGTTGGTTGGCTGAATACATCATATTTTTCAGGTATCCGTAACAGTTATTGTGGATAATGAAATAAAAAGTGTATTTCAAAGTAACAAATGTGCAGTTGCTTGTTATGTATTTCCTCAAATAATGTCTTCAAAAAGAACAAGTCATTTCATGTGAGGAATGAAGAGTTTTGATATTCAAAAGAGGCCCACTTGTTCCAAAATGCTGGGAGGTACTGTTCCAGTCCCTTCCTTTTAAAGATGCTGGGGAGAATTCAGCACCGTGCGAGGCTTTCTTCCTTGTTGACTGGCAGTCAAAGCAACAGTGCCTTGGTGGGCATGTCTGTCGCTTATTCTCTCCTGAATCTCCACGTTACTGCACATTTACATCACGAGGGCAGGGCTACTGTCAGACTTCAAGACACTCACAGAAAATTATAAGCCTTCATCCTCTCTCCACCCTTCCTATCGCAAAGCTGTCACATCACTGCACTTTCCAGCTCAGCCTTGGGTTGTAATTATAGTCATTGCCCTAAGAAGTCTTTCAAATGACAGGCTTACCTAATAGGGAGAAATTCACACAAAAGACTGTCAATATAGAGCAATGATTGAACACTGATAGTTTGGAGCACTGATAGTTTAAAACATGAAAATGGCACAGTGAATATAGCAGGGACTTCACTTAAACCATGTGCCTTTGTCCAAAATATTTATAGTAGCAAAGAGGTTTCTATGCAGCTGTTGAAGCTCTTTCTCTTTAACTGTGTTCATTTTATCTGTCTCTTAAAGGATGACATCTCTAATGTATGGGCAGATACTAAGTAAATTATTTAAGGATTTAAATGTTATGGGGACGGGGAGTGGAGGTGGAGAAGAGGGTAGCAATAGACCAACGGTGACTTCACTTAGACTCTATCTGCTCACAGGTGACGCTCACTTTTTTGACTTAAGCCACGAGGCTGGCACAGCTTTCTGGGGCCGATAGAACTACTAGGGGACTCTGGGAAGGATATTAACTAAGTAGTTGTTGACGAACATGTAAATGAATGAACGCTTCACTCTCATGCTCCCTTGAGCACCCCATGCTCCTGCAGCAATGAACTGCTGGCTATTTCCCAAGCGTCATGCCTCCTCTTGCTGTAACTTCTGGCTGCCTTATCTCCCCATGCAGCCCACTGTTGCCTGGCAAGTTCCTATTCAACCTTCAAGTCATGACTCGAGCTCCATGCTCTGGCAGTTCTGTATATATGCATATGATGGCACAAACTCATTATGTTGCCGTTCTCCCAACTCAAGTGCCCAAACCATCTATTTTAATCACCGCAGCTAAGCAACTGGTTGGTGCCGCACACACCCAGGTATTGGGTAAGAGACCACCAAATCACCGTGATGCTGTTTGACTTCTCCAGTGCTTCCCAAATAAAATTCCCTCACTGGAGGAAATCTCTTCTGTAATTCTTTACTCAGGCACCTCCTTCCCTAGAATACACCAGGTGACCCTGGCCCAGACTGATCAGGCAGCAAGAGGAGTAAGACATAGTAGTAATGGGGTTAAGAGGATGGAAGGAAGACCATTCGAAGAAGTGTAGCTGGGGATGACATCATCAGGTCTACCTGTGGGAAAGAAACAGTTTGGAGGGAATAACATTTGAAGTAGACAAGAAGGTCGTTGTGATAGTCCGGAAAATAATGATGACAGATGACTACAGGTATTAAGTGAGATCAGGCAGTGGGAAAAGAGAGTTGGGGATATACGTTATATATTTCAGGTGGCAATTATAGGATTTGGTGGCTGACTTAAATGGCACAGAGGATGGGAGAAGTCTAGGATGACTCTAAGGCAGTTAGCTCAGGCAAACTGCGTGTCCTTCAAGACAATAGGGGATATGGGAGGATTAGGTCCGGGGAAGGGGAAGGGCCCTGGGTTCAGTGTTGCTTTTATTGCAAACAAGGAACCCGTGGATCATGCAGAAGATGAGTGTCAACCAGTGGACAGTTCTGGAGCTCAGCAGCACCATCTGACCTGAAGATACAGACTTCAGATTAGTGAGCAAGTGGACGTTGAAGGTTAACTTATGACTTACGTTACCCAAGGGTAGTGTATAGAGCAGAGGTTCTGTGGGGCTGTGGTAGGAAGGGGTTACCTGGGAGTTTCCCTACTTGAAAAATGTCAGGGAGTTGACTTAAAAGACAAGCCTGCCCTTGCTACATGTGTGGCAGCAGTTTTACACAAGTGAGAATCATCGAGAGTGTAGCCCCTCCCCATGGGTGGCCGTGTGTACCTGACCCTGTGTGTGTCTGACACCCTCTCCCATCTTGTGAACCGCCTGTCACACTGGAGACGCCTGCTTACACACTTCCCTGTCCTGTAGATTCTGCTCCAGGGCAGGGCAGGGATTTTATTTTGCTCCAATCGGTGTCCTGGGACTTAGCACACAGAAGTCATACATTTTATGAGTCACGTGATCTCATGTACTGTTGATTTCATGAGGTGTAGCTTGCCACTGACATTGTACACACGAGGACAGGAGGCCTCACGGGGCTAAGTAACTGGTCCTGTAAGACAGCTAACAGGGGGTGTGACAAACCCCTTGCCCCGATGCCAACCCAGTTGCTTCTGCGCTAGCATTGCCTCTGCTCACTCCTCGACCTGCCACCACCACCTAAAATCCCGGAGGAAGGTCACTCGGGAACAGCAACTGGCTGCGGCCTTTCTGGAAGACCTTGTCCGGTTAAACGGAAAGACGTGCCAGCTAAGCCTTGTGGGGCTTGCCTTCTCACACCCAACTTCTGGAAATGTCAGGTGAAAGAATAGGAAGCCAGGCCTACTTCATGCCCGACTCACTGCGCAGAAGCCCAGTCAGATGGGAACACAGAAGACATGACTAACTGGAGGAGAAGCGTGTGTCATAGCTCTTGATAAGCCTCACCCCTTCCATCTGATTAGAAAAGATGTTGCTTTCACATGCTTCTTGTATGAATAATACAACTTTTTTTTTTTCCAAACAGAAAATTAAAACTTTTGCTGCTTTTTCACACTCCCCTGAACCAAACATTGATATGTGGATGCTGTATTTATTATAAAAATATACACTAAGAAAAAAACAAAGAAAATGCTGAGAAACAAAGTGGGGGCTGGAAAGGAAACCCTATGATTGAAAAGCGCAGCGAGGGGCCAGAATATGAGGCAGGGAGGGGCACACACATAAGGATGGGTGCCAGAGACCAACCCTGCCAATATGAAAGGATTGACTAGGGGCCCACCGAGTACCAGGAGGGGAAAGGAATGCTCTCTCCTTCCCTGCAGGCCTGGAAGCTGTCCCAGAACGTCCTCCACTTGAATAGTCTGGACTTCAGGGTTCTATGCTGATCCTTTGCCTCTAATGGGTATTTTTGTAGCTATTTGTCTTGATCCTTTGATTTGAGCCCATAAGAAGGAAATGACACTTAATGTTAATCAAACATATTGGCTACCTTACCATTGTTATTTCATTTCAATCCTATTATAGTCCTGTATGGAAAGTACTATTATCATCTCCAGGAAACCAAAGCTTAAAAGTTCAATGTTGGTTTTTTTTTTTCATATTTACAAATCGCAAGACACAGGGCAGACATTCAAATCCAAATCTGTCTAAACCCAAAACCCTCCTCCAGAGACGGCCTGTCTCTCAGGAGGCCCAGAATCATGGCTGACACATTGTTTTCCCGTCAGAGCACCCTGTGTGGTAACTTGCATGTGGTGAGAGCTGGAGACATACGTATTCAATTGATTTTGAGTTTGTCGTTCTTTCTCTGAGGGCGTCAGTTTTTATTAAATTGACTCCAGGGTATTAAGTAAGAACATCTACACTAATAAAAGACAAAAATGGTAATTGGCGTACGACGCTACCCTTTTCATTGGCTAATCGGGGCTATATGCAAATTAACTGCCAACTAAGATTGGCAGTTAACTGCCAACAAGATGGCGGCTAATTCGCATATGTAGGCACAATGCAGGGAGGCGAAAGGGAAAGCAGGAAGAAGCCCCCTGCCACTGACAGTGATCGGAAACCCAGGGGGGAGCTAAGAGCCGGGGGGCAGGGCAAAGGCGGCCAGGGCCGCCTTTGCCCTGCCCCCCAGCCATGATTGGAGAATCAGGTGCCTTTTCCGCCCTGGCCAGTGATAGCAGGAAGTAGGGGTGGAGCCAGCAATGGGAGCTGGGCACGGTCGAAGCTGGCAGTCCCAGGAGCTAGGGGTCCCTTGTCTGAGCCTAAAGCAAAGCCCACGATCACGGGGCCGCTGCAGCTGTGGGTCCCCGCTGCCCAGGCCGGACGCCTCAGCCAGAGGCATCCTGCAGGGGCAGGGGTGGAGCCCGCGCGATCGTGACACCCCCCGCTGCCACTGCAGGTCCCCGCTGCCCGGGCCGGATGCCTAGGCCAGAGGCGTCAGGCCTGGGCAAGGGGCCGATCCTGCGATTGGAGGGTGATGGGGGTCAACGCCTGAGGGCTCCCAGTATGTGAGAGGGGGCAGGCTGGGCTGAGGGACACTCCGCCCCCCCCCCCCACACCCAGTGCACGAATTTCATGCACTGGGCCCCTAGTTAGTTATAACAGACCAGGTACAAAGCTTGTCTTCCTTCTCAGACTCTCTCCACTGCCACACACACACACACACACACACACACACACACACACACACACCCCTACATTCCTCTCCCCTCCAGGTCATGTTTCAGGACATTGGACCTGCTTCCTGGGAGAGTCTGAAGAGCAGATGAGTCAATACTGACATGTGGGGGAGGTAGGTCCCCCTCAGAGGGAACTCGATTAAGGGTAAGAGGGAGCGAGGAGGGAGCCAGGCAGATAAACTCAGTCTCTTCTTGCAACCTTTTTGGAGAAGCCCTTGTGCCAGAGAACAGAACCGCGCTCAGCAGAGTGCTGTGCTTTCTGCACTGCTTGGCAAGTGCTGCCAGCAGGGCAACTGGGCTTCACCGCCTGGCATTTCCCCTGGTCTCACTCCCTCACCTGCACTGTCCTGGGCTTGCACCCCAGTGAAGAAGAGAAGGAATACAGAGAGAGACATTACCATCACAAAAGGAATAATCCAGGAAACTCTAACAAACAGGTACTGATATGTACCCAGCAACAGAGACATGAAATATTTATAAAGGGGAAAATGATGCCACACGTAGAGACGGGCAAACTCAAATCGTAGTGGGAGAGTTTACTACACCTCTCAGAAGCTGTGGAAAGATTTCAATAATCCTTCCTTTGAAGGTGAAGAATAAAAAAAAAACATCTAAACCAGGTTTAAATGAGAAAAAGATGCAAAGATCTTGGAAACCCCAAAGGAGCCTGGAATCCTATGAAACAATTATTCCCTAATTTCCATAGAAACGTAGGTTTGGGAATTCAAACAATACCACATTGTAGGACATGACAACATTATAAGTAAAGGGAGCTCAGCCCTCACAGTCGGGGTGTAGCCCTGCTCCTCTGATTCCCGGTGCAGCTGCTCACCACTCGCCCTGCACTCAGGGTTCACGCCACAAGTCAAACTTCCCCAGGAAACTAACCATGGCTGGTCAGAGCCTGCTGTGCTGTCAGACTGGAAGGTGGGCCTTGGAAGGTCTGTGGTCTCTCCCCCCACCCCCCACCCCCACCCTCTTTAACTCTCTCCATGTGATAATCTCTACTTTCCAAGCACAGTTCACTCCACGTGCCCTGAAGAGCTGTGAGAAAGTTGTTTGATGCTAATGCTTTTCCCCAGTTTTGCATTTGAGATTGTTGGTGGTCATTTACCTGTGAGTAAGCAGACAATTTTACCCTGTCACAGCTTCCTCTTTTCCGCTAGATATTTGCTCACTATTCATCTGAATTCCTTTCTCCCGTTGGTTGTTTTCCAATGACATATGACATTAATTTAAAAATACTTTATTTTTTCTGATTATAAAAGCAATACCTATTCATTGTAGAAAATTTAATAAATATAGAAGAGCAGGAAGAAAAAAATTCACTCCTTATCTTACTATCCATTTTCAGGTTTTATTTTAACCCTGCAATGACATTTTGAAGCTCACTGCCTAGATTTTCCTGAGGGTCTTAGGCCTGGCCTTTTCCTCTCCCACTGTCCTTCTCCTTGCTCCCCTCCCATGTCTTCTGCCAATTCTTGACAAAAGAACAAGCAGCATACCAAAATTAAAAATTTAGGTGTCATAGATCCACAGTGAAGATATGAATTTGTCCACCAGATTTAATATTAAAGGTAAATACTAGCACTAATCATCTAAGGCAGTGGTTCTCAACCTTGGCTGCACATTAGAATCACCTGGGAATCTTTTATTTATTTATTTAATATATTTTATTGATTTTTTTTGATTTTTTTTTTTTTTACAGAGAGGAAGGGAGAGGGATAGAGAGTAAGAAACATTGATGAGGGAGAAACATCAATCAGCTGCCTCCTGCACACTCTCCACTGGCTATGTGCCAGCAAGCAAGGTACATGCCCTTGACAGGAATGGAACCTGGGACCCTTGAGTCCGCAGGCCGACGATCTGTCCACTGAGCCAAACCTGTTAGGGCTGGGAATCTTTTTTAAATCCTGATTTCTGGGCCTCATCCTCCGGAAATTCTGTTTCTTCGTTATGGAGTGGGGCCACAACATTAGTAACAAAGAAACAGAATTTCCGGAGGATGAGGCCCAGAAATCAGGATTTTAAAAAGATTCCCAGGTGATTCTAATGTGCAACCAAGGTTGAGAACCACTGATCTAAGGTATGAATTGGGTGAAGAACAGGAAAGAATCAGATTCCAGGGTTACCCAAAAAGCTCACTTTTCCCCAGCTCTACGGAGTTGACAGTTCAGATCTCTCTAGAGCAGTGGTTCTCAACCTTCCTAATGCTGCGACCCTTTAATACAGTTCCTCATGTTGTGGTGACCCCCAATTTCATTGTTACAAATTGAACATAATTAAAGCATAGTGATTAATCACAAAAACAATATGTAATTATATATGTGTTTTCCGATGGTCTTAGGTGACCCCTGTGAAAGGGCCGTTCGACCCCCAAAGGGGTCGCACCCACAGGTTGAGAACCGCTGCTCTAGAGCAAAGGCTATCTTAATCACAGGGTCCAAGTAACAATGGCATATAGAATGCAGGCAGCACTCGTGTGCCAAGCCCTATTATAACTACTTTCCACACATTTTTAATATATGTATATATTTTATTGTTGACAATATTACGATGTCCCCCATTCCCTTGTCCCCCTTCACCCAGCCCTTGCCCTACCCCAGGTCTTCACCACACTATTGTCTGTGCCCATGGGTCATGTATATATGCATATAAGTTCTTTGGTTAATCGCTTACTGACCCCTCCACCCCTCTCCTCTCTGAGATCTGTCAGTCTGTTCCATGCATCTATACCTCTGGACCTACTAAAATATGTAGCATCCTGAAAATGGGTTCTGGACCCAATTTCCAATATACATGGGGGGGTGGGTGGATCCCTACATCAACAAGCAATTCTCAAACTCTCAGCTGAGTGTCCCACAATTCAACTCAATTCTGACACTACCTAACTCAGTGGTTCTCAACCTTGGCTGCACATTAGAATCACCTGGGAATCTTTTCAAAATTCTGATTTCTGGGCCTCATCCTTCAAAAATTCTGTTTCTTTGTTACTAATGTTGTGGCCCCACCGCATAACAAAGAAACAGAATTCCTGGAGGATGAGGCCCAGAAATCAGGATTTAAAAAAGATCCCCAGGTGATTCTAATGTGTAGCCAAGGCTGAGAACCACTGACCTAACTGAAGACAGCATCACATCCACAGATTAACTTCCCGCATTTCCAACAAGCTCCTGGTGATGCCAGTGCTGCTGGCCCACAGACCAGACTTTGAGTTGAGAGGATCTAAGTGTCCTCAGCTGCGAGAGTCACTTCACTCCCACTTGGGGCTCTACCTACATCATAGTTCTTTCTCTGTCTCTGTAGCTTCTGTCACACTTCCAATCGCTTGTATCTTGCTGTTGTTGTTGTTAATCCTCACCGGAGGATATTTTTTCATTGATTTTTTTAGAGAGAGTGGAAGGGAGAGAGAGGGGGAGAGAGAGAAAGGAAAGCATGGATGTGAGAGAGACAGATTGATTGGTTGCCTCGTGGACACGCCCCACCAGGGTGGGGGATTGAACCTGCAACCCAGGCACATGACCTTGACCAGGAATCAAACCCGTGACCCTTTGGTGCAAAGGCCTATGCTCTAACCAAAGAGCCACACCAGCCAGAGCCAATTGCTTGTATCGTAATTGCAAATTCCAAAAGAGAAAATTGACTTATCTCAGGGTGGTGGAAATATAGGCACCTTTAAAACTATTCTTTTGCATCTTCTAAATGCTCATTAATGAGCTGCTATTACTTATATAATCAGGAAAATCTTATTTTTTGCTATTTGTACCTAAAAACATCATCATCTTGACTGCCTTGTATGCCATCCTGGCCAAAAATGAAAGTCCTTCAGAAACCCACTGAGCTGGAGAGAAAAACACAGATTTAGGAAGCAGGGGATAGAACCCAGGGCACTAAAGGACACAGCCTAAGGACTCGGCCAGCATCTTTGAAAGGAAATGCAGGATTCCTGAGCGCCTGCAAATTGCATGCAAACACAAAGAGTCCAGCTCTCCAGGACCAATATCTCTAACGGTTTGTAAGTCAGTGTGTCCAACTGTGAGCTATGTGGGTTCATTTTGGAAGCGAGTAGGAGAGCTTTGTCACCCCACGACTTCTTCCTGCTTTACACAAGCTTATAGCAACTCCGCTGCCTGCCATGCATGGTCTCTTGCTATATGAACACAGTTAGAAAGAGCAAGAGGCTTATCTGAGTGCACAGGCAGCTAGAATTGGCCTGTGGGTAAGTAAAGAGCCTACTAAGCTATTTCTGCAGATTTGCACTGATTACTGGCTCAGGGCTTAACCAGCACAAGGTAGTATGTTTTACCAGCCTTCTCTACTTTGCACTAAGTAACTTGGTCAGAGAAACAAGTGCCTATTGTTATATAGTGGAGTGTAGATCAAGTTTTAGTCAAAGGGGTCCTCCTCAGCCTGGGGCCTTGCCCTCCCAGCCCATCATCAGCCTTTAGTAGCAATTGCCTGGGAAACAGGAAGCAGAGTAGATGGTTATCAGGACCCAGGGCTGGGAAATCAGTGATCTTGCCTCATGGATCAGCACCTCCTGACCCCAAGTTGACCTCAGGCACAAACTGCACTTGCCTAAGGATTGATCCTAAAGCTCTCAGCCCATATTTCAGGCGTAAGGCCAACCCTCAGTGCTGTCCTTTCAAAGGTTCTGCCAGCACAACCCCAGGTTTCCTGCTGGGGGTGTTCAGGGCACACATATGCTGTTAGGAGCATCTCATGAGCTGCTGATGGTTTCAGACAGTAGAGAGGCACTGAGGACCACACTGTGTTTACTCAGCACAGGACTCATAACAACGTGTTGTAGACATGCTCCCATTGTGTAACCTGAGCCAATCGATGTATATAGATACATGCAACTTATCTATATAAAGTTTCACGTGTTCGTTTGTTTTGCTGGCATTTGCATTTTATCCTTGAAAACCTACAAACACCCAGCTGTTACTCCTTGATGTAAAAAGACTTTCTGTGGTGGCTTGAGGCTGTTTGCGTCCTTCTCCTATGCATCGCCACAATGGTTCAGAGAATTCAAACCTGAAACAAGAAGGAAAGCCAGTCAGTGTTCCTCAGGGAGGAAGGACAGAGGAGAAAGAGTGCCCACGCTTGAAGAGTGTCTTCAGGGAAATAGAAATGTCTAACGGGTAATTTTAAAATGAAGCTGTGTGATGCAAACTCCCTCTGTTGTTTCTCCCATGAGATCTTCAGTGAAGTACATGGTACTAACAGTTTATATGAATGGAAGCGTCACATATGTAAACATTTTCTGTGTTGCCTTCCATGTCCTGGTGGATGAGAAGGGAGCAGAGGGCACTCCTGGGCCCGGGAGCTGGAAGATGGGGGCCCTGGTGCACGGGTGCAGGTGGTGCACTGTTCCAAGAAGTGCTACTCACGCTGAAGT